>NC_070593.1:24555684-24908184 GCF_027409825.1 Scomber japonicus | reverse complement strand
CAAGACAAAAAGTGGGTTTGAACAGGGAGACTACTACTGCTGAAGTACCCACTCTCACAGTGGCCACAGACTCACAAAAAAAAAAATTCCACACAAGCTTGCATGCAACACCCCAGACATCTAGTCATCCCTCGCTCAGACGCTGTGTGTCATCCATCTCAATTTTTTTGTTCTTCCCTTATTGTTTTTGAGGAACCGAATGATGAGTCCAGACACTGAGATGTGGGATTATTCACAATGACATAATATGTGCCTTGATTCACATAATATTCACGCTAATCCGTCAACTACATTTTGTTTCCTCCCAAAATCAGAAGCAGTGGTGAGTGTGGGCCCACGTCACTTTTGGTTGACCTTCTTCCTCCCTCTGGTTGTCAAGGTATTTTGATGTTACAGAGAGTTACTGCAACAAACTTACAGATTTTTTTTATTCTACCCTGTGAGGACTGTGTGTGTGTGTGTGTGTGTGTGTGTGTGTGTGTGTGTGTGTGTGTGTGTGTGTGTGTGTGTGTGTGTGTGTGTGTGTGAGACATCCTACAGAATTTACAATTTTTTGTATCACCACTATAAAACAAGTTTATTTAAATGATAATAGTCAAACAAGGCTAACGTTAGCCTCACATTCACATGCCAATGGAACAAAAAAAAACAAAAAACAACAAAAGATGATAATCTAATCAGGTTACTGCACAATCAACTGAGTGACTGGTTGATGTACTTACTGTTCGATGCTTGGTGAAAGGTAGAGTTTAGGGAAGACTTGTGTAGCTTCAGCATCCTCAAAGCTCACTGACAGAAGGGCCACATCCTCTCCCGGGTCCAGCGCTGTGTCCTGAAAGAGACAAAGACAAATGTTATTCAGTGAAAACACAATCCATAAGATTAACAGCAATGACATGTGGCCTGGGACTTTTTCATATAGTCCATGCAAGGGATTGTCAGGGGTAAGAGTTGGGTAAGCTTGAAACAAAGTTTGTACAAAGTGTATGCATCCAAAGGTAAATCTGTTCCAAATGAGCACACATGAAGGCAGAGAAAAAAGCCTGCCATCATAAAGAGAGGCAGCATGTGATAATTGTTCAGAGGGGTATGAACAAAGCATGCTTTCACACTGATTCTTATCAAGGGGAGTAATGGTGTCAAAAAAGTGATGGAAGTAGTGTGAAGCATAAAAAATGAGAGCTTGAGGTAGAAGAGTGGGGGTGGATATACCTGGCCAGTCACTGCTTGACCTGGCCTGTTGCTGCTGTTGTTGGATTGTCAGTTACTGAAATTAAAACCAAAATTTGTCCTGAGCCCTGCAGTGGTCAAAGGTTTAAGGCTTTGACCAAGAACGGCAATAACCCTGGTTCATGTCTGACCTGGAGTTGTTTGTTGATTGGGTGAGGAAATAATTTGAACTGAACAGAAAACAAACCCTGATGACTGCAGATTTTCTAAGTGTACACAACAAGTGTGCAAATCCCAAAATATCGAAGGGGGTGGAAAGACACCAGAAGAAACATCTGTTTCGTTTCATGCCACATTAGCCTCAACAGCTGCAACATGAGGCTGAGCTGATGACTGGAAGCACCAATCAAATCATGTGTGAGATGGATGCAGAGGCCACCCGGAGCTGCGCGCTGCAACCCTCGTCTGTCTCTCCGAGGTTCTAATTTCTCGTTCTGTGATGTGTTTCCTAGAGCATGGCTACTTCTGAGGCACTGCCATTAGTGCAATTCCACATCAAGTACCATTCCGGGCTCTGTGTCCCCCGACAGAGGCTCGGCAGCGTTAATCAAATGTCTTACAGACGGTTTGAACTCATCCATTTGTTATAATCGCTGCCCGCCGTGGTGAGAGGAAATCTAACCACCATACATGATGGACAGAGGCACAGAGCAACCAGTTTGCAGCGAGGCAGCTTCCATACGTGATCAGGCCTATGAACTAATTACCATGCTTTTTCACAAAACCGAACTGACTATTGGTTTGAGAAAAATATGGCTGAGTGGGCGGAGGGACAAATTCCTTCACTGAGCATTTACTCCCCAAGTAGAGTGGAATTAATTACTTTGCATGTAATCTAATTATTTCAACCATTGAAGAAAAACTTATAAATGAATTCAAATGAGCGAAATCAACAAAAAATACCTAGCTGCAGCCTCAAGTGTATGATATATATCTAGAGCACAAGAAGCAGCTGTAAATGGCTTTGAATGGGAAATAGTGGGAGTGTAATATGGAATATTAATATAAAAGTCATTATTACATCAACATTTATACAGTAGCCAAAACAGATATCAACCATTGCAACAATGGCTGCAGCTCTGCTCACTGTCACAGCCTGCCTTGTCATAGCAGATACATTAGGGGTAAAGACATAGGGAGTAGAAGAGAGGCAGTGAAAGACGGCAGGGTGTGTGGCATCCAAAAGTGTCGCCTGATGGAATCAGCTCACATCAATATAGTCTGCATCAGTAAACAAGAACTGCTCTCTGTCTCACAGCAGCGCTCGCGGCTTCTGCCTCTGACGATATGGGACAGATAGGAAGAGGCACAGAGATGTGGGGCCGCGGTGGATGTGGGGTTTGGGAAAAGATTGTTTTGCTCCAGTTTGTAGCTGTCAAGTCCCGTTTTGATCTTCAAAGGTGATTTAATGGATGCTTCCTTTGGACTGGGACAGAGTAAACAGATGGATGAGAACCAACAGCAAGGTGAGAGGGGCCAGTAGAGGAGCACGGGGGCATCTCGGCACAGGCTGCAGCGGACCATCCAACGATTGGGTCAGACCAAGGGCGCTGTTGAAGGGAGCCTTTTTTGTGGAATGATTCAGACTCATCTCGTCCCAGCAGACAGCGAAGAGCTGTCACAAGTCATATTACATCAGTGAAACAAACAAGCAAAAAACTAAAGGCGGACCCTTTAACTTTTAGCTATTGCCATTCTAAATTAATGTGCTGTGCAAAGGAACTGAACTACATAGATAAAAATAGTCCTTTTTGTCTTGTTTAGTTAAGAAGAACTATACATCAAACTCTGCATGAAGTTTTCAAGTTTGATTGCCAATAATCGCTTGGAATATGTTCTCTCATAAATTAAATAATTTAATAGATGGGGTTTCTGGTGCCTGATTTCTAATGTCAGACAGACTTTAAGCTGGGACACATGAATTCCTACTGTATTGGTTCATTGTGTATAAAGTCTTCCTGGATATTAATTCATCCACACAGTTGGCATGAATGAGAACTGTTAATAGAGGATGATAGCTGGCTCTGATCATTCTTACAGTAGTAAAACTGGCTCATGTACAGCGTTTCCTGGTTTGTTAAACTGGTTTTATTGTCTTGATTCAAAGCAGACGACACTGAGTGACTTGATTTTGTTACAGTCCTCATAAACAGGAAGCACAAAGCATGCATTTAATCTCTGTGCATATTTTTTGAGCTACTGTAGCCTTCATGTTAATCTGATCAATCAATTCAAACTCATGTTAAAAATTTGAAATGTCCGCAACATATTCACACTGTAAATGTGATCTTTGTGTAGTGTTGACTCATTAAACCCATTCCATTTCTGTAATGAGATGCATACAGTGTCTAAAAGCAGCTCTGAAGACAGACTGGAAAAGAGAAAATGCATCACAGCATCACACTACTGTGACACTGTTGTCTTGATTTGTACACAATTTCGATTGAGTAAAAAGTGAGTAATACTCTTTTTCCAACTTTTTTGAGTAGAGAATTCGGCTATAATTTGTCAATTCTTTGTGCGAGCTGTTGCAAAATAAGTTAAGACTTGTTTGACCCTTATCAGACTCCAGTTGACAAGGAAATACAGCTGACCGACGTCTGACATCGTAAAAAGAAAGATTTAAAAGTCTTGTCAAAAAGCCGGTATAAGGAATCACATCAGCAAACCATAGCTTCATGACCGCTAAAGCCCCCCTGACCTGCAGCTTCAAGCACTTAAACCGATGATCCCTGATGCACGGAGAATGTACGACTTGCTTCTAAAACACAATTTGAAATACTGTATCTTCTTCTATCTCCAAGCTGTTGGCACTGCTCAAATTTCACGACGCCATTTTCCAGAGGAGAAAACTTTTTATGCTTCTGAAGTGGAACGTTAAAAGTAAATTAAAGTGTGGAGGGGCAATGCAAAGGATTTTACTTGACAGCTGGTTTGGGTTACGGAATACACAGTACGCTGAAGGGGTGTCCTTGCAATGTGGTGGTTATTTAGAGGCATTGAAAAACCTTCTCATGATTTCTCTCTTATTTCTCCCCAAACTCTGCGAATCTATTCAGGAAGCTTGTGAAAAGATATCCTAATGAGAACAAAAGCTGACCTTTTAACCTGCCTGCCTTGAAACCATTACTTAAATTGAAACAGAACAGCCTTTTCCCTCTGTAATGAAATAAAAGCCCCAAAATGGCTATTAATGTTTCTCTACGCACATACACACATCTTCAGCCCTTTTAACCAAATACACTTGAGGGCAACTGCTGCTTGCTTATGTAAAGAGTTAGCAGAGAACGAACATTAAAAAAAGCCTTTTCTCCACAGGCCACAGGCAGGACCTTAATGAAGAGGCTTCTTTGTTGGTAAGTAATGAGCACTGAAATGGCCTAGGTCAGAGGACTGCAAGACAAGGCGGGCGTCCTGCAGGGATGGTGGTTCGATGTTAAGGCAGTATTTACTACATGCCCTTAGAGAAAGTGACTCAACTGCTCAAGGACTGGATTTAAGAGAGCGGGTGAAGAGTTTGCACGATTGTGTGTGTGTGTGGGCATCAAGGTTAGAGGGTGCCTCCGAGTCAAAACCCGTTCACGCGGCCAACGCCCCAATGTCTTCCATCGTCCTTACTCTTTTGGACACATTGGTCCAAGAACACACGCGTACACATACACACACACTTTTCCTTGTGTCCGTCCTTGTGTCTCCTGATGCCCCGGCCTCTGGCATCTCCTCTGTGTCGCATGTGACAGGTTGGAGATGTGACAGCTGTCCTTATGCCAGACCAAGTCTGGCCAAAGTCACAACACACACAAACACACTCATCGGCAAACGCTACATGGGGACTCTACTGCAGGGCTAGTACGGAGGAGGTAAGGGCACTTTGTCCGCCTTCTTCGCCCAACTTTAAATGTCACGTCCAACGTAATGGGGTGGATTGACTGACAGCAGGGTTGTTGTGCAAGGACATGTCCAGCTTCTAGGCGAGCTTTGAGTGCCCCTGTACATACTGTATGTTGGACACAGTGCCTCAACCTCTGTGAAGCATTTCTAATGCAAGAAAATCCAGAAAACTACAATAAACATTGGTGGGCGGCTGTAAACCGGGTTGGGGATTGTGAGGAAATCTGGTGCTAACCTTGGTGATCAGGGCTCACTTTGAACTTACAGGTACAGTCCAGTCTCACAGGAATGGACATCGGTTATCTCTACGAGCACAGGGAGGTATCTTCCTGTGCACATTTAAATAAAAATGAGCTTCTACTAACATTGAGCTAGTTACCTTGGTAGGATCAGGAACAACTGGAAAGAGACACAATGCTGCTCTGAAACAACAAGGACACATTGTGAGGGAACACCTCCTACCAGTGTCCTGCCCGTATCATTTGATTTCAGAGTCACAGTACCAGAAGTGTTATACCTGTAGCTCTGGACCTGCAGCTCTAGTCCAACTAGTGCCACATATGGGCAAAAACAGCAGCAGTTTAGAGCTGCAGCAGTAGATAGAGAAGTCCTGAGCTGCAGCTGATCGGTCCTATTAGAAAGGATCAGTTAAAATAAAGCCAATAATAATATTATCATTTTTTCTCTATACTTTGCTGTGTTTTGTCCAGTGTTGTAACATTGCTTTCCTTTACCACAGCCAAACTCTACAGAGAGACTTCATTCTGCTGTTTAAGCCAGTGAAAATTAGTGTGTGAATGTGAAAATGTATTTTAGTGTGAGCGACAGTCTGGTGAGTGACTCTGAGTTCAGATACTGACAAAAATCGAATGTAAATTCAATAATTTTGAACCAGTACCTTTAGTATTTGGGTCAAAAAGCTTGTGATAAATTAGATTTAGTAGCTACAGCTGTTATTCAGTATTTCAGATACAAATCAAATCAGCATTTAATACTTGAATACAAGCGTTTGATTAAGCTTGGTAGATTGCCAATATCAAGGAATCCGATCAGGGTCAGAAAACTTAATCTGGACTTCTTTATAATAGAGAAATGCCAATGAGCGCCATCTACAGACAAAGAGAATAATAGCTCTGTTTCTGAGTATTTGAGATTTCAAATGTTACACGGCGGCCAGCGAACCTTTCTGCATGTCACCCCTCCCTCTTTCTCCCGTAATTTCCTGTCTCTCTACTTTCAAATAAAGGTGTCTATGCCAGAAAAAAATAAAAAATCAAATAAAAAATGTATGTACTTTGAGCATATTTTCTGCTCCAGTTTAGGAGGTCAAGTGTCTAGAAAAACATAAGCCTCATAGAAATAAAATAAATAAATAAAAACATAAAAATCCATTTACAAAAGTTTGGTGTTTTAACACCCACAAGCTGTATTTCTATTTCAGCATTTCATCATCACTGGTTAAGAAGTAAGCAGTAAGTGTGACACTTGAGTTTGTGATTCATGACCCAGTTGCATTAAGAACTTCACATCTGAAGAGTTGAAAATAATCCAAATTCTACAAACGCAACTGAAATCCTTCCAAGAAAATCAGATTTGACCTTATATTAGGTCAGATCACTTTTATGCTACGACTCAGAACTCTTTATAACGATATGTTTGTAGGACTTGCTATGTATCTGCTCCTGCAAATCAGCTATTTGTGCCTGTTCAGGTGTATTTAAAGAGTCAATAGTTAAATAAAAGGTTGAAAATTACAGAATAAAAGACATAAGGTGTAGGAAAATTAATACACACAATGTACACTAACATGACTTTTTATTCAACTATTTATTTCATGCACTCTACTGGAACTTGATGTCATTCACCTAAATAAGAATAAAATCAAATAAATGTCCTATAAGAACTGTTAAACATCTCAGAGCAGCTTGAAAATCTGTCGTCTACGTTAAGAGTCAAGAGCGTTGGTCAAAAAGCATTGACCAGTATAACTCGCTGAATAATTCTTGTCAACAGAATCTAATGAATGAACGTCTGACATAATGAGTTATGTGTTTATGTCAGCCGTTTCGTAGGTTTGACGGAGACTTACGCCATCACACCCTAAGGGAGAAGAAAAGCACGGGGTCAAGGTGGCAGCTGCCAAAATGTCTTACTGTGTGACATGAAATGTTCTGATTGAGAAAGAGAGTTGAAGATATTATTCCTAATGATGTTGTGCTGCTGCTGCTGCTGCTTGTGGGGAGGGGATGAGTAGAGCAGTGGTGTACTCCAGGGGCCATGATGATCCTACTCGCCCCCCCACCTCAAAATACAGAACATGCAAGCGCAAGCACAAGTCACAGTGGACCAAAGTGACACGCATGTCCAAAAGGACCTAATGTCCTCTTCAGTAAAAATCTTCCCTTTCCTATGTTCAGTCCCGCTGTTTCTCAAACTCTCTCCTCTCCAACAAACTCTTAGCTCATGCTTTAACTTCACGCTGAAGTGAAACAAGTTTGGTGGATGATTAACTGGGCGACACTGTGTCACCACATAGCTTTAACCCCGTGCCAGGGCTCAATTTTTGTCATGAGGACAATGGGCAAGAGATTACAGAGCACACAAGCTCCACCTGGAATGGTGTTGGTAGAAGCAACCAAACACACCTAAACACTGCCCTGTTGCCACAGTCACTTTGTGTGCTTTGTGTGCCAGGGTGTGTTTGCAAACTGTAGAATAAGAAGGTGCACGTGTGTGTTTGCGTGTGCCTCTTTTTGTCAAGCATGCAAGTTTTCTAGTATAATGGGTGCGGCATTAAAAAGGTTAATCTATCCAGAATAAGTTGCAAATGTTACAAAGTTTGTGACAGCAGCCATTCTGTCTGTAGTATAAAACACATTGTAGATTCAAATTTAGCTCTCCTAACTGGGCAATTATTGTCATTTAAATACAGTACAAAAAAGCTGGTGTTTCAGATTTTGAGTGAGCCTTTCAAACCGTTGTATGGTAAAAATAATGCAGATCATCTTAATCTACTATAGGTTTGTTAGTATAAGCAATGGCATTAGAGGTAAAATAGTCATTTGAATGGAATGCAATACACTGCAATACACCAGAGCTTTGGTGGTGATCATCATCATGGCCTTTTTAATAAATCACTCTAATCCAACATGATGGAAACACAAGAAACTTTAACGACCTGAAATAAGTTACAAGTTCAGTGTGTGTTGCAAAAGAATTAACCAATGGTGCCTCCGCCCCAAAAACCCACACACTTACTTGCAGCATCCACTGCTTGGAAATGAAATTGAATAAGACACACATCACTGAGTCATAACCATTGGGTGAAACATAGGTCAATATATAGGTTAATGCAAGCAGCAGGGCCAGCAGTACAGTCAATACGAGTCACTCCAGGTCAAGACACAAAATGCATATAGAACCAAATTGGAAAAGATTCAAAATGTGTGTATTGTTTAGACTACACTGTAATACAGTCAGGATTTTAACGTTATGAAGCACTTGCGGGGATCTAACACATGGTGTTTTATCAATGATCTTTTCTCTTTTAATACTCTTCTTTCCTCAAATCTGGGCCACAAGCCAAAATCTTTAAGTTCTCCGCAACAATAACTGGCAGATGACCAATGGGTGTACCAATGAGACACTTAAGCAAGCTGATCACATTTCACACGAGTCATATATGTGACTGTGGCCAAGTGTCACTGATAATGTGTCATTGATAACATGTTGCAGGCCTTCACTGTATGGTCTGCGTGAATCCCGGGTGTGTGATGCTAGAGCTTGGAGCCACAAAGGGTGAGTCAAGTATGTGTGTTTGTATGAGGAGGAAGTGTATGACTGTGTGTTTCAAGAAGTGAATGGACACATGTTGTATGTGTAGAGTGATGACGCAACACAGTGACCTACAAGTCAAGTGACATTTGACTTCTACAGCTTGCCATTAGAGCATTGTAAGCAACATCTCAGATTTAAGATTTGAAAATGGTTAGGGTTGAGTAGGGTTATGGTTAGGTTAGCGGTTAGCGGTTAGGGTTAGAGATTAAAGCCTCTATTTTCTTTATCTTATCTCACTCTTCCCACATTCACTACAAACTTACAGTTGAAACCAAGACTTTCAGCGGAGGCCTCGACACATTGGTTTTGTTATTGTGGCATTTTCTGGGGTGATAATTGTAATTGTATTAATATTGCTTCACTAACAGTGTTGCAGGGTGTTTATGTTCCAATGCGCCATTAATGAGAGTATTCCGGCGTTTTGAACCAGTATAGCTTCTTACCCTGATTTGAGACCGATGGGATGTTGGGCTTAAACAACCGTGAAATACAGGCACTCGCTGACATTACAAATCATTTAGCTCATGACAGAAATGACATTTTTCATGAGCGATTGTCTCAGCACAGAAAAACCATGCAAACATATGTAGATATACAGTAGATGGACAATCTGACCCGCATCTCAACATGCCTGCTGCTCCACGAGGACTATAGACATTTTTTCTTTTAAAGAACCATAAATGAACCGCAATGCGTATCTCTAACTTCTCTGAGGTCTAGTCGATCGAAGCTGAATGAATGTCACAGCGGTGCTTTGATATTTATAACTAAACCCTGCTGACAAAAGCGGATTCACTGTGATCTTTACTGGCTGTGCTAATACATAACTGTGATTTATGCTACCACATGGGAATTATAAGAGATAAAAATATCCCACATATCCTTCACGTGGTTACTCCTAGAAGGTTGATGTATGTAATTCACCTTAAATGTGACATTTCCAACATGTGTAAGATGGTTAAAATAATGGACGAATCGAAAATGGAGTGCTTTTTCAAGTCTGATACACAAGCTGCTTAGAAACTATTAGCTCTAAAGCCTTCATTTGTGTTTGGAGACAAGTAAATAGAGGGAATACTTGAGCATAGATAGCCAGATTCTTCTTTAATCATGGGGCTTTTTTACAGTCATTGGTAAGCCAAGAGTAAGATAAGGCCAAGACACACAAATGAGCACAGACAGGCAACATACAGGACACAATTTCACCCCGAAGCCACCAATGTGTTAATAAAATGCCTACAGAAGGCAGAATCGGGCGCGGAGAAGGACGACGGATTGAGAGTAAAATGAAAGCCGAATAACATCAAGGGTTGAAGTGAGTGAAAAGAAGGGAATATAGAAAAAACAACAACAATAAAGGATTAGGAAGAACAACATTTGGAGGTGTTACAGGGGAAAAACAACATATAGATAGTGTACAACTTGATACAGAGCGAGGGCGGAAAGTAGGCCAGATGGAAGTAATTCCATGGAGGCGTGGAGAACTGTGGGGGGACGGAGAGGAAGAGGAGGAGGAGGAGGAAGGGGAGGAGGAGGAGGAGGAGGAGTGGTGGGGTTCTCCTGAGACTGTAACGCTGCAATCCTGTGATGCTCAGCTGGGGGTACAAGCAGGTGGGTGGGAATCTTCGTTTGGAGACGCAGTGTGGGTGGTGATGGGGGGTAGGTGGTAGGGGGATGGGGAGGTGGTAGGGGGCACGAGGGGAGGGAGGGAGGGTAAGGATGAGGGGGGTTTGTCGGTGATTGCATATTGCAATTTCGCCGAAGGAGACAGGAGTGGGTCATGACCTTTGGTATCAGGGAGTCATATTGGGGTCACTGGAGCATTAGGGAGAGGATGGGAGCTCGGTGCTCTCTTACCACCCATCCCCAGGCTGTGATTCCCACCTCCTCAGAGGAACGCTGAGGTGCTCTCCTTCCTCTCCCTGAATGCTCATTTACTTCCTCACTTCAAAAAGTGAGGTGACGGGAAGCTTCCGAAGTCTCCTGAAAGGCACATGACATTTCATCATTTCCTGACATCGAAGACGAGCGCTTCATCTATTTATATTTACTCGCTGGGATGTAAAGAACATCAATAAAGGGGGATGGGCTTCTTTCTTTCTTTCTTTTTTTTTTCAACCGGCAAAAATAGAATTGTTTAAGTAATGTGTAAGCTTGATGGAAAACTACATATGCACACACACACACACACACACACACACACACACACACAGAGGAAAAATACTTAAAAGATGAAACAAAAACCCCACTCATTACAAAAGATAAACTAATAAAAACAAATAGCCCCCAGTGTCATCATCATCAAGATGAGACATACTGTGTGAATATGTTCTGACTGCATGTACGCTATGACATCATCAAGCAAAGAGGTGACTCAGTGAGGAATATGTTGTTTATCATTTGCAAACAATTATCAATTCACCATCGTCAGAGGCGTTCTGTGGTATTAGTCATTGCATGTGGTCGCGCACCTTGTTATGATATGATACAGCAAGACTGAACAGGCTAAAAAAAAAGGGTGTCATCATCAATAGGAGGATGGCGTCTCTAAATAAAAGGTTACTTGCTTTAGCGTGGCGGCGCAATAAAATTAAAAAGAGAAAGAGAAGAACGGGGAGGAGAAGTGGGGAGGGGGGGTGGGGAGGGGGGGGCACAGGCGTGAAGATAAGAGCTGTCGTAAAGCAAAGAGAAAGTGAAAGGGAATAAAAAGGTCAAGGAGCTCACATTTTCTGTTCATTGCTTATCACCTCATCGTCGCCGCGAGGCTCTGGTGCCACTAGTCGTGTGTCACAACATGGAATGACGGAGAATGCCTGACTCCTCCGAACCTCGGGGGGCCACGACCTTTCTGGCGACCCGTCTGTCAACGCGGCACCGGGGTTGTGGCTGCCGCTGAGTGACGGGTCAGTCAATGGAAGGGGCGCCGATGGAGGCAAAAGGCATCGACGCGCGCGGCAATCGCCACCTATATCTAAACATAACTCAAACCCCCCCGTGATCTGGTCTTGTTTACACGTGTGGTTTTATTATTTTATTGCTTGTGTAAAGCAAAGAGGACACAAACATGAATATAAAGTCCATTCAGAAGGCCTGCGCAGGTGTTTTCAGCTACTTAGGTTAATTAGACCCCTGCTCAGGCTAAAGTTGGGTGGAGCTGGATGCTGAGGATTATGTGAGGTCACTATAAACACTATGTACTAACAAGAAGGAGAAATGGTAGAGGGACTTTTGAGTTGAAGCTCATGAGATGACACAGCATTTTATTTCTTTTTAACACTTTTGATTTCAGTTTGAGTGTGTGGGATTTACCTGTACTTCAGGAAATCTCACACATATATTTTTTTTTGTTTTCATAACTGCGTGGTGAAACTCATTAAGCAGCAGAGTAGGTAGGAGGAATGCTGTGAGGCAGGCGATGAGTGCAAGGACAGTGACAGAGGATAGCAATAATAAAGTCTTAAAGCAATGAAATACTTTTTTCTTTTATTGGTTGGTTTTTTATTGGTTGGTCTCAACAAGTATCCCTATCTATTCCTATTCTGGCTTTACCTTTCATGTCATCAGCAGGTCACATTATTCACTGTCTCATATTTCACCAGTTCTCACACCTCTATTTACTCCAGATTCTCAGGATATGTAATTATCTTAAAACCTGGAAGGATCGGTCGAGCACATTGGTATTTTTGCTTCTTCACTTTATTGTACTGTGTAATATTTTGACATCCACTTGCATGGATTCAATGGTATCAATTCTAGTCCTGATCCGAATGTATTCTTTTTAGAATAACATATTATTTAGTAATTAAAAAGATAAGAGTAAAAGTAAAGAGCTGAGCTAATAAGAAGTATCGATATGAGTGGCAGTATTGATCAAATCCCAGTGATACCCATCCCTGGTGGCATTAGCTTAACTGGCTTATGTCGCTTCCTTGATTAATAAGGATCGATGTCCTCCATGGAAAGAGTGCAAGTTGTCTGTATGTCCACCAGAGTTGCATGTTAGGGTTAGGGTTAGGGCTAACCCTAACCCTAACCCTAACATGCAACTCTGGTGCACTCACAGTGTACATTTACATACCTGTATTATATTCTGCCTAAGTTACTTATGCTCTATATTTGTATTCTGTATTTAGGAGGATGTATTGTATGTCTGAGTTTTGAATGATGAGTCACGTCTAAGATTATTCTCCATCACGACAGACAAAGTGTCTGAATCTGAATCTGGGTGGTCCAGGCAATGTCATCAGCATATGTACTTACAAGAAGCTTAGGGCCTTAATCTTGCGTACTTATAGAATTCTATTGCTACCCTGTTAGTTGATCTAGCTCCAACAAGTTATGCTTGCAACCCCGCCGAATTGCTTCCACATCTGCCTGTTTTTATCCCACCTAAACTGCTCTGACAGGTGCACTGCAACATAAGAATGAAGTGTATCAATCACAATCTGTAGTCCTCACATTTGTTGGTGGTATGATAAGTTCTAATCTGCTGTTTTATATCATTATGTATTGTAAATCATTATATGTATGTTTTAATTGTGACCTACTAGGAACTGAAGGTGTCAAATACCTTTAGACCAACTCACATCAGTGGTAACGTACAGTGTATGTGTATTTTGCACACAGTCCTTCCACAAGTAAATGAACAAATAATCGTATAAAAACCAAAATGTTTCTCTTGGTTTGTCCTTTATAGCCTGAGCTGACTTCTCTAAAAACCACACACAGTTTAAGTTAAGCCAGCGGCAGAGAGCTACTGGAGTTTAACAGTAACGCTTACATCATAACCCAAAGATCAACTTCAAATATTTACATTTGGCTTGCGAGGTGTTTCAGGGCGTGGGCATCATTAATCACAAATTGATATTTACAAGAACATGGATGAAGCACTTTTTGGTTTCGTGGGCTTTCTATTTTTAGGCTTGAGAGTGAGGTTCCAGTACAGTTTTTCCACTTGTCTACGTGCCCCATCATATCTACTCCAGGCCAATCCTTGGATTCATTCTTTATACTCATACTTCTCATGACTATATGCACACAATGCCATTTAGATCAGTAGAATTAATTAGCACATTATGATTTATCTCCATACTATAACAGCAAGCAATGGCTAAAATAACTCCTTTTTTAAACACTTTATCTGACATTTGCCAGAAACACTTCTTTCAATATAACATTTCTAGATAAGTGAAACTGGAGCTTCCAAAGAATTACACTCACTCATAATGTTATCTTAGGCCCAGTTCCAATGCCCACTCCACTGAACACTCAGACTTTAATGTAGGCCTTCTGTTTGATCAGTTTAAATGCTTGAGTTGCAAAAGCTTGCGAGTTATTTAAATACTGTATGGGAAATGGCACAGTACTTTGTGGAATCCTTTTAACCAGGCACAGTTGTTCTAAAAAGGTTATATTTAACGTGTGGTTTAATAAAATGGTGTATTTGTTGTTCACTTCTTGGATATAGTATCATTTTTTTATAGAATAAAGAATAAAACATATATTTTTCATCATATTAGTTAACATACAGCATATAAAATATAAGCTTGCACACATTCTAAACACTTCCCAAGTGACTAAATGTAGCAGAAGGTTTGAAGAACATGGGAGAAGAAAAAAAAAAACACCATTTAATTTCATCTACTGAAGGTTGCACATCCCTCCTGTACGTCATACAGTAAATGTCAGTTAAGATAGGGATCTGCTTTGATGATGATGCAATTAAGCAGAGACCCTGGTAACACAGTCCACAGGGACATAAAAGATGAGAACTTTGGAAAATCTTCTAGAAAGAAGAGCTCAGAAGATATAGGAATAGTAAGACTGATGGAAAAATTCTTCCAAACTAACAACTACTGCATTTATATAATGCCTTTCCAGTCTTCCGGACACTCAAAGTGCTTTACACTAAAAGCCACATTCACCCATTCACACCAACCTGCTCATCAGGATCTAATCAAATACTCAGTCACATGCAAACACTCACACATTGATGCCATAAACTTCAGAAGCAACTTGGAGTTCAGTATCTTTCCCAAGGACACTCTGACATGTGGGCTGGAGGAGCCAATGAACCAACCATCAATATTCCTACTAGTGGATGAACCGCTCTACCTCTTCAGTCACAGCAGCCCCAGATTACACAAGCACTGATGGAATCACTTATATTCCTAACTAATGTGAAAACTTCCAGCCAATTTTGCTGTTGTAGTGGACGCAGGAATGTAATGTTTACACTGCAGCAGCCGCTTTTTCTGCTGTAATAACAGACAAGCTAAACATCATCAACATTCACTGAACAGAGACCATCAAAATAAAATGCATGTTTCTTGTTAGATATATCATCAAAACATATTTTTAAAAATGTCATTATCCACCGAGAATAAAAGGAATGTCAAAATAAATATGTTTTTTTTTGTCTGTTTGTTTAAGCAGTCATGTGACATGGACGCAGGCCAGGAGAAAAGAACAGACCAACCAACGAATATGTTTTACGCTGTGGACCAACACTTTGATTTGAAACTGGTTGAATGCACTAATGACTACAAATATTATACTGCATGCATCTGTGTCAGCTATCCTCAAACATTACTTGTTTACACGCTAGTACACAGGTGCCCTTTGATTTCAGTATGACCATCGTATGGCTGCGCTTGGCTCTCTCTTCGTGACAGCCTGAAACGCCAGTGAGATGAAAGCAGGTTACTATTAAGTAGAGCGGCTTCATCCAGACGCCTTTTAAACTTTCTCGTTGTGTGACTTTTTCCTCAGACGGCCCAGAAGATTTGCAGCACCAGATGTTAAACCACCTGGCAGCAATCACAGCAGGGTTCCCAAATACATGGAGCCTGTGAACAAGAGCGATCACATACAAAGTTCTGGACCTCCAACAAGGAAACTCAATTATCTAACACACTGTAGACTGTGGATACAAGCTCAATGTAGACTTGTTCATGCCAGCTTTAATAGAACAGCAACAAATTAGCGAAACGTGGAAACATTTCATCATTGTGGAATAACACTAGAATATTTTAAGAGCTCATCTTGTTGGCAAAAGGGTTGTAGCTTATAAATTGTGTAATGCCAACAATTCATAGTATCAAAAACAGGCTTTTATTTAATATAATTTTGAAGTATTATAATAAAAATATATACACAATGGGTGGACAGTGTAGTCTAATTAAAATATCAATTTAAATACTACTATAAATAAATCCTTAGAGGCAAATAGTAATAACGAGCGTTCAATAGTGTCTATACTGAGGCTCAACGTCCTCATCCTAAATTCAACACAGTGTCTGACGAAACACTTACGTTAGATAATAACCCACAACCCACCGACCCACTGTATCCTTCTCTTTTGCAACTGCAGAGTTTCAGTTTGCTGCATCAGCAAACTCAGAAAAGCAGTGTGCATTTCCTGCCATCAGTTTGGACTCCAAGTCATCAAAGAGCAAATGTCAGTTCATGATTGCTACTGCATAATAATTCTCCTGGAAATATACGCCAACCCGATACAACGGGTAATCGCGTTTTTTTTTATTGTAGTTTTAACGTTAAAGATATAAAGATCTCGTGTGTAAAAAAAATTAATAAAAAAAATCTTATTTGAACACTCACTTCTTATTTCTGTTTTAGAGCTGTTACGCCTGACATTTAAATTCATCTTCAAGAGCATACCAAGCTATAATACATCCACCATTTAAAAGCCACATAATTGTTTATCTGCGTGGAAGCATTGGCTGGCCTTTTCAGATTTCAGTCGCACACTGCATTAGTGAAGCCCAAACTGGCAATTACTTGACGATGTCTTTTGGGCAACTTGCTTTCCTACTAAATGCCATGTCTCAGTGCTACACAGATATGCCATCACTCAGCAATGGGACTTTGAAAAGTACTATGAAAACAAAATGAATGCATCTTAATATGCTTTGGTTTACCCTGAATTTTTAGAACTGGTAAATTTGAAATCTTCTCACATGCATTGAAAAGGAGTTATATAGTGGCCATTTTCCACAGGAAATGAAAAACGCACCAATTTCTATCAATACTCAATTACTGCAATTAACAATATGATGATCAAAGTTGAATCTTTGCATGAAATTGTGAAAAGGGATATTTTATCGTAAACATTTGCTAAACCTCTTTGTGTCCTAACTACAATGAGCAGAGAACAGAGCTGTAGTAAAAAAAAAAAAAGACAGCAGATACAGCAGGAAAACACTACTTTTAGTATAGCTACAACAGAGTCTTAACAAAAAACAAAAAAAAGAGAGATGAGACTGAGAAGGCAGAGCTGAAGCTAGGAGCAGCACACTCTGGGCATTATGGGAGTAACCTGCAATTATTTTATAGCTCTTAAGATTCCTGAGCTCTTAGTCAGTGTTTACCGTGCAAGGGCACGGCAAGGCCACAAATTACAACCACTTGCTTTGGCACCAAATACTCAACAGTCACGCACAGGCCCGAGCTTTCTCTCAGAGTCACAGATGAGCCAGGAATAGAAAGACAAAAAAGCTAATGGATGTAAGGTAGCCATTAGGTCATTTTTATATTTTTGTTTTTCCATCTGTCATATGATCACCCGAATTGCTAACACTATTGTCTTTGAACCTGCATGATGTAGATACGGCTAATTTTAGTCTATTCTCTCTCTCGGCCAAAGTGACAACAACCCATTTGACTCAAAGTGAAGACATGTGGTGAAAACCCACAACTAGCAGGTCAAAACAACAGAGGAGTAAGACAGTTCAAAGTTCACAGCAGACACAAGAGCTATTGAACCCCTCCCCCCCCCAACACAGCAAATGACACATTGAGCCTGACAGACAGCAGAGTCGGCTGTAAATGGACAACTGAGGCCCATTTTAATCACAGCCCTAATGGATCTCTAATGATGGGTGTTGTGGTCACACTTGATGATGTTACAACCGCAGTCTCTTTTGTCAAATTGGCTTTGTTCATTTGGTGACAGTGTATATGCATAGTATGAGACTGTGTTCATGTGGTGTGTCATAGGCTACTGTTGGGGAGAAATTTCAGAAAGATCAGTTAATGGGGGACCGGTCTTCCAACTGTGACAAAAGTCGTGTCCCCAATTGGGGAAAAAAATGATATATTGGTCAGCGGTTAAGGTTAGAGTTAGGATTAAGCTTAGACAAGTAGTGGTTATGGTTAGGTTGAGGGTAAATCTCCAGGAAATTAACGCAAGTCCGTGTAATATCCCTAAAAGTGACCATGGTCTGATAAATGTGTGTGTGGATGTGTCTGTGTGTATATGTGTAGTGGCCACAATGTTGTTTTCCAGGTCTGTGCAGAGAATTGTGAAAGACTCATCATGTGACGCAGCTGGCTATCTTCAGCCACGACTTCTCCAAAAGCTCAACTGCCACGCAGAGGGGGGGGGGACGTAAGCTGGACAGAAAACCTCAACAACGAAAAGCCTCATGAGCGGTTGAGAAAGGAGCGACAATTATGTGGCAACCCGGAAAGGCAAGGTAACCGCAGCTGCTGCAAACTGATGAGGTTTGTGGTTAATCTCTGAGGTAGACGAGTCTTCAAAAAAAAAAAAAAATATGGACGACAACAACAACAACAGAAGGAAAATGTGGACAAACACACAAACAAGCATGTCTATTGGCCCGAGGGACCCGAAAAGGTGCTCGTCGCCAACAGTGATTCAGCGGTGTAGGCCGTCCCATAAGTGGCTTTGTGTCACTCTCCAGCTGCCTTAATCTGGGCTTTGTGAGAAGGAGGTGTTGAGTCAAAGTGTTTTTTTTTGGCTAAAGAGTAGTCAGGTGCTGAGATTGATAAGACTCTGTAAATAATGGGACTGTAAATGCAACCCTGAAGATTTTTTTTTACAGTTTTGTTTATTTTTATTTGAACTGTAAAAGACATAGTTGAATGTAATATGGGTGCAACCTGCAGATGTTATGTTAAAGGATTCATACAATTGCAGCGGAACTTATAGTACAAGTCGGACTGCAACAATATAATGTTTGAAAATCCTGTACAATGTCATGCTGTTATGAAAAAGTGTATCAGGAATTTTCTGTCTTGACAGATCTGACTGCCAACTATGATACTACATATGTTAGGAAAGTATAGTGTATATGATCTCTAAAGCATGAAAAACATTGGAATTACCTGAGAAATCCCAATTTACCTCTAAATTGAGTGAACGAATACCTAAAATGTACAACTATATAAAAGACTACATTCCATCTATGTGAGTATTAAGAGAACTGGATACTATTTTCCAAGATGGCATCTTGCATATTGAAAGTATACGCCGTTCTACATTTTTAAGGTCATAGCTGAGCTGAAATAATTAACTAATTGATTAGTTAATTGATTAGAAAATATACTGCAATAATGAATCACTACTTAAGTTGTTCAATGAGCAAAGATGCTAAATATTCCCCTGTTCCAACTTTTGTATAATTGTGAACTCAATATTTTTGAGTTTTGGACTGTTGGTTGGACAAAACCAACAATGTTTTCACAGACATTATTCTGATACAACTTTATTTGACCTAAGAGCTCACTGTGTGATACAAACAATATTTTTCAATATGTGTGATACTCAATATTTTTTGTACCAACAGTTTTATTGCAATGGTTCTATTTGGACCAACGCTTCATCAAGCCACATTCACCACAGATCCAAAGCACTATTCCTGAGGCCTTGGGGTGAGTGCCTTGTACCTTCATGCATGTCATCTACTGTAAGTTATTTACATGTTTTATTACATTTTCTATTCTTTGGGTTTTCTAGAAAATCACTACTTCATGTGATTGAGGGCAATTTGCATATTTTGCTTCAAACAACAACTGTAACATAATAAATACTGTAAATCAAATATTTTCTAAATTCAAATTCTACCTCAACGTTATGAGATTCATTCATCTTAAAGAAGAGATACATTATTCACCACGCTCAGTTTAATGACAAAAATGTATCATTAGATGAATTTCGATTAGCTGTAAATTCAATTAGAAGTGAATGACAAGCATTTATCAACATTAGTGTTCAACTGCAAACATGCCTCTGATTACTGCTCAAATAACAGCTCCATTTCTTTGCTGAAAATGAGTTCATTACTAGGCCATGACTGCTGGTAAAGTGGTCTATTTTAAACCCTAACTTGGAGACGCATAATATCTGCCAATACAGAAATACATAGATATGAAGAGTGGGCTGGTGGAATCAATTGATTTAAACAAACACCTACTTAATCAGCACCCTGAATTAATCAAAAGCTGACCTCGTGCTATCAATGACGCTTCTTGTTTGATCCCTTTGTGAACCATTTAGCAATAAAATAGTGAAAATTCTTAAACAGGCTATAGGTTAAATAGATGCTTGTCTTTTTTAGTGGGAATGTCAAAACTGGAATTATGCAGAAATAAAAAAAAACACTGTGGTAAAGAAGCAGAGGCTTTGAGTGGAGGATAATCAATCATACAACATTTTGAACTCTGAATTTTTGAATACCCTTGAGCAATTTAGCAATGTAAACAAGATGGTAGCAGAAGAGCATATTAAATAGTATATTAAAAAGCTATCTGTTTAGCTGAGATGCATCTTTCGAGAAAGAATGTGGTTTCACAAAACAGAACTACATTTTTAAGATTGCAACACATAATATTGTGTATGTGACATTTGAACTGTCTCAAATCACATACTTCTATTAATATACTTCTGTCTACACTGTGTACACTATGTACTTACTTAGCGCACATTTTGACAGGATAGTGTTGTCTCAAATCAAACTTGGTCTTACGGGAAATGATGATTAGCTAGTTAGCATTAGCATTAGCGTTATTTACTGCGGTACCAAATCCTTATAGACTGTTAATTTAACCCAGTAAACCTACTGATGGCTTATATCTGACAACAGTGTAGTGGTGCTTAGTGCAAAAAAACACATGGCAGTTACAACGTCCTCCACCATTTCCAGTTCCCTTCCGCTACGTAGCCAAGATGGCTACCATTGAGGGCGACAAGTGTCCATAGTTATACACTCAACTTTTTAACCGTTTTGAGTCCACCATCCTGGTACTCATAGTGCACTGCATTTTTCATACTTCTCAGTGTCAACGCACTTATGCACTCAAAATATTAAGTGGAATCATAAATACTGGCTTATTACGCCAATGTTACACTAATTACACCAATACTAATGCTAATGCTAATAGCACCAAAACCTCTCCCCTTACATTCAGTCTATTGTTTAAGAATGTTAAAATCAAGCTATTTAACTAAAGTCTCAGGTGCAGCCTTTGTCAAATTATCACAGACAAGAAAACACTCATGTCGGGGCCATGGCGACAGTGAGGACTTGATGCAGCTCTTATGCTGAGAGCTCTCTGCATAGACAGTGAGATTGTGACGTGCTTGCCCCGCACTCCCCCACTAACCCCAGCTATACCCTCAATCTGTCCTCAGCTCCTCCACTGTGCCCTGGGGGGGTAGTGGGGCTGCGCTCTCACCCTCCTGCTACTGAGGTAGAAGACAGTGGCATTGTTAAACACAGCCCCGAGGACAGTCAAGAACATGTTCTGAGAGGTTCGTTAAGGGGGGAACTTTTCATGTTTTCTCCCCCTCTGTGAAGTGTTTCCTGAAGCTTATTTGGAGCACTTTCAACAGCATTAAGATAAAAGCAGGAACTATTATTAAAATGAGAGCAGTCGAGACCCACATGGCCTCCACTTTGCTTTAAACGATATACAAATGTAATCAAGATTTTAACTCGCACAGACAAGCCCAGAAAAGACAGTTAAAGTATGTGGACATTTTCTTTCACAATTTAAGCTGATTTGTGCACTCAGTTTTTACTTAAATTTTTCTCATTTACCAAAAAACTCACATTGTTTAGGAATGCAACATTTGCTCAAGGCTAATTCAAGTGTTGATATTTGGATGAAAGAATAAAAGGAAAATAAAAAAAAAACTCAGAAAAAAACAAACAGGAAATGAAAAGGAAGTAGAGAGATAATCGAGTCAGTGACGCTGGCACAGCAAATGAAAAGAAAGAGAGAGAGCCCACGGCTCTGCTTCACCCTGACCCTCCCCTGTCAGTTACTGCCTGTGGAGCTTCGGAGGTTAAAGTGGGTGTGTGGAGGGAAAGGGAAAGAGGTGGGGGGGGGGGGGGGTGCAGGACCAAAAATAATTAGGGTAAAAATAATTAGATGTAAGTGCTCTTGTTGAAGCATGCACAGGAAAATAAAACGAGTATACAGGGATGCCCGGAGCTAAATGCAGCCCTCCCTCAGGTCAGCTTTGAAGGGAGCTAAATTGACCGGAGGGAGTGGGATACCAGTTGATGGGCACTGAAGAGGCTTAGGATAAAAAAAGACTCAAATCTGGACTTAAGTAACCTCTGGGAAATACATCGGATCGGATATTATTAAACCTGGGACATAAAGCATACAAACATTGATCAATAGAAGCATTTCACTTTCACATTTCAAGTCAATTAGTAATCTCCTCCCAGAAACTTCTTACCAATCATATGATCGTCGTGCTATTCTTTAGGTATCCAAAGATGGATAGACTGGAGAGAAGACCACTCCTTCAGAGGAAGCTTCAAACTAAATAGATTATTGATATATACCGTTAACAGTGTTAAAAATGGACAGATATGCTTCTGTTTTCTACACAGGCCTCATAACGGCTCACCTTTCACTTCTGCTATATACGTGTAACTGTGACACAAACATATTTTTACACTTTCACTATAATTTCATCTGTGTAAGTTTAGCATGAGCAGCATGAACCGTGGCTATTGGTCTATTTGCGAGTTAACACACGATGCGTTCAGGCACAGCACTAACTGTAGGCCCCCCGCATTTTGGCAGCGCTGAGAACCCAAAATGGAATCAGAATGGATGAAAATAGACTTGAAGTGTAAGTTATGTGTCTGTGTAGACAGCTGTACTGATTAAAATGAAGGTGTATCTGTTCTGTGAGATGCACATGAGACAGGCGACTTATAAAAACACATTGGAAATACCTTATCTATAGATGCAGAATAACAGTGAAGACCTACTGGAAATAATTCCTGCTTTACCACCTCTGCTGCTTCGTGCTCGTCAGTGTGGGTAGGCATGTCATGATACTTTTGCTGGACGATATATATTGTCTCGCAATAATCGCGATAAACGATATTATTGTCATTTAAAGACTATTTCATGTCACTGATATAATGATAATATAATAGCAAAACAAAGCAAGGGCAAAGTCACTCACTTCCCATAGAAACGCTGCACTGCTTGGAGCTGCGTTCAGTGGTTCTTTACATTAAGTTTATCATCTGAAGCATCACCATCCAATTAAGCATGCCGGGTCCAAGCACTGACAGTGTTAAAAATCAGCATTTAGACTCATCCATCCACTGATATATGCAGCAGGACAATTACAGAAACCTCAACCAAAAGAATGGACCAATAAGAGTGTGGTGTTTATGGACATGGTGCTGATATGTTCTGTCAAAACATGATGGTTTTTAACTGATGAATATAACTGACCACAAGATCCGTGGCTGTAAACATTTCATATGTGGTATTTGTAACAATTTATGCTGACAAAACTGAAAACTAAAAAGTACTGCGTCACGTACAGTATAACATAGTATGTGCATAATATGACTGAAGTGTATGAAATCTAAGATCTTAACTCAAGTGCCTGCTGGGTTTACCACATCACACCAACTCCAACTACTTCATCCTTTACACACCATACCACAAGACTTGGGTCACCTGGAACATCTTACTGGATCAATAGTAGCTGCTTGAAGACCCCAACTACACACCAGCTAAACACACGCACACACATACGCACACATGCACGCCGCAGTCGCTTCGGAGCTGGTGACATAGGTCAGCGCTTGTGGGGGAAACAAAGCTCAAGTGAAGCGAACGCAGAGGGCTCAGTCACGAATGTGGCGTCACTCCACACTGATCAGTGTGGACGTTTAGAGGCAAGCCGCCGCTGCACATGCACACACTCTGCTCTAGAGATGGAGGACGGACAGACAAACAGCCTTCTGAGATGCGAAATGACATAATTTGAAGCAAAGATGGTGTTTGGAATTAAAGAGGGGAAATGTCATTTGAATCCTGGAGTAGTTTGAAACCAGGTAGAGAAAGTATATGTGATGGAATTAGAGATACAAAGGAACTCATAATGAATTTGGGGCAGAACGTTTTACATTTTGCTGCCTATGACTGTCCCAAAGAAGCCTAACCCATATTAACGATTAATGCTATGCAGTGTGAGGTCAAAGGCCGATGCTATTTGAGAGCTTACGAGTAAAAGCAACTTCAAAAACTGGCGACAACCCGGAGGTCAAGGTACGATCAAAGAATGAGACACTACAACAGTGCCCAAGAGGACGGCATGCCCTTTCAAAATGGGAAGAAAGCTGCCAACATCCATCTGTGTGCATTTCACTATCCATCCTTCCATCTCCCCTTTACTCGGGTTGTCCTTCCCCGCTCTTTCATTTTTTGACTATGACAGGCTGCCCCGCTTTTTTTTTTTTTTTGGTTAAATAATAAAATAAATAAATCAACTAGCATCCCTCCCCCCCTTACCCTCCCCTCCCCCCGCCCCGAGGCTGGGCAGCACATGCAGGAAGGTAAACATGTCCACTGTGGTGAGCTCAGACCACGCGGATGCTTCACTCCAGGTAACGGTCGTCCTCCACAGCTCTGCGCCCACCGGCAACATCTCGGCGTTCACTAGCCGTGCAGAGTAGCCTGTGTCTGAACAGATTTCCGCTTCAGTGCCAAATCCCCCCCCTCCCCCTCCTCCCTCCTCCTCCTCCTCCCCTCCCCTCCCCTCCCTCCCTCCAGCAAGGACATCCATGGATTTGATGGGGAGGTTGATTCAAATCAGGGTTAACTGTCTGACCTCTACCTACAGTACCTGTCTGACGGCTTATAATCCGTCTGCAAAGCATCACCTTTTTGATTGTTGCAGTGTTCACTTTCCTAGCAAAGGATTATCTATGCTATGAATACACCCAAACTCTTTTTGAAGGCTTAAAGGAGATATTTGTTTAGTGCTCCTTCTTCTTCTTCCCAGATTATGCAAAAAAATGATAGGAAATACACTAAAAACTGAAAGCTTCAGATACTGTCTTTCTTATACCACTCTGTTAGATTCCCGTGGCTTTTGAGGACACTTGCTTCAACTTCAGCAAATACCTCCAAGTTAATCATCTGGGATGGCTCCATTCTTGCTCGGTTGCAACATTGACCCACAAGCCGAGGAAAACTGGTAAGGCAGAGCACGTGCGCAACGTTCTTCCGCAAAATGTCACTCGCGATCCGTTAAAACGGTCGCGTACACCAATGAGCTTCGATTTGAACAAACATGGGGTTCCAGTGTTCCTTTGTAGTGATTATATAGGGGAATAGCTGTCTTTCTCAGGGTGGAAAATGCTGTAGGAGTGAATTAATCGCAGTTGAACCGCTCCACCACAACGTTTTTTTTTCACAGAGTAACTTGAGGTGAAGAAACGCGCGATGCACAAAAGCGAACCGACTCGAGTCGAGATGCCATTCGAGCTGACAAAGCTAATTGCATGACAACTGTCAAACTGAGGATTCAGGTCATCGCTTTGGCGTTCAGTACATTTGTGTTCCTAGAGTCCAGCCTATGTGCTGCATAATCCTGTTCCTCTGTAATGCGTAGGTGGACAAGGTGTAGGCTGATGTTCATTACTTTCCTCTGTGTGAGTCGATACTCTTCCTTAGCCTTCAAGAGCTCCCCGTTGTGATGCTGTGTATACCCTTGATGCCAAATACAGCATTATACTCTGTGTGTGTGTGTGTGTGTGTGTGTGTGTGTGTGTGTGTGTGTGTGTGTGTGTGTGTGTGTGTGTGTGTGTGTGTGTGTGGTAAAACATAATACTTTATGATTAGAGTGACAGGGATGTACCCCCATATCCAAGATTCATTCTACAACAGAAAAATCACTAAATATTACAGAGACGACTTCTTTGACAATAATGTGTCAATGGCTATAAAGTCACCACCACCCACTGGTTAAAATGTGTGCCTCGCTTTTGAAAGCCTTGGCATAGAAACCTACCCGGTCTCCAGCAAGTGACAGCATGCTGGGGCTTGTTTGTGAAAAAAAATTGTCACCAACCAAGCCCCCCTCCTGAGGGCTGCGTCTAGAAACTTTCCCCAAAGGTATGCAGGTAAAGAAAGACAGAATGAAAACAACAATGCCAGTCTAAAATTTGACTGACTTTAGATGAGTCTGCCAAAAGCCTGCAGAGAGAGAGAGAAAGAGAGAGAGAGAGAGACAGAGAGAGAGACAGAGAGAGAGAGATGGATCTTTGCTTCAGGTCTGATAGACGTGGGGACGAAAAGGCTGATGTGAGGCTGATGATGGTTGCTGTTTCCCTTATGTTTACCATCATTTCCCCCTCGCAAACAAGAGGCCAGGCTAGAAAAGGCCAGAGAGCTGAGGCCTAGAGCGTGAAGGCAGTCGAAGATGAGAGAGGAGCGGGTGAGGGGGGGTGTGGAGGGGGCGACATATAGAGTGAAAAGACAACTACAGATAAGGGAGAGAGTGAGAGAGAGGGGGAAAAGGCAATCACTGATACGAGAGAGAGAGAGAGAGAGAGAGAGAGAGAGAGAGAGAGAGAGAGAGCGCATGGGCTAAGCTGCCTCCAGACACCACGCAGCTCAGAGCAGATCGAGAGTGACGGCTTGCTGATTAGTCAACTCACAGCCCCCAAGACCGGAGTCTGCATACATGTACACACACACACACACACACACACACACACACACACACACACACACACAAACATATAACACACATGCACGCACACAGGCCTGCACTCGACTTAAATAAACCCCCGCTGCTATCGGTTGCACACATGCAAAACACACAAATACGCACGCATGCAAACAAATGAGCACGTCATATCTTCATTAAGCTCGTATTGTGACAGAATCTACCTTGAGAGCGACTTAGGCTGCAGCGCTGTCTGCAAGGTGTGCAGTATGTGTATATACATAACGTTAAGGTGTGGCAACGTGCGTAATGAGGTTGGTGGTGAATTACCTTGAGGAGATAGACTGGGATGTTGCTGAAGTCCACGGGGAGTTTGAGGAGGAAACGGGCTGAAAACTCTCCCGTCTGAAAAGGAAGAAACAGAGGTAAAGAAGTTTCACAGCATAGAGGGCAATCCAATAAAAATGATCAATTATGATATAAAATGAAAAAAACACTAATTTTTTGAAAAATGGTTGGTATCCAGAGATCCTTTACAGATATAAAAATACTTCAAATAAAAACAACTCTTTGATACCTTAGTTAGGGAAATATAACCACAGGAAAAACCTATTTGAAGAATACATAACAAGTCTGACACTATAACCATATAACCACATTTTCACAATATGTGAACACAAGGTTATTTAGGAAGACTTTCATTATTTAGTCATAAGTAATAATAATAATAAATTATGCAGTAGGATGCTTCAAAATCAATAAGTGATCAATGTTTCCCTCAGAGCGTGCTGTACTATCCTGCTGTGCCTTGAGGATAGGCTGCAAGATATTTAATGTCAGTCATTTATTGTGCAGGATAATTAAACCAAGTTAAATTGAGGTGATATTTACATTATAGTTTCAGTTATACAGAAGCTGCAAATGTTACAATAACGGTATTAAAAATGTTTATTATGCTGTAACAGCTCAGCTAAGGACAACTCGTGTTTGCTGGTTGTCATAGAAATGCAACATGTTTTATTGCTTATCATGTAGATGGAGCAGAAGATTATTAAGTGAATTTGGTCAAAGTCAACATTCAAATCAAAAGCATCTGATTCTTACTTGACTGACACTGGCTCTACTGTACACTCCAACAGACAGTCTTAATTAACATGCCATTTCCTATGGAAATTTCATCTGAGGGCTGTATATTCAATTAAACTGTAAATAAATCAATTGTGTATAATTATATATCAGAATTTGATTCTATAAATAAAGAGGGTAAATTGCATCTCTTGCCTTGAGAATCACAAGTGTTTCTGCTCTCAACTCAAGACTGACCATTACAGTTGGATGAATACCATGTAAACAGTGTTTATCAGTGAGGAAATCTTCCTGTATGTATGTTATAATAGAGACACTTTGTAAAATGTAGGTAACCACACACTAGCAGTGGTCCTCCTTACCCAGCTGTTCTTGTGGCCGGCATAGATCTCCATGTTGCGGCCATAGTTGGGATCCTCCAGCAGACTGTCGTACTCAAAGAGCAGCCTGGAGCTTTCACGGAGACGCTGGCACTGGTAGTGGTGGTACTGCTGGATAAGCTCCTTCACCAGCTGGAGCAAACATTCTGGGTTCCCAGCATCCCACTGGACCAAGTGCTGAGGTCGACACCAGAGAAGACAGACGATGAGACACAACATTTAGCTCAACGATATTAGCACGTAAAATAAATGCACCATTATTATACTTGGAGTGAGAAAACTAACAAAGACGATTAGCAGCCTTACTTGGCATCTACTACATTTTCGGTTGGGGCAGATTTGGTGCGAAATCTGATTTGATTTCAGGCACAAGAAGAGATTTCTATGTGGCATACAGCACAAAGAGGATGCTGCTCTTCAAGCACAAACTGAACTAAGGATTTTTTTTAAATTTGTTCCAACTGCAAGATAAGAAACATTGGGGTTAAAAGGTTTTTTTTTAAATGCTGGAGAAAATGACTAATTGTCTTTACAATAGTCTCATCTGTTTTCAGAACAGAAAGACACAGCAGTCTAACACACAATGAATTTACTTGCATGAAAGTAGTTAGAGGACAATCTCTAAAGAGCTAATCTATCTGAACAAGCCATTAAGATAGAGAATGGCACTTGAGTCTACATAGGAAATGTTGGACATTAATAATAGCAGTATTACGGTGGGTAGTCAGTGGTACTATTATTAGCAGCGCATAAGAATAAGGACATGGTAAGGGAAAAAAAGACTGAGCCTGGGAGAAGTCCTAATCCTGATGAACGGTACTTCCCATTAGCAGATCAGAGGGAACAGGGCTGTGCTACAGGATATCCTGTTGCCACACACTCATTTAGATTGATATGGAAAACTACTGGGTCTGACCTCTCCTATCTGCTCCTTCTATCTGATCTCTCCAGCTGTATTGAATGGTACATAGAGATTTTTATTAAGCATTATATATCCATAACATGGGGAAATATATCACACCCAAGAGATTTATTTGTAGGAGTTTATTATGGTGCTGCAATTTGGCAAAAGCTGACTCCCATTTCTGCCTTTGCTTACATAATAATTATGACCATGCTGACTCAAAGTATTGAAGCTCGTTACACCTTCCAAGTCTGAATGGTTCAGGCGCTCGAGCCAAGGGCTGAAGCAAGTGACCAATGCAAAAAACGGTACAAAACTACAATGATATACAACCGTCTGTCACACATCAGTAAACAGAGCTGACTAAATTTGACCCACTACGGGACTCTACCAAATGCAAACCTGTCCATTGATGCATAAGGAAAAAAAATGCCTATAATTAATACCAACAACAGCTTGCAAAAGTAATTTTCTGAAAACACGTCAGGTCCAATAATGACAAATGCATGGCTGAGCTCTTGAGAATGAATGATGTGAGGGCTTTTTTAATGAAGAAATACAACATACAAATCAAGACCAGAGCAAAATACAAAACATAACTGGCTTAATGAGTTTAGTGTTTGGACTTTGAAATAACTGCACTTGTTATTTTTTAACAGACTCATGCTCCCTTGAGGGAATGAGACCTGTCAATTCCAGTTGTCACGCAATCTCTACCTTTTCATATTGACGTAATCTGGTACATCTTGGAGAGCAGTAAGAATGAATGTGAAACTCTGGAAAGTTTATCCCCCCTTGAAATATCCAATGTAATGAGTGTTAGTATTTGAGATAAACAAGGGTAATAAGTGGTTTATTTTTGAGGGCTTTGACTTTCTTTTTGATCCATGGGTAAAAAAAAGAAAAAGTGATTCGTTTCCACAACTCATTCTGATAGTGAAACCGTGCTGGCATGATTAAAACTATGAGTAGACAAACAACAGGCTGTGCAAACCTGATGACATAACTGCGATGCCAAAGTAAGTGTGAAACTTGTGTTCATCATTGTTTCTCCCATGCCTTGCTGGAGCACACAAGCCAATTAAATGCAGGACAATCTAAATGATGAGCAAATGAGGATATAAAGAGCCATTTCTGCTGTCTACTGAGTGGGAGGAATTGTTCCAGATGTGCTGGAAATGATGTAATTATTAATGCCAATTATATTAAGGTGTCAGAAAGAGGATGTCTTTGGCTTGCATTAGCTTGTCTCGCTGTCTGTCTGTCTGCCTGTCTGTCTGCCTGGCAGCCCATATCAGCCCAATGGAGAAAGCTTCCATTGTTCTGAAGCGACTCACATCCCTCGCAATGGCAAGGGCAGGCTAAACAGAGACAGTGACCTCATCGTCCTGATCCACCAGTGGTTACCAGCAATGCCGGGATTCCCGAAATGAGGGGGCGATGCAAACAAGGATGGGCATTGTCCAAAAGAGGCAGCCAGTGCCCCGGGCAGGAACGAGCTGAAACTGAGGAGAGACTGAGGAAGTGCTGTGTCAGGATTGTGACACAGAATATAAGTGAAACGCAACTGAGGAGGAGGAGGAGAAGCAAGGGAGGAGGGCTTGGAGGTGGGAGAAGAGGAAGAAAAGAAAAACACTTGGAGAGCTAAAGCAAGTAGGCCAAGGCCAATGAAAACAGGCTGGATACTCTCGCAGTCTTGGTTTCATTGGTAGGAAATAATGACGTTTCCGACAAAACGGAACTTCTATAATAAAAAATAACAAGCGAAGCGACGACAGCTGCTGTTCAACTTTAATAATGTGTAAATGTCACAGTTATGATGTGCATATGTGATGTTGAAAGATATGTTTTTCTTTCTATGACAACTGCACAAAAAAGCACAGGGATATGAAAGATTCCTGTATGTTGAGACAAGAGTGAAGGAGAAACACTCCCTCAATAATTACAGCTAAGGTAACCTCAGCTGCTACGTTGGATCTCTTCCATGCCCAATGACTGAGGAGCTGAGCTTGAACTAGGCGGCTCCCAGGTTAAGTAGGGTGTTGCTGGAGAAGAGCTAAGTTGACTCCTCCCCATATAAATAAAGGCTTTTATGTATATTTTAACAAGACTAAATGTCTACAGCCATGCTAGCAGCTCTGAAAAATCTGTGCTCAGACACAGCAGGGATTCAAGCTACTTTAAAACCAGCTAACATGCTTTCAGTGACAATGCTACCATGCTAATATTTAGCAGGTACTGTATAATGTTTAACATGTGTTACATATGCTATGTTCATAGTTCATTAAGTATTTGGTCATAAACCAAAGTAATGGACAGATGTACATTTTGGCTTCATGATGGGTTCCAAAGAAAAGTCAAGGGATCACTAAAGTTAGTACAATGAATCCTGAGGGGGGTATGAATGTCTGCACCAAATTTAATGGCAATAAATCTTAGAGACATCTTGTTTTAAACTACAAATATCAACCTGCCAGAAAAGTCAGGATCACCTAAATGTATCCTTTAGGAACCATGAAAGTGTGTACTAACTACTAAATGGATGTATAGTTGAGGGCTCACTGAAGTTAGTATGGTTCACACTGTCTGGACTACAGTTCAATTTCACGGTAATACTGTGCAAAAGTCAGGAACTATGTACACAACATTTAACATTGATTATTAAATATTATTATTAATTAAGGTTCCATTCCATTTAGGTTTAAGAGAGTGTAAGGGGAGGTCACACTAAATACCTTTTCTATTTTTTTAATACTGCATACACATTTTCTGGTTGTATTCTAATTAAGAAACTGAAAAATAATTAAATATGGTCATTATAGCATTGCTAAAACAACAAATCTAATGGTGGCCTAAAACTTTTGCACAGCATATCTGCAGACTATAAGCAAAGTGATGATGATGAGGGACTTTGAGTTGTGTCAGCTGAAAAAGATGATGTGGAAATGTCAGATTTTTAGCCGAATTTGACAGATTTTCCTGCCATTTACTGATAATGGGGGCCAAAGACACACAGTCCTCTCTGACAAGTCTTAGGCCACCATTAGATGTGTCATTATAGCAATGCTATAATGACCATATATGATTATTTCTCAGTCTCTTTATTAGAATACAACCAAAAAATACAGGAAATGTGTATGCAGGATTCTGCTTCTTCTATAGGCTAAAGTGTGCAAGTATTCAGACCTCTCCTTACACTTGAGCAATAGCAGGAACCTGGCTCTCCTAAACTTAAATGGAATGGAGCTTCAATTAATAATAATATTTGATAATGAATGTTACATTTTGTGTACATAGTTCCTGTATATTCTGTTTGTATGATGGTGATGGCCTAAGACTTTTGCACTGTACATCCAGTGGTTGCCGACATATTTCATTCTGACCACACAGGCCGACCGACTGACTGACCATCCTAGAGCCACGCTGCTAGCTCACAGCTGCCTTGTTAACTAAACACAAAGTACAGCTGAAGCTAATAGGAATGCTAATAGGAATGTTACTAGTTTATTAAGTATTTGGTCGTAAACCAAAGTATTGGACAAATGTATTTTGGCTCCATGATGGGTTCCAAAGAAAAGTCAAGGGATCACTAAAGTTAGTACAATGAATCCTGAGGGGGATATGAATGCCTGCACCAAATTTAATGGCAATAAATCCAATAGTTCTCAAGACATCTTGTTCAAAACTACAAATATCAACCTCACACTGGTGCCAGAAAAGTCAGGATCACCAAAATCAATATTTATCCTTTGGGAACCATGAAAGTCTGTACAATATAGATGCATAGTTAGTAGCATTCACCTCATGTGGACCATAGATGAACTAAATTTCATGGTAATAACATCCAGTGCTTGCTGACATATTTCAGTCTGACCAAACAGGCCGACCGACTGACTGACAGAGCATCCTAGAGCCACGCTGCTAGCACACAGTTATGGCCTATAAAAGCACATTGTACTGCTTCATCTTGTATTGTACCGAATGTTCTGACTTTGAGTTAACAAGGTAGTGCTTGAATGCTGCAGCAAAACATTGGTCAAATATAAAGGGGGAGAGAGAGAGAGCGAGAGAGAGAGAGAGAGAGAGAGAGAGAGAGAGAGAGAGAGAGAGAGAGAGAGAGAGAGAGAGAGAGAGAGAGAGAGAGTGAAAAGCACTGAGCCAAAAAGCAATGTCCATGTGTTGCTATGTGTGTGTGTTTGTGTTTAGACATGTGAGTCTGTACAGACTCTTCACTGAATTGATTTTATTCGCTCTGCTGAAGGCTGTGAGTGCCAAAACAAATCTATGTTTTTTTTTCATGAATAGGATAAGCCCTGCGGAAAATGTACAGATTTGATACATAAAAAACAAAAGATGCAATAGTCACAATCTAGGCTATTTGAAAGCTGAGATTTAACTGATGAACTGAAAAAAATCCATCTACATGCCCTCTAGTTCATGCTGTATGGAAGGAACATCTTTCTTAGGGCTTTAACCACAGGGGGTAGATATCATAGCACTCAACAATACTCACTGGTTCAATCTGGACCTTATAATCCAATTATTTTGTCACAACACACTGGTTAAACCTGTATCAAATGATTAAGCCTAAACTTGGCTTATGATAAAACCTGTCATCTGTATTAAATAAACCACTTTTTTTAAATAAGCACATATATAACACAAAAATGTATAATCATATTACCTTAAGATATTAGGATTTGATTCTATATCAATGTTAAAAACTGCATATTAAAAATATATTGGATTAGCATTAGGATTTTGCGTTTTGGGTACTCAGCAGGGGTTTCTCGCCAATACTAACACAAAGTCAAAATAGCACATTTAGCAGAACACCATGCCTTTTAAAAGAAAACACTAGTTTTTTCTACCTTTTGAGTAATATTGATTTCCTTTAAATTTTAGGCATTAGGCATCTGGCAAAGCTTTGATAAATAAAAATTAAGAAAATACTTTGTTCTTGTAGAAAAATAAACACATTTTGTCGGTTACCTTAATTCCAACTCTCAGTGCCAATGCAGGAAGTACTACCAAGGAGCAGTAAAGGATTATGTAAGGCAAAACTTAAATGTAATTAAAAATTTCATAAGGAGCAGCAGTATGTGTCTATTTAGTAACCTATCATCAGTTACGTAACATAATTAAGAGTCTACCGCCATGCTATCGGAAAAATGGTCACAATTTCAATGCTAACAAGATTTTTAGCAAATATGTTTACCATGATCACCATGTTTACCATGGTTTCACTTAAAAAACAAAAATGACAATCTGGTAGTAAAGGAAAAGTTGGCGGATCAACAAGTCTGAGGAATATTACTCTGAACCAAAAATGCCCACCACTGGGGGCGCTAGAGGAAAAGCAAGAGGATCACCAAAGTCACTAAAATGTATCCTCTGAGGGCCTTGATCTGACAATCTGTAGAAAATTCACTGCAAGATATTTCATTGTGTCAACCTCATAGTGGTGGTAGAGGAAAAGTTAGGGAACCACCAAATTCATCAGGGTTAATCCTCTGGAGACCATGAATGTCTGTACAGAATTTCACAGCATGCCATCCGACTGTTGTTGAAATATTGCAGTCTTGACAAACATGATGGACCAAGATCAAAATATCTGGAGCCAAGCTGCCAGCATGGCTAAAAACAATCCAACAGATAGTATTATTTTAATAAAGAGAATACAATTGATGAATTATTGCATCAAACTTGTTTCAGCATATGTCGAGGAATGATTCCTGTCAACTATCATTTTTGGGGTCTATTAGATTGTAAATATGTTGAGGATAAATGAAGAACTCAGGAACAGTGTTTTCCTTTAAGAACAAAATGTACACCTAAATTGGGCATCTTCACACTGAATAGACCCAAGTTGACAGAATTATGTCTTCCTGTGCCATCCGTCTGTACCATCTTTGATCCAATATTTATCTTAGGCCAATGAGAGAGGGACTGGCATCTGAAAATGCAAGATAATTATATAGGCCAAGAGAAGATATTTGTTTTTACGTCTTAAATGTGATTTTTATAGATGCTGGCAACCTGATCCAATAAATCGCTGTAGACTTGAAAGTGTGAGGCATTAAAAAACTCCCAAGTATTAAATTAATCTCTGTTAGTCTCTAATTCAAGTGTGGGCTCACACCCTGTTTCGCCCCCGGAGAGTGCCAAGTCTAAGATCATGCTAAATTGCTCTTGTCATGTGTTTAAGACACTTGGCATTCTCAGCCCAGTGTTTTTTCACTGTGATCCACGCGGTTTGTGTCCAACACAGTGCAACTAGTTGACAGAAAAAGCTGTTTTCTGACTACTTTTAATGTGGTTCAGTAACTGCGTTAACCCAGTACTAGTGCACAGTGAGGGCTGATGCTATTGTCCCGTCTTAGTCTTGGCACTTGTTCTTCTTATTTTCTCCCATCCATCAGCTGGTGTTTAGGAACTGCCAAACCACTTTCCACCAGCCATCTCTGGTTGCAAACAATAGCCTGCCCACTAAAAGCATTCCCAGACCTGTCAGTGAGCCCTGCCAATAATAAACCCTAATAAAAGTTGGAACGCATTATTCCCTGAAGCAGGAAGGAAGCAGGAGCAACAGTTGGTACACTATGCCCAGGTTGACATAATTTTGCTTTATGGGCCATCTGAGATCCATTGTTAGAACAGTAACAGGGGACGAGCTGGAGCGGCAAATAGGAAGCACTCACCAATGCTTGGCATTCAGGATTACCAGGGGGTAACGTGAAGTTGTAAATGTTTCCTTTTCCTAGATGGGAGAATGCTTAGATTGGCCTTACACACCATTTTTCAGTGGGAGTTGTCCTGACGTTTAAATGGCAAACAATATCTCATTGTAAAAGAACATAGCTTCTCTGAGGAGTCTTAATTTTGATTAAAAAGTGGGGAAAAAACACTTAATCTAAGAAAGCATGACAGATTACTGGCCAATGAGCCTCACTAACATGAAAGCCCTTTCATTATCAACAAATCCGGTGAAATACTGAACCAGCGATGTCAGTTTGTCTCTCAATACTTCCCACCTTCCCTACCCTGACTGTGGCACTCAGCCCCGAGACTACTGATTACTACTCAACATGTACATTTTTAAAAACAAAATATCAAATATTTAGTTTCACAGAACAATAGTTGGACATTGTACTTTGTAGCAAAGGTTATTATTTTCAGCAGTAGATTGATACATATCTGGGATTTTAAGGTAGTAAACTACAATGCCTATGTTGTAAAGAAGGAACATAAGTGATATATCAGGATTTGGCGACACAAGACAAAACTTGTTAGTGGGCTAAAATGAATTGCTTGTTTTGCCAAGTCTTCCCAAGTGATTGGTTGATAATAAGAAAATAAACCACCATAAACATGAATCACCTTTAAGACTTAGGCTATAGTTTCTACACCAGAGTCAATGACACCCTGCCAATATGCTTGACATTTTCTGTCAAACACTTAAAAGGACACAGGATTAAATTAAAGGGTGTGAGGGAAAACCAGTACTTAAGTAGTGAACTGATCACATACAAAATACAAAATCACCTCTTTTAACACCTGAGACTAACATAAGTCAGTTTAAGTATCACTAAGGGTCTCTCAGACAGTATGTCTGTATTCCTGCTGCCCTGCAGTGGATCTGGGATGTGAGATGCATCTAGATTATCACTAAGATTATTACCAGTCAGACAGATATAAAGATCGGTATCATAATCTGTTGAACTGAGCAGAATAGGCAATTTGTTTCCATTGTTAGAAATATGTAAATTCTTTCAATCTGGTCATGCACTTAACAGACCCAAATGTAGCCAATTGCTGCAGGCCAGGTGCAAGAAAAAGAGCCAAACAACGACAAATCCACGCAATGCTGTTGAGGGAATTTCTGCTGGAATTTCCAGGGTAACTAGACAGAGCCTGTCGCTGAAACACACAGCAAAGGACTGCAGGATGGATAAGTGGAAACATGTTGATGCTGTATCTAGGGAGGTCATCGAGGCTAACCCCAGGTCTCGGCCAAACATACACACAGACTGAGAAAGATGCAAAACACTGGGGAACTCCCGAAATGTTTAGTGCCTGCATGCATCGCTGGACAAGTCTAGACCAGACAAATGATACATTACACACAAGAAGGGCACTGAGGGGCAGACAAGCATTAGTGTAAGGTGAGTAAAAAGAGAGGTTACAATTGTAGTTCACCTTTCCTATTTGCTGTTTAGCACAAACACACTTACTCCTTTCTCATGGTAAAGGATTAGCAGGGGGGAAATACTGTGGCTAAAAGGACGCAAGAGCCCAAGAATGTTGTTCGGTCTGCGGATATAAGTGGTGAAACACGCCAAAACATTTATTTTTTTTTCCTGCAGTGAAGTGTCCTGCTTCTCCTGAGGTTTCCACTTGTCAGTCTGAGATTTCTGGACGTTGCATTATTTCCGTCCCCTAATTCAGCGTGGGCGACCTGGAACTCTTGGGCTGTTTATCCAAATCAGTGTCAGTGATCTAAGGTACACAGGATTTGCAGTTCCGGGGCCAAAACATACAAAGCCACCTGTACAATCCTTTTATGGCCCGAGCTGTTTAATTTGGACAATTGCAATATCTATAACTCACTGCACACATGTGGGTGTGTGTGGTAAGTGTGTACAACAAATCATGGATGTGAAAGGAGGTCAGCAAATTTATGATCACAGAATAATGCATCTCAACCACGCTATGACCATGTCACCAAAACAAAAACAAGCAAAATATGCCATCATTAACAATCATAGCCGGACATGCTGAGAGATTTGTGCGCTGGATTTAAATCTTTGTATGTCAAACAACATTCAGCTGCTCCATAATTCATGCATATTTTTCTACAAATATTTGTGCAAAATGATGCATTAAAAATCAAACTCTGACTCTGTAGTCATCATTTATTGAATTAGGGAAGAACAAAAGAACCATGTGATGCAACAGTACATCTTCTGCGTAAGGGATTTAGGTTGTATTCCCTCCCTTCCTGCCTAGGTCTTTGTCATTTCCTCTTCTCTGGCCATTGGTCAACACATGGGTCGACCTACTCTCTTGTATTGCTGTCACCACTCTCGGTGAACACGTGTCTTCCCAAAGTTCTCTCCCCTGAGCTGACTCCCCTCCACCCAAGCAAAGGTCAACACAGCCCACATCACTATTAACATGTGGTTCTTCCTAGAGTGGAGCCTGTTGTCACTGATAACAGGCTAAGTTGAAAAAAAAAGAGGTTCTGGGGAACTGGATAAAAGATGAAGGAGAGAGTGTCCAAAACTGTGCACTGTTGCATCATTTTTACAATCTATTGCGACTCAGAACCCCGCCTTCAGAAAAAGTTGTAAACACTTTCATCTCTGTCTGTGTCTGTGTGTGTGTGTGTGTGTGTGTGTGTGTGAGCGGGGTCATTTCTGTCTGTAACTTTCCGAAACTGAAAAGCCCACATTCACACCCAGGTCAAGCAGTGATTGGTCAGCTGTGCAGAGGAAAGGAAGGAGAGTAGAGATTTCTGGCACAGCTTCACCTATTTCTGAAGTACAATTAAAAAAATGTCAAAAGATTTATACTACAAGTGTTGCTGGAGTTTTGACCCCTTTGGAGGTATGAATGACTCTCAGGAGATACAGTATGAAAATATGCACAGTCATCCCCCATATTTAAACAATATTACACCTCCCCTGCACCTTTCTCCTCTCTTTGATGGATGGATTTTGTCAGCCTTCGAGTGAAGCTGTTCAGACCAACTATAGACAAATTTGATTTCCGATGTGGTTGGACCACACATCATATGAATCAGTTGTAATTGACCATAAACCATAGACTTCATTGGTTTTAGGTATGTGCAAGCTATACATGACAGTAATATACAGCAACTGAATGTGTATGGGTTCTTAAAAACACTACCCCAAACTAAGGCGAGACTAGCCCAACACACACCTTTGGTCATCAAGCACATTAAACTGGGTTTGCATTACTTTTCAGTTCCCATGGTCAAACCAACATCGCATGTTCCATACTATTTAAAACTTCAACTACAGTCTCATTTTGTCCGCCACAGTTAAGTCGTCTTTGATAAGCCGCCTTTTAACTGCCGAATGTTATCAATTAAATCCTTAGGTTATATAGCCATAAGTGTGTCAGAGTGGTTAAGTGATGATTAAAGTTAAATGGCCAATCATGTGACAATTTAGAGCTTATTTCCAGGTTGAAAGGGACAAAGCCTTCCTCTTTACCCAAAATAAACCAAGTAGATTGGCAGATGACTTTCCACTGTCTTTGCCCGATTGGACTTACAAAGCTGGTGCGAGGGGTTAACACGAGTGACCAGTTAAAAAACAAGCCTCACAGTATGTGTTCTAAAGTTCTCTGAGGTGGGGAACTGTCCTGGTGGCCAATTAGCCACGGTCTGGATGCCATTTAGCCTACATTTGCACTTGCCAGTGAACCCTTGCGCCTTAGCAACAACGCAACACTGAACCTCAATAAATGTATGGCAGACTTTGCTCATATTCCATGGCTCATGCAACTGTTCTGCTATAAAAGGTTTATTTGTGGGGCATGTGGCCTCTCGTCATCCAGCTGGAGTATTTAAGTCTCTTTCATCCCTCATGCATTGTGGTTTAAATGTTGAAAGGACTTTTCTTAATAACCACTGAGGTTTGAGGATTTCTTCATTATTGCTGTTGTCACATTTCAGGTTTGAATTACTACACCTTCAAAAGGGCGACATGGTGATATTTTGGTGGAAGTCTTATTTCATAGAAGAAGATTTCCTATGTGGACGCTGTACCATCCAGGGTTGATGGTGGATGTACCAGCCTGTTTTTGTTCTGTCATTTCTTTAATTTCATTTTTTTAAAAGCAGCATTAAGTTTCTCTGTCTAAACAGAAACATGGATAACAAACCTACTCAAGGCCTGGTGACAGCAGGGAAAAACACAAGGCTAAACAGGGACTCTAATGATACCCTTGGCTGCCTGTAAACAAGAGCAATGTGTTGCTGAGACATCAAGAATTCAACCAGGCACTGACAGGGGGACCTAAAATTAGCCTAATGTTTACCCCCCTTTGGAACAGAATCTCATCATTTTGTTACAAAGTAAATAGGTCAGATTTTACTGTAACTATGTGTTTTACAAATTACCAGGAAATATTACGCCAGTAACCGGTTCATTTGTTTTAAGGGGATTCTTTCGAAATTCATGCTGATGATAAAACATTACCGGGGGAATTGGGGACAACTAATAAAAAGCTACTGGGAATCCAGGGTTCTAAACAGTTAGAGGGGGACGTACTAACTGAAAATGTACAGGAAAAAGGGAGTGAGTAGGAGAGGAGGATCTTGGGCAGAGACACAGACGCAGGAAGATTATGAAAGCATGAACAGAAAAACACAGCGAGAATATAAGTGAGAAAATAAACAAGCGGTGGGCTGCCAAGCACTGGCTCAGCAGAGGTACTTCCCCTTATGTGCACAGCTGGATTTATGAGACGGTGAGCAATACTCCCCTCTCCTCTTCCAGACTCTGACACAAGCAGGGGAATTTAGCTGCTCCATGCTAGGCGGCTTCAAAAATAGCATTAGATAGCTGCATGGCAGTTGCCTACAACAACAAGGAAGTGCTCACAGGAGTGTAGATCTCCACTAATACCTAATAATCTCTCCACTCAACACTGTGCTGAGTCTATGACAGCCCAAAGACGTTTATGTCATAATCAACATTGTACACTGTAACAGATTTGTTACATATGGTTAGCAAAAGGTGGTCTGATGACTGTGTTACAGACCACACAGTCACCAATATCAGTATGTTTCTTCAGTTTCCTTAGAATAAATGCAAATAGCAAATGATATGGTTTTACAGCTATGTGGATAAAAGATAGCAGCAAGAAAAACTTATATATGATATTCTTGTAATGGCAATATGGGCTGAAAGGTCTCAGGGTCACAAAAATAAAAAAAAGGTTCCTGCCTGTATGGAGCATGATTGCTAACATCAAATGATATCAATAGCAAAAGTTTTCATTCAAATTTAGAGTGAATTTTTGAGCGTTGCCATCCACTACTGTTGTGTAGTGGTAAATGGTGAAGTGTAGTATAGTGTAGTGTAGTGTGATGTAGTGAAATATAGTGTAATGTAGAGTAATGTAGTGTGATAAACTGCAATGAAGAGTAATGTAGTGTAATGTAGTGTATTAAAGTGTAATGTAGATTAGTGTAATATAGTGCAATGTTGAGTAGTGTTGTGTAATGTAGTGCAGTGTAGAGTAGTGTAGTATAATATAGTGTAATGTAGAGTAATGTAATGTAATATAGTATAATGAGGTATAGTGCAGTATAATATAGTGTAATATAGCGTAGAGTAATATAGTATAATATAGAGAAGTGTAGTGTAATATAGTTTAATGTAGAGTAGTTTTGTGTAATATAGTGTAGTGTAATGTAGTGTAATATAGTGTAATGTAGAGTATGGTAGTTTTGTGTAATATAGAGTGGTGTAATGTAGTGTAATATAGTATAATGTAAAGTAGTTTTGTGTAATATAGTGTAATGTAAAGTAGTGTTATGTAATATAGTGTAATGTAATGTAGTGTTATGTAATATAGTGTAACGTAGAGTAGTTTTGTGTAATATAGTGTAATGTAGAGTAGTTTTGTGTAATATAGTGTAACGTAGAGTAGTTTTGTGTAATATAGTGTAATGTAGAGTAGTTTTGTGTAATATAGTGTAACGTAGAGTAGTTTTGTGTAATATAGTGTAATGTAGAGTAGTGTAATGTAGAGTAGTTTTGTGTAATATAGTGTAATGTAGAGTAGTTTTGTGTAATATAGTGTAACGTAGAGTAGTTTTGTGTAATATAGTGTAATGTAGAGTAGTTTTGTGTAATATAGTGTAATGTAATACAGTGTAATGTAGAGTAGTTTTGTGTAATATAGTGTAATGTAATACAGTGTAATGTAGAGTAGTGTAGTGTAATATAGTGTAATGTAATATAGTGTAATGTAGAGTAGTGTAGTGTAATATAGTGTAATGTAGAGTAGTGTAATGTAATATAGTGTAATGTAGAGTAGTGTAATGTAATATAGTGTAATGTAGAGTAGTGTAGTGTAATATAGTGTAATGTAATATAGTGTAATGTAGAGTAGTGTAGTGTAATATAGTGTAATGTAGAGTAGTGTAATGTAATATAGTGTAATGTAGAGTAGTGTAATGTAATATAGTGTAATGTAGAGTAGTGTTGTATAGCGCATGTGAATCTAAGGAGTTGGTTCAAAGAGATAAACAGCTGGTGCCGCTAACCCTTTTCAGTTCAGTGCCATTAAACCATTGCAGAAGAAGAGGGTGAGGGGGAGATGACGTCATAAAGAAAGCGCCAGTCTAACCTCAATGATGGTAAACCAAGTGGAAAATATGAAGAAATATCACATTGTTTATTTCATAATTTGAGGAACATTACAGACTTCTTTTCTTCTGATGTTTTAATCTGATGCTATTTTTCCTCTGTTCAGCAGAGTAGAAGCATGAGTGACATTTGACCCACATGATTTACATTGGTTGTGATTTATATGAGTTTTTTCCATTGCACTTTGCCATAGTCATAAACCAACTTTTCCACCTCAACTAAACCTAAAACCTTTTTTGCAATATTTTGACTTTTTTTTCTCTCCAAATTTCTGGTATATCCACTTAGTTTTGTTGTGGCTTGGCATTTTTGCCTTTATTGGATAGTGGCCAGTGAAGAGGAGAAACAGGAAACAAGATAAGACAGAAATGATGATATACAACAAAGGTCTCTGACTGGAATCAAACCAGTTGTGATTATGTGGAATGCGCAGTAAACAGGTTACTCCCACTATTTTTATGCATAATTATAAAATGCACATCAATACCGGTGGATGAAAAATGCAATTTGTGTGATCATTTGCTTTTGCAATATGCTGGTCAACATAAACAGACAAACATAAAGGTGAACACCAGAGTAAACACATAAGCTATGCAGTTTGGCAGCAGTGTCTTTCTGCCTTTGAAGCTCACATCCAACCGGTTTTTATCATTCCCGGCAGAGACAGATTTCCTTGTGTGAGAGACGGAAATGTATTTTCTTTTCTTTTGTTGGTACATTGTGCTTGCCTTAATATGGAGTGTAAAGTCTTGACAGGAACTGGACTGACAAGGTAGGGCAAAACAAATAAGTGAGAGGGTTTTCTGCCAAGGCCAATGTTTTACAAAGTCTGTTATTCCCTCCTGCTGTGTTGAAGTTTGCTCTTCAGCCTAAAACTATTTTAAACAGCCCAGTCTTGTGGTGGAAAAATCTGGTAAAACTCAATGTCAAATGAAATTATACAAAAGAATATTCATCACATTTCCTGATAGCATGCCCTGCTTCAACCTTTCCAACTCTAAGAATCTCAAGATGTTTAAAAAATTCCAGGATTAGAGCATTAAAAAAAAAACCTGACAATGAAATGTACGCATTTACATACGCATTAACCTGAAAATGATGGTCATGTTGCATGTGTAGCTGCTTGTATTAATACATAAGTAAACATTAAAACTACACCCTTTTTGAGTAAGTACACACTGCAAACCAGTTTTCATACCGGACGCAAGTTATTTACAAAGTCTACACACTTCATCTCACTGAATTCTGGTTAAAAGCACAGAAACTTTAGAAACAAGTTCTTTGGAAACAAGCTTTACGATAAAAAAAAAACATTGTTATATTTGCACAAACAGATGAATTCCTCCTCCAGGTGAATTCACGGGAGCCCCGGCATTACTACCAACCTGTTTCTTATAGATTAGTTGGACCTACATGTTCTGCTACAACCCTTTTATCCTGTTTAGGCTAACTTGCAAGTGATTCACGGCTCTACAGAGATGACCAGATCTGCAGATAAACAGTAAGTCAAAACAGAGCTTATGGCATGATAAACTGCAACTGCCAATTATTGCAACATTTCCAGCTATCTAACACCACACACACACACACACCCACAGTGGCTGCAGAGTGTTAGTTAGCTTTTATGAAAAAAGGAAAAAAAAAAAAAAGAAAGGGTGTATGTGGCAGAGCTTCAAACTCCCTCTGGCTACTGTGAGCAGTGAAGTTGTGATCAGCAGTTTGAGGCATCTGTCTGACATTTAAGACCACATAGGAGAACCACGCAAACACGGCAGATGGAAAGGAAAAGATCAGGCTTTTAAGTGGGAAAAGACAAAAAAGAACAAAAACAAATCATGTGTGCAGAGAAATCAAATAAATCATTTATTTACTATAAAATAATCTCATTTACCTCCGTCGCCGTTTTTTTTTTTTTTTTTTAACTTTCTTCTGGAAAAAATCAAGAAATAATGATTCTCACATGATGCCTGGATACTCACCGGTAATTCCGAAGGTTCGGGGAGAAACTCAGCGTCTTCTCCAAAAATAAAATCTGGAGGCAATTCCGGATACCGTGCATTAAATATGATATCCCCTGGAAGAAAAGAGGAAAGCTGATTAGTGTCTTGATTGATGACTTACCGCACCGATTCAGACTACGACGCAGGCCTCACGCAACAGCTGACTTACTTCTGCTGTAATATAACCTCGGACTATCAGAGGATTGACCGAAGTTTCACCTCACATGCTTGCACTGTTTCTGCGAGAAAAATAACTCTTAATCTTAATAAGCATTGTGAAGTTCATTTGAAATATGCCAAATGGGGTGTTTTATTCTATCTACTATCAAGATGTGGAGAATCGTTTTTTGAACATTGTTGAAATGTGGGTAACTGCAGCATGAACAAACAAAAAATGATCTTATCCCCTTCGTCCTGACGGCTGAATCTGACATGAAAAGGCTTGTTGAGGCGGTCGGTTTGTCTGCACGATATGAATTTGAGCTCTGGGGTCTTTTTTTTTTTTTCTTTTTAAAGCACCTAAAATGATGAGCAAACCTGACATTTACCAGTGAAGCCACTCAAATCCTGCCAAACAGGTCTGTCTCGTGAGGATAATTGCATAGATCTTCTAATAATCTACCCGTGGATGGATGTCTGCTTTTTCTAGGATTTTTAAAAAAGGAGGGAAACAAATAAGTGCTTAACACAGGCATTTAAAATAATGCAGAGTTAATTACTAATGCATTCTGATGAGCTATGGAATAAAACCACAGATTGGCCCTGGTTGAGGCAAGGACAAGATATCCCAACATGATCACATAACGCACTGCTTGGGCTGGTTCACAATGTTCTGATATTATGTTACACAATTCTATTTGTGTGCTGCAAGACTGTTCTGTTCTGCTTTTTTTCTTTTTTCTTTTTTTTTTTTGGGCTTTCCAGCGACAGCGAAAAAAAAGAAGAGACAAACGTACACATATGGAAGTATTTTTCCAGCGGAGAAGAGTCAAACGAGGAGACGAGAGAGGATGTGCTCGCGAACGCTGCTGGAAGTCAGTCAAAGACGTTACTGGCCTGACTCCAGACGGGAAAAAAAGGAGGCCTCAGAAACGGCAACCTTTACAGGTTATAACATACGCTTTTATATATTGCTTTGTTTAATACATCCTTGAGACAGCCTCCACACTTGCAGTGTAGTCTGGTAACACACACACACACACACATACACACACGCGGGTCTACATAACGTGCCTTCACCAAGTCTCCAATCAAAGGGAGTAATGACACACATGGCTCTGGATAACGTGCCCTCACAAAGTCCTTCCTTCTATTTCAGCCAGACTTCTTATTGAGGTCATAAGGGCGTAATATGTACAACAACAAAGGCCACAAATTGTTGTTTAGGAGCACTAGAAGAAGTGCAGAGTGGAAAGGTAGGGAGGGGAGGGGGGTGGAGTGTGGGGTGGAGTGGGTCGGACATGCATTAGCGGCGCTTAGCTGTGCCGTACTTTTGCACGCTATCAATACGCAGGTCCATAGACTGGCAGACACCGACCTGCAGCCCTGCATCCTTGATAAAAACAAACACTCTTCCTCAGGCCAGAGCACAGGAAAGCACAAGCGACGAGTTCAACAGCTGCACAGATGTCACGTGCCACGCCAGAATGCCAGCGGTCTGTTTTTGTTTTGGTTTTTTTTTGGATGTTTTGTTGTTTTTTTCCTCTCAGGTTGCCGTCTTCATGTCTCGGTGAATTAAAGACTTCTTCCTGAACTATGACAGAGTAAAGACGGGGGTAGGCTACATGACCGCATCACAATATCAAAAACACCTATTTCACAAAGGAGTACATTATGTTTTATTCCAGGTAAATATAATTACCTCTTGTTGTTGTTACATAACATCACTTAACATCTACTGGAAGGAAACTATGCTCCAAAATTACTCAAGAGCTCAACGTTTGAAATCTCATCCTGTTTTCACACAGATGGTGACAAACACTTCTATGTGGAACTCCATTACTGTGTTGTATATTCTTAAAGCTTACATGTACACATTCCTCGAGTCTCGCCACAACATCCTCACACAGGTCACATCCATTACTGCCAAGACAGATTTTTAGCAAATTTTGCTCAATAAGCAAAGCCTACTTCCCATAACTAGCTGTGGGTTTTTTTCCCCCCCAAGCAAGCCCGCATTTATACCATACACAACACACACACAACGGAAACTCAGACGCACACTTGATGATTTTGGCTTGTCCAAATAAGTGGTGGAAAAAACCAAGAACATATAGTCAAGTACTGTACAATGGTGAAGTATTTGTACTTTACTTGGGTATTTCCATTTGATGCTACTTTATACTCCCATTGCACTACACTTCAGAAGGAAATGACAACATAAAAAGCTTTTAAAATGCAACACATTGTAAAAGTGTTTATGACTGTGTAGTCAGGGTCACAATTCAGCTCCTCCACACACACATTATCTACACTACTTCTTGGTGCTTCCGTCTCTACATTTTTACCACCCGTGTCATTGCTGTGTGACTCCTGGTGAGAAAAATATCTCTCACACACTCCTCTACAAATGTATTTAAATATTAAGAGACTATGTTGCAAGAAACTTGCTCAGTGATGTAAAGTAACTATGTACATTTACTCAAGTACAATTTTGGTACAATTACTTGAATATAATAAGTTTCCATCCTCTTTGTCTCTTGACGTCTCACAAAAAGCAGCCAGTGGTATCCAACCTTTTTGGCTTTTGTGTAGTCATAGTCACATTTCAGATGTCTATGAGTTGTAAACAGCTCCACCAAATAGTGATTTTTCCCTCTAAACTTCTCACATGGTTTCATTTCAATAAATGTTCAAATGATCCAATATTTCAGCAAAAATCAAAAAGTAGAGAAAAAGTCCAAAAACTGAAAACACATTTGAACTTTGTTTTTCTTCTGTCCTCTCCCATTAATCATCTCACCAGCCCTCACATTTATCTGGTGACCCTTTGGAGGGGCCCCACCCCTAGGTTGGGAACCATTGGACTAAACTAGCTAACTGTATATAAAGTAGTATAAACTAGCTCCACCTCCAGCAGCTACAACAGTAACATGCTGCTCTAACACTGATGCTTCACTATTGATAATCTAATGATGTCATACTGCAGTACTTTTACTTAAATACTTAAACTATATCAAGCTTATAATACTTATGATCTTTTATTGTACTACTTTAGTAATAGGACTTTTCTTGTAGCAGAGTATTTTAACATTGCTGTACAGGTACTTGATTTTATTTAGACCTGCACATGAACATGTTACTGTTACATTAGGTTTTACTCATCAGCAGAATCACTTCAGCATATTCAGTTCAGTGTTCCTCTATTAAGTTTCCAGGTTTTGTAGACCCCCACACACACACAGTCACACTTTCAGCACTGATAACACGATTGATAACAAAACTGCCCACACAAAATTGATGAAAGATGGTGGCTGATGTGTGAGCATGCGTCTCATGACTCACGTTACTTCCAGTAACACAAGGTTAAAATAATTCTAAACCATGATAGGAATCATTCCACAACATCTAGTGATATTGCCCATTGGGCACATTAAAAAGCATGCCTATGGGGGAAAATCTTTTGATGTGGGTTCTCTCTCAGAAGTGAAGGACCCTTCCAGTAAAGTTCAGTTGCACAAACAAAGTTTACTGGTATCATTTCACTTCATTGAGCATCATCATCATCAAAAAAATAGTCATCATGTTTTTGTGCTTTAGGAATTCCTGTGGGTGTTCTTGGCCGATTGCTTGCTTAGTAAAATGCATTCCTATGGTGGCGTTTGGATAATGATGCATTTTGTTCAAGTGATGATTCTCAATGTTGACATGGTCTTTATCCACTGTCTTCAGAGTTCTCCCTACCTCAAAAAAAGACTTTGTTTAAGCTTCTTAGAAATTTCGAAGGACTCATTTCTCCAGGAGAAAAGCAATATCCTAGATCATTTTGTAGCATTAATATGACTACAGGATTTGGCTGTTGTTGCAGCCCATTTCAATATTTAGTGCTTGTATGATTTGAAGTGAAAGTACCTCTCATATTCAAAGCAGCCCGCTGTGAGACAGAAGTGGACCCTTATGCCCCCAAACACTGATCAAGGTTGGCTTTAAATGTTTTATCTGAGATCAAATTAATTCAGCTCTGACACACTCTACTCTTTTTTGTTAAAGTGCCGTCCTGTTGCTCTGGACAATGAGTCAATTAACCTGAGCTCGGTGGGCGAACTGCATTATCGAAACGCTGTCAAGGCTCTTACATTTTTAAGAGTGCGAAGACACAAACAAATGGATGGAAGAAGATGGGATTAAAATGTGCTTTAAACTGTCAGTGTGATTGGATACTTACATTTAAGGGTTTCTCCAGCGTAGGGGATGTGAAGTTTAAAGCGATCGCAGCAGGGACCGGGGGTCAGAGATGTACATCTGAACAAGGAGGTAAATGAACATAATATAAGAGTCAGCAGGCACATTTGGTCTGACAGTCTGAGAGTAGGTAAGAGTAAACAGGAACAAACAGGCCCTTTGGGTGTAAACTTAGACATCAGACTTCCAGATTTCAGCTTGCATTAACATGAGTTGATCTTATCCATACAAACTGCTCGCTGTTATAGTGTTGTACAAACACTAAGAAACTGCCTGACAATAGGACCACCCCTTGCACGCAGCTGGTCAACTAATGAAATGTCAACTGGCTGCTGTGTGTCCTTTAATTCTCCATTCACACCATATGGTAAGGACTTAACTCAAACGTGTTGATTTGCACAGATTTTTCCAAATAGGTCAAAGGTCATGATGTTGTTGCTGGTGTTTTAAAAGGGATTTAGGTTCCTTAGGCTCATTTTTTTCTCTCATTTAACCTGCATGCACCTGGTGGGGTATGCATTGGTGTGATTTTCTAATTTCGAGAGCAAATCAATCATAAAAAAACAATATATGTACTAGACATAGGTATTTTGGATTTCTAATACAGTTTTATGTTAAAGGACTTATTTGTTTTTCCTTCATTTTCAGTTATATAAATATGTATTGTTACAATGTTAGATGTTCATATGAAACGTGGCCAAAGTGTCAAATAATGAGTTAAATGTATGTAGAAGTAATCCCTGTGAGCAAAAAGCACCAACTCAGACTGCACTGAACACTCTGTTTCCAATAGTTTTTTCTATTTTCAGCCCAAGATGACATCAGCTCGTGACTGATTTATATATATAGGAGAATAAAAAATAAGGAACTGTGTTAGAATATATGTAGTTATTTAATTAAACAGTCAAGACTTTTTACTTCATTAACAAATCCCAAAAATATAGAAAATGATCTATCATTTCTAAAGTTGAACTGCTGGATAGAAGTTTCCACATCACACTTAAGTAATTTGCATACTGGAACATGACTGGCTTAAACACTAGCTGTGTTTGTAATGGATTACCTTATGTATATTTTCACTGGGATTTAGTTTTAATTGTTTTGTGTTTGTTATGTATATTGGGATCTACTGAATGACTAATGTAAAAAGGGTAGGTGTTATAAGTAAATGCTTCAGCCTACACCTTTTCATTCAGAAACTGCTGTATTTATGTATTTATTTGTTGTTATTTTTATTTTTTCCCCCTTTTTTTGTAACTATTTCTAAGGGAGATGAAGAAACAATCACGCTGGCAGGACAATCCATTAAAACTGGATTTTCACTTAGTTCAAAGACACTTTCCACTTCCAGCAAATGAATGTGAAAACAGCCTTCTAATGTCATACTCTGTAGGCTACATACATCATTCTGCACATCCAACTGAAGGCACAAGAAGAAAAACATATGTCTGAGTGGAGGGAGCCTTTCAAACACAGTGATAAGTACTTTAAAACAGTATATTTGCATATCTGCTGAGAGTTGAATGCTATGATTTGATAATCTCACTGAATATTTAAATATTTAACTTTCAGATACTGGGCCAATCTATGATATGCAATTTACTTATGAATCAAAAAGAGAATGTAGACAAGTAAAATGTATTTTGTTTGCAGTGATTGCTCTTAATCGCATGTCATTTGAATGCGGTGTCCCTGTAGTGCCGCATTCAAATAAAATGCGATATGACTCCTGTGTTTGACTCTTGAGGGAAAGTGTGGGGCAGAACCTCCACCTCACCCAGTTTTGAGGTCTGTGACACGGAGACAGTTGGTGGAGTCCAGTCCCACACGGCCGTCCCGAACCACGCTACACAGCAGGGGCCGCAGCTCCGGAGAGATCCGGTGCAGTGCGACCTCAGGGGACATGCTGCTCATCGTGTCCGCTCCGAGCAGTCTGTGGACAGGACACACAACCAGACGGTGAACGGGACAACGCAATAAGAGTCAAAGAATGTGAGCTGCATCACGTACTGAAGGTGACACGAGCATGTTTGTTTCCTGGTGTTATGGAAATGTTGGTATGCATGTAAGAACCGGTTTCCTATTGTAAGATTTTGGCTTTTTTGGGCGCGAATTAAACGTGAGCCAACATGAAAATGTGTCTTACATAGAATAATATGACCAAACAGGTCCTTAGAACAACATTAAGACAAGTGTGGACATTCTTTTTTATGACACCTGCCACCTCCCCTTGTTTATAAACTGACATGTAGGCTGACTGCTCGTTAGCTATTGCTAGTTTACCCCACACTTTGTCAAACTGCGACAATTTAAACGTTTGGTTTAGCTAAAAAAAAACAACCTGTCGAGCATTATACATTGAAATATAACCCGCTGTGTGTGTTAAAAATACCTGAACGAGCTGGAAAGTCAGATATTTTAAGCGTTGGCTCCAATGTTTACTTCATACTCTCAAACATTTCCGCTACATGTTGTTTGGGTCCTTAGCCGCTAAGCCGCCCGTGACAATGCCTGCTGGTACAATTAGTATTGTCATCCGCGGATGCATATTTATTACAATGACATTACTGAGAAAAGCGTGTTTTTATTTCATATACATATGCATGAGAAATTGGACGCAAAAGTGAATGCGTAAGCGGTGATTTAATGGCAACAATGAGTCCGGCAGTAGCTGTAACATAGCGGCTGGTATTACGTACTTTGACCGTGTTGTGTGTCTGCAGCAATTCATTCTGCTTGAGCACAACAGTATATGCAAGGTAAATAATGTGTCGCATTTGTTTAACCTACATTAGTTCGTCTCAACACACTTTATCTAGCAGTTAAAGTTAGCTTTCGTCTAATTAAGCGGTGACGTATTCCTTTAGTGTTTTTATGACTTATTATTGCACAATACTCCTACTAGCTAATCTTTCCACTGGTGTAAATTAAATATTTGACTAATGTTGCTCATATTGCTTTAAAGTTGTAGGTTAATATTTACGTTTCATGACATTCCGTTTATCAGAGAGGTTACTAATTGCGCAGTAACTATTGAGCCAATACTACACAATTATGTTATGCATTAAACATAGCTATTTACATAAAATTGAAGTACACCTTACAGGTAAATACATAAAGAATATATAAGTCACTATTTGTATTTTATTCATATACCTTATGCATGCTATAAATAATATATGTGCCTTGAATATGTAGTTTGTAACTTCAGCAAACAGCCATATAAGTATATAGTGAGAAGTACTAATTTAAAGGACGTGTTCACAATTTTGTAAGTGTACCTTAAAACAATAGTCAGGTGCCCAAATGAGCATTTAAACAGGTTTTTCTTGCTGTAATCATTCCGCCTATTCATACTGACATACCATTAGGAGATCCCTTCATAATGCACTTACAATGCAAGTAATGGAGGACAAAATCCACAGTGTAAACATGTATTTAAAAGTTGATCTGAAGCTAATATGAAGCTTCAGTTGTCTAAATGAGTCAAATCAAGTCTTCTTTGTTCGAACGTTACAGTCTTTTTAGTGGCAAAGTCCCTCTTTTTGTTACTATACTTCCACCACAGCTCAACAGGAAACACAAAGAGGGAATTTGATGCTAAAAAGACTAAAAATGTGTCAGATATCCACTTGATATGACTAACTCAGATTGCTGAAGCCTCATATAAGCTTCACATCTACTTTGTGGACACATTGTGGATTTTGGTCCCTATTGCTTCCATTGAAAGCACATTGGACTTGCAAGAGCAGTGGTGTTTCTACATCAGGCCAGTGTTTATGATAGATAGCTGGGAAATTCCACTTACATGGAAGTGATTCAGAACTGCCACAGCAAAATATGGTTATCATCCAACCATTGCTTGTGTATTGCATGCGACAATATAAGGGGTCATTAGATGAGCGTCCAGCTACAGTTTAGATTTCTTTTGAGCATTATTGGGAAAATATGACACCAGGAATGAAAAAACAAACTAAGTGTGGATGTGTTTAGGGGAGTGGGGGTGTTATGAAAGCAGAAGATGTATTTTAGTGATTATAGTCATTATCTAAAATTTTGAAAAGCATTTTTTCAACATAAATGGTCATATCATTGTAATAACAATCATTATCCAGTTAAGTCTCAAGTTCCCAAACCAGATAAAGGCAAAATATGTCATCTTACTAGTTTTTAAAAATGGGTCCGACAAGCATTTAGTGTTCATTTGCTTACGGCTCAGTCTAAACTGTTTAACCCTGATTTGCATTTAGACTAAACTCCATGAATGTATGACTGCAGTCACGTTTGAGCACACTTTGCTCAATTAAGTCCCCCAAAATAAGTGTGTGTCAACATGTAAATCATCTCTTAATTCATTCATTTCTCAGTTTAGCTTGAGGCCGAGAGGAACCTTATGAATAATGGTTACATACGCACTTTTACATGAAACCATATCTACTGTCCAAACACTTATTCAGGTTGGTAATTCGGCCTAAAATTCAACTTTCAAGGGAGAATTATAAGACCGTCCCCCGCTGTTTGAAATGGTCGGACAATGCGGATCCCATCATATTCACCTGCAGTGGAAGCGTGGAGGGTTCTAGGCTAGCTTTTCATGCCTTGCAGAGGGGAAAACAATATACTGCGAGATGTGGGAGAGAGAGAGAGTGAGAGAGAGAGAAATTGAGCCATCCTACAGCCAGCGGCCAGGCTTTCCAAGTCTTCCACTGCCTAGGAAGAGATTTGAAGAGATTAACACACTAGCATTAGCTCCGATACAAGCCGAGGATTGAATTAATTAAAGACTTTGCCGGGCTGCCGGTGCATTCACGTGGCGTAGCATTGAAATATCCCCCACACCCCCAATAAGATTGGAACCTGTCCAACTCAGCCGAGCGATGAATGCTCTATTTTTACCTTCCTTTCCTTGTTTCAGTTGAGCTCATGCTAATGTGGGAGATAAATAATATCAAGTGATTTTTGTTTGGAGGCTGTTGAGAAACTAGTTTACATATTTTGCCTGAAATGGCCCTCCTCAGGATCCTGCTATGTTAGTTCTTGTCCTGGTTTGTGAGCAAGTTTTACTGGAAAGGCCTGGACCAGTGTTGTTGAGAAATTTAAGAATCTCCTCAAATCATCAACATGTTGTTCAAAATGAAGAATTCAAATCTTGTACTTGAGATGTTGAGATGTTTCATGTCCAGAAATAAGAGTGACCAACAAATAACACAAATGTGTCTTAATCAGATCATGACTGAAGAAGCTTTTGATGTGATGGTGGTTGGTTCCTGTATGACTGACTTGGTGAGGTGAGTAAACTCAGATCTGGTTGTCCACTCATTGATTATGAACTAATGAAACAAGCTCAATCTGCTTTCTTAAAGTAACAATAAATCAGTCTCCTACATTAAGAGAAAGCTTGCTACAAAATCTCCAAATCTGGGTTCAGGAAACTCCTCAGCTTCCTCAGGTGTGCCCAACAGGAAGCAGCGCATTGAGCAAGTTTTTTGTTACCATATTAGGTAGTATTTCAAAAATGTACTGCACAGTTTCTCAACCTTCAGGTCAAGACCCCTTGCAGTATTGCTTAATATGTAAATGATTTTGCAAGAAGTTTCTAAGACTGTTTGATAAATACTTCTGACAAAATACTACAAGTTCAAGTACAAGATCATGTCCGTCTGAAACTGTCACAACAGCTATATCTATATAAACTGAGACGTTCCTCAAAAGACCAGGCAACCAAAATGAATCCTACAAGACACATAAATATTATCTTGAGTGTGTAGTGTTTAAATGATATGTATGATCATATGTGTGTATCATCATTTCTGTTCAAGTTGAAATACCTTGTTTTATAGCACAGGGAGCAGTGTTTTGAACATATTTGTAGTAGAGCTGCAAAGATCAGTCAGGTAATCAATTGGTCGATTGACAGAACATTAATCGATTATTTGTTTCATTAAATTCTCTGGTTGCAGCTCAAATGTGAATATTTTTAGATTTCTTTTAGTCTTAGAAATAAAACTGCATATCTGACATTTTAGGTTGCATCTTAAGCTTAAATTTTTCAATTAAAGCTTTCAAGAATGAGCTTTTTAATGTTAAGCTTGAACAATTCATCGAGAAAATAATGGTCAATTGAATGATTAATAAAAAATAATTGTTAGTTGCAGCCATAATTTCTAGAACTATTTGTCTGACTTTTAGTGGTCCCCAACCTGTGGGTTTTTGTTACTGTAGATAAATGTTAAAAATGAAGGGTCACAAGGTAAGGCAGTGGTTACCAACCCTGCTCCTGGAGAGCTACTGCCCTGCATGTTTCTGGTACAGTATCTCCTCTAACACACCCAATTCTATTAGTAGCTTGTTATCAAGCATCAACAAGGGAGAGGTGGTGACCTCATTAAAGTTCTTAGCTAGCTGGACAAAACATTAACTCTATATTTTTCTCCTTACATCTTTATTTCTGTTTTTTCTTGTGAAGTGTTCTCGACTCTTTTTGGCTTGTCAGCGTGCAAACACGCTCACAATGGCAATACTAACATCCGCCATGTTAGTTTGGCGTGCTATATCATGCTAACATTTGCTAATTTGCGCTAAAACCCAAAGTGCATGTGAGGCTAATGGGAATGTGTACAGCTGAATCTGATCAGTTTAGCAGATATTTGGTCATAAAAACGTATGACACACAAATTCAATTTTTGACTGATTATGGAAATGCTATCAATCCATCCAATAGCTGTTGAGATGTTTCAGTCTAGACCAAAGTGATGGACTAACAGGCCAACTCACATTGACATTCTAGCTAGCTTGGCTAAAAAGGTTAAACTGAACATAACTTATAACCATGCTATGGCCATTACCTGGGACTAAAGATCACAAATACACATTACTTCATTTTACAGGGCCACAAGCCAAAACCACTGTTTTTAACTAGTACAGTTTCACCACAATGGCCTTAGCCTAAAACATGTTTCCCTTATGTTGTTATTAATCACCACAACAACCAGCACCATTTTCCTTCAGGCATTTTATTTTGACATGCATACTTGTGGAAAATATGGCATATGGGTTGAAGGGTGTTTTCCATCATGGCTTGAAATGGACTGCACAGTCCTGTCTACACAGGAATAGAGGAAGTGGTCTAAACTTAGATAATGCTTCTGGCTCAGCACTTGTCCCAAAAGTCTAAAATGTTATAAGGAACATTAATGATCCTTTTTGCTACTGTCTGTCTTTATATTTGATTTCACTTCAAATAGTTTAATCAGCTGTCACTCTAAGATATAAAAATTAATTACACCAGGAAAATTTTTTATTGTTGCTATGATCATATGTCAAATCTGCCTCAGGTTTTAAAGATTCAAAGTTTGCAGACAATAATCGGCGTTCACTAAACTGTCAGCGTTGCATCATCCTGGTACGTGGTGTGATTCGTCTAACCAAATAGGATCTTTTCCCACAAACGGTTAGTCATCAACTCCAGTTACAATGAATTAGCTGAAAACAATTTGTCACCCTCATTTACCATAACCTGTCATGACGCAACCAAACAAATACATGACGTAGGCATATTGTCATAAAAGCTACCAGCAAACCCAACGTCCAGCTGTCAGCGTCTGAGCTTGTGCAACCGTTTTATTAGAAAGCTCGTATTATATTTCTGCAAACCCTGAGGGTCGTGGGAGGGGGGGTAACTGTCACCTGGGTGGGGGGGGGGGGGGGGGGTAACAAATGTGCCAGAAAATGGAGATCTGAACAATGAACTACAATTTGTGCTGCTGGGAAGAAAAATGTTTCATTGGATTCTCACAAGTGTCGAAGTTGTCACATTTTTAGTTGTCGCTCCAAGTGTTCCACAAGTCCCCCACTTATCAAAAACACATGCCTTCTCTTACTGACTTCTTTTTTTTCTCTTTTTTTTCTTGGAAAGTATTTATTTTGTTGCTCATTAGCAAATCAAGTCATGACTCTGCGCTTTGAAGGGCAGGAGTTGTCAATTAAAAGCCCTAATAAGCTAACGGGAAATGGCCTGTTTCTTTGGAAAAGCGTGTGTGTGTGCGGTTGTGGCGTTGGGGGCTTTTTGGATGGAGGTCAGAATTGAGGGAGGGGAGGAAGGGGGGTTGGTTGGAATACATTCGCACCCCTTCAAAGTGATATGCATGGCTTTGAAGTTAGAAATCCAGTTGTCTTGAAACAGCCAGTGTTTGTGCGGCGATATACAATTGAGTGACAGACAGTGAAGGCACACACACACACACACACACACACACACACACACTGGCACTCTTTCTGCTTCTGCCTCACCATTCAAACACACAACTGTAATACAAATCGCTGTAACGTGTTGTTATAAAATATCAGTCTGCCTGTAGAGCATACTATGCTCCATTTTTTTTTTTTTTTTTTTACAGCATGTTGTTTGGTAGTAAAAGCTTGTGTGTAATTGGCTTCTATCTGCAGTGCACAGAGAGGAGGAGCAGAGCCAGCCAGAATTTTAACCCATTGTCAAAGCCATACAGTGCCCCCTACTGCCTCAGTCTACTGAGTGGAGACACTTTTTTCTGTTTTCTTTTTTTTTTTTTACCTGCAGACCTGCAGCTGAAACCTGAGATTCACCAAATTTTCTGGAGCAGATCCAAAATTGTACCACAGGGTTGTTTCTATGAAAACACATTAATCACACTTTTATCCAATGTTTTTATTGGAACGGTTCTGACATTTGAGCTCTATAACTGTCAGGGTGTCAGTCTGTTAAAATACATTTCTTTGAGATAGATAGATAGATAGATAGATAGATAGATAGATAGATAGATAGATAGATAGATAGATAGATGATCCCTCACAGGAAAGTATTTGGTTAAAGCAGGTACATCCACAGTCAAGACAACCACACATAACATAAAACACATCTGTAACTATCCACAGGAAACAAGAACTAAAATAGTAAATAAAATAGTATCACAAAATTGTACTAATAATAACAGAAAAAAGATATATAACAAATAATAATAAAATACTAGAAAATATGCCCTGCAGTATCTAAAAATATCTAAAAGATATTGTAATTGTAATTTATATGTAGGTAAGTGCAAATAGTTGGATTGATGACTCCTGTATAACCTTTCAGACTATGTTTTAGTGCAGTGGTTGCCAACCTTTTTGTACCATGATTCAAATGAAGGAATGTGTACCTGTGACTCATGTATCAATGTGTTGTGAGAATTGTTTTTAGAGGTCTGAAGATGTACAGCAAGTTAGTGTTAAGTTAAAAGGACAAATATTAGAGAGAAGTCAGGATAAATAATATTATTTGTATTTAAGGTTAGGTAAGTGACTGACTGTTGTCATTTTCAGCATTTCCTCTGTTTCATTTTTCGACACCATAAGCTGCGTCAGAGATCTGTGTCTGACAACCTTTTATGCAAATGTTAAAAAAAGAAACAAATATGTGATGTTTCCATAAGTGCGACCAATTCAGAGATTGAACAGGTTGATAAGTGGCTTATTATATCCCCAGATGTAGGCCGCTTCTGACCGCCGAGTGAATAATAGCAACACGCACGTGGCTCCAACAAATGGTCTGACCACACAAAAATAAACACCCACGTCCTACTCCGACACTGAACCTCTTGTTAGCGAAAGCAGCTTTACCGTGTCCATGTAAGGTATGCTGTCTTTGCTCAACCTGTTCTTCGTGAAGTCCCTTCACCTTACCCTGATTTACCGGAGCTTCAACCAAAAGGGGGCATTCTCAGACGAGGACAATTATAGAAAATGAGAACAAAAACTCTTCATGAAGAGCTTCCTTTTTGAGACATCAGTTGAAGATTATCATCCTTAAATGGCTCCTGTGTTCAGTTTAACCATGTAATATCCATACTTATCACTCTGCAATTTTATTTGTTGATTGAAGTCTGATTTTTTTTTTTTTTTTTTTTAATGTTACTGTGAAGTACTTTGGATACTGTGTGCGGAACTGGAAAGACAAGCTCTAGTTCAAACCTTGGAAATTTCAGTTTGTTTTTGTCCAAGTCTACTTCCCCACGTTCTTCACCAACAGCTGAGGAATGACTTTAATAGAGTCAGAGCACAGGGAAATGAGAGCCAGCCTCAAAGCAAACACTCACCCAACACGTCACTGAACACCTGCTTTGGTTCCGTGGGAGAAAAACGCACTGAGGTTGCACTTTAGCACATAACTGTCCTGTTTGTTTGGCGCACTCACCACAGACAACAATAGCCATGTGTGTGTCTCTCTCTCTCTCTGGGCACAAGGAGACGTGGGTGGGTTTATTTAAGAATTTCAAAATGTGTTTATTAAACCCACCATATGTTAAAACTTTATGTCTCGCTTAAATGTGAAGATCAAAGATGACACCGTAACATCAGTTATATTGGTATTTTCATAAAACAGGAAGGCAGAGATTTGGTGATGTCCTGTGTAGGAATGTCACATGACAAAGCCTTTCACCTACAATACGTGACAAAGAGGCTGACTCGGTTAGTTTGGTCTCATCATGTACTAAACAAAAGGACAAGCAGGGGAACTACAGTTCACATCATACATAGATTAATTGGCTCATGGCTTTAGTTTTGTAATAAAGAGGCAGATAAAAGAATGGTATTCATTTTCTCCTCTAACTCAGCAGGAAAGCAAATTAACCTTTTCTCCAATGTTTAAGCATCAATCTCTACCAAAATGACCTTAAAATCCCCCAAAAGTTTGTGAAAGTGTCCCCCAAATCTAAGAAATGCTTCTTAAATCAGATATACTGCTACTATCACTTACAAAAGCAGAATGCAGAAAATCAAATGATGATGGTGATATCATATCTTCCATTGAAAACGTAATTTATTGAATACCTTTGCAGCTTATGTGAAGAAAACAGACCTTATGAAACAGAATTTCCAAACAGTAAATTAGTGTTTGTATTTGAGACAGATGGGTAACATGTCTGTACACCACCTGTAGCCAGTTAGTTTAGCTAAGCACAAAGATTGATATGGAGAAAGTGGTAGCCTGACTTCCAAACAATATGTGTCCATCAGTCTTTTCCAGTGGTGGAAGAGGTATTCAAAGCCTTTGCTTAAGTAAAAGTATCAATACAGTCATTTAAAAATACTCCATTACAAATAAGTCCTGCATGAAAAATCCTCCTTAAGTAAAAGTACATAAGTAATATTTGATGTAGTTAAAATATTACAGTAAAAGTACTGCAGTATTATGAGTAATGTAGTATGCAGTATTACAGTAAAAGTTCTGCAGTATTATGAGTGATGTAATATGCAGTATTACAGTAAAAGTACTGCAGTATTATGAGTGATGTAGTATGCAGTATTACAGTAAAAGTACTGCAGTATTATGAGTGATGTAGTATGCAGTATTAAAATAAAAGTACTGCAGTATTATGAGTGATGTAGTATGCAGTATTACAGTAAAAGTACTGCAGTATTATGAGTGATGTAGTATGCAGTTTTACAGTAAAAGTAGTGATGTGTTATTATATATGACATCATTAGATTGTTAATAGTGAAGCATCAGTGTTAGAGCAGCATGTTACTGTTGTAGCTGCTGGAGGTGGAGCTAGTTTACACTACTTTATATACAGTTAGCTAGTTTATACTACTTTATATACAGTTAGCTAGTTTACACTACTTTATACACAGTTAGCTAGTTTATACTACTTTATATACAGTTAGTTAGTTTACACTACTTTATACACAGTTAGCTAGTTTATACTACTTTATATACAGTTAGCTAGTTTACACTACTTTATATACAGTTAGCTAGTTTATACTACCTTATATACAGTTAGCTAGTTTACATTACTTTATACACAGTTAGCTAGTTTACACTACTTTATATACAGTTAGCTAGTTTATACTACTTTATATACAGTTAGCTAGTTTACACTACTTTATATACAGTTAGCTAGTTTATACTACTTTATACACAGCTAGTTTACACTACTTTATATACAGTTAGCTAGTTTACACTACTTTATCTACAGTTAGCTAGTTTACACTACTTTATATACAGTTAGCTAGTTTAGTCCAGTGGTTCCCAACCTGGGGGTGGGGCCCCTCCAAAGGGTCAGCAGATAAATGTGAGGACTGCTGAGATGATTAATGGGAAAGGACAGAAGAAAAACAAAGTTCTGATACACAAATGTGTTTCAGTTTTTGGACTTTTTCTCTAATCTTTGATTTTTGCTGAAATATTGGATCATTTGAACATTTATTGAAATGAAAACGTGTGAGAAGTTTAGAGGGAAAAATCACTATTTGGTGGAGCTGTTAACAACTCATAGACATCTGAAATGTGAGCCCAACTAGACAAAAGCCAAAAAGGTTGGAAACCACAGGTTTTTTTCTTTAACAATGTGTTGTATTTTATGTATTTTAAAAGCTTGTTATATTATCCATTGTGTCAAATCTTAATCTGAAAACTAACTAAAGCTTTCAAATAAATGTAGTGGAGTCAAAACTACAATATTTCCCTCTAAAATTTAGTGGAGTGGAAGTATAAAGTAGCATCAGTAGAAATACCCAAGCAACACGTTATATCTCATTTAACCTGATTAAGCATGTTGTGGTTTTTGGGGTGGAAATGTGCCAGTTTTTGGCTGGGCACAGTAACTTCCTGGAGTTCCATTTTCACAAAGTGTGAATTTGTATTTGTAAATTGGAGTGTGTGAGAGATATTTTTCTCACCAGGAGTCACACAGCAATGACACAGGTGGTAAAAATTTCGAGACGGAAGCACCAATAAGTAGTGTAGATAATGTGTGTGTGGAGGAGCTGAGTGTGTGCGTGTGTATTTACATGTGTTCGGCCTTTGTTCCGTTTCCTTCTCACCATACTTCAGCCTCACTGACCCTACATCCTGTTATAGCTTGGGGCATTTTAGTGTTTTCACACGCCGGTGCAAAAACAGCAGCAACCTCCAGTGTTTGCCATCAGCGTCTCAGTTACTGGAAATCCTGGGATTGACTGAACTTACTGTAATAGCACACCTGCCACAAACACACTCACACACACACACAAAAGTGTAAAAAAGAGCAACAACAGGGTGAAAAACAAGTTTATGACAACATTTTGCCATCCGCAAATCCTTTGGCTCTGGGCAGCACTGGACAGGGGCCAAACCACAGCGTCCTCACATACAGTATGAAGACGTCTGTTGTCTCTCCCCCATGTTACTCACCATCCACTGTGGCTCTGTGATTGGAGGAATCAAGAAACAGACAGCTCACCCTGAGGGCACCCACCTGTGGCATTTCAACCTTAAGGGGAGGGGAGGGACTTTACCCAACCCTGATGAGTCAGGCATTACTGGTGCCAGTGTCAAGTTGAGACATCTATGCCATTTGCCTGTTGCATCATTTGCAAATCTGGAGACATTGCACAGGCATAACTGACTGAATGTCTAGGCAACACACTACTTTATTAGAGTGATGAAGCACTTTTCGAGGCCATGATTTGTCTGTTTTTATTGCAACTGTTGCATATGAGTATAGAATATGGGAAAGGTGAAAAAACACTGAAGGAAAAAAAAAGTTTCCTATGCTCCATTCATTCTGGCAACATTTGCGTTTTGTTGACCTTTCAGTGAAAGACCTTCATGAAACCAAGTGATATAATCCTCTGCAGACTGTACAAAAAGCTCTCATTTGTGTGTGTTTTTGTACAATTTCCAAGTATAAATAAATAGTTTAACCAGGGAATGATTTGGCCCTGAAGGATTACCTTCACAGTTTGACGTTTCCCCTTGTACCTTGGTTTTCAATGCGGAACACTAAAAAAGACATTTTTCAAAATTTGAAGAAAATCCAACAAATTTTGTCTGTGATTTGAAGAGAGTGGACAATTGAGATGAAAAAGACATTTCAAATTCAAAACCCATGCATGTTTAAGCATCTGTTTAAATAGAGGAACCTACATTTTCTTTGGCCGCTAAATTCCATCAGGTAAATTCTTTTACTTAATCCATACTCCTCGAGATTGTGCTCACCACCTGTGTTTTACCCCCAGCCAGGCACCAAGGCTACCAAAAGCAGGGGAAACCATCCACGGCCAGAAGTTCTTTATCGGCTTCGGAGGAAAAGGGGCCAATCAATGCATACAGGCGGCAAGACTGGGGGCTAAGACAGCTATGGTTGGCAAGGTACGCGCAACAGCATCAAGTTCACAGCCACATACTGCAACTGGTATTAGTTTGTGTTTCAGTGTGTGTTTGTTTGGATCCTAGCGCAAATGTGTTTACGTCTGCAGAAAAAAAAGGTTTCGTTATCCAACCTTTGTCTCGTCCATGTCTTAGTCACCACAAATTATCAGCCATCAGCTACCATAGTCCACCAACAAGTTAACAACTCCCAAAAACCATTGTTCACACTTAAGTCATTTCACCACATCAACTCTCCGCGCCTCATTTTCTCTTGATCAATACCATACCGCATGCATACGCCCACCCACGCTTGCGCGCCTTCAAACAAGCCTATTCCCATTCCATACAACCTCAAGTCTCCAATCAGTAAGCTCAGAGTAACCTTTCAACCCGAGCACTAAAGCAACGAGGCCCCACCTCTGTCAGAACAAAGAGACCCAATCGATAACAACCCAGTGCGGGAGGAGCTCTCCGGGCATGGGGAGAACCCAAAAATAGACACCCGGGCTTGTCAAAAACATCCAAGACGGAAGGCCGTTCTTCAAAGAGAATGGGGCCAAGCAGCCAATACCAGCCCAACCCGCTATCACAAGCAGCTAGAAGTGCCCGCGTTTTGGCACGTTTTTTGAAAAGCGTGGGTTCCAAGAAGGCGCCTCTGGGCAAGGTGGGGACCCCTACACAACCCAAAGTAGCTACAGATGTGGACATCCCAGTGCGGATCAGGCGAAGAGGGGAAGGAGGGGAAGAAAACGAAAAGCGAGGTGGGCATGAAGAGGCGTGAAGGCGGGGTTATCGTGTCTTCAAGGCTTGGCGCAGCTGGTCGTGTGTTTGCACGTGTGTGCGTTTGTTGACTTTTGTGTGTTCGTTGTTGCACATTTTCGGCGGCGGCACTTTGCCAGTATGCTGGCAGGGCACACGAAAATCCAACCCAACTGAGGTTTGAGTATACCACTTTTCAAAAGTTGCCGCTAACCAAGTCTGACCCCGCTTGACACTCTCTTTGTTGTAATCGTTTTGCCTTCCATCTTTCCTAGGTTGGTAAAGACTTCTTTGGAGACAATTATATCCAGAATTTCAAGGACAATGGCGTACACACATGTAAGATTCATGCTTGTTTTGCTTTACTTGCCAACTTGGTTGCCATTTCCATGTTGCATGGCACAAAGATCACATTCAGGGCCATGCTTTTCAGTCTGCATTTTGTACATTCTTTGTTGTTACTCAAGGCTTTTGGATATACAGGAAAGTTTCACTATTTTTGAAAGAACCTAGTGTTATGGCCAGTGATTGTTAAGCTAAACGGATTTTCTGTAAAATGAAGTTGCTTTTCAAAGGCTATGCTCAGTACACATTTTAGACTCCAGATGTTTGTGGCCTGTTTACTTTTCGTAGCCAAAACCAGTGATACAGCCAAATGCACTTGCAAGCAATTAGTAGAGATTAGCATGCTGACATTTTTGTCTTTTTATAGATGTGTTTGTTGAAAGTTTTTGGCCACAGCCTGAAGAAGAAAAATAAAACAAGAAAAAATAAGAGTTTATTTTTTTGTGCAGAGAGACAAATAATGCTTTCAAACTCTGTTCTGCACCTTTCATCTTCCCTCTTCTCTATCTCTCAGACTTTGTAGGGCAGACCTCTGACGCAGCCACAGGAGCTGCCTCCATCATTGTTAACGATGCAGGTAAATGCTCTTGCCGCTAGCCTAAACCACCCTGCTGAGATCCTAAAAGCTCTTGGAGTTGTAGAAATGGTAGCATGCACACCCAACCTGGAGTGCGTGTGTACTTCAAACACACTCTTTCTTACACACACTGCACACCCGTGCGTTCAAGTAAGGCCATAGACTCACCACTACTCAAGTGACTGTAATCACTGCATATACACAGATGCACTCACATACACAAATGCTTAAGTGCACCAAACAATGCTTAGTATCTACAGGTTCCAATCAAGCACAATCCAAGCATTTTCACACGGAGAGCAATTTCCGTCATATAGCAAATGCCAGTTAGGTGATGTGTTGCGTCTGCATCCTTTTTCTACCATTTTAACATAGACAGGAAATGTTTTAGAGTACATCCTCTTGTACAATCAATTGTTTTGCATGTAGACACAAGTGTATCTAAATGTGGCACATTAGGAGATAGAAATGCACAAATAATAATCCATAAAACACTGTGCTCTTGCCATTGTGCACTAGTGTGAAAAGGTCTGTTAACAATATGTGTTTAGCTCTTTCCCATATGGGTAAAAAGGAACCAAACCAGTAAGTAAATTATAAAGATGGATATAGAAATATGAGCATTCATGTGTTTAAATGAATAATGAACCCCCATTATAGACCTGAGAGTTCCCATGGAGTCTGGCAGTCACCATTCTCTCTTTCATTGTCCATGAACAGGTGAGAATGCCATTGTGATCGTGGCTGGTGCCAACATGCTACTAAGCAGTGAGGAACTGCAGAACGTTCTTCCAGCCATCAGCTGCACCAAAGTGCTGGTTTGCCAGCTGGAGATCAGCCCGAAAACATCTTTGCAGGCTCTACGCATGGCTCAGGAGAACAAAGGTGAGTGGGTGTTAGTGTACTGTGTGACACTGTAGTCTGCAGCACGTGTGCAGGTCATGAAAAAGTCAGAAATGATCTACGATTGGAAAAAAAAAGCATAACAGAATTGTATGCATATATATATATATATATATATATATACATATGTTACATAACACTATCTATCTATCTATCTATCTTATATATCTTATCTATCTATCTATCTATGTTTATATGGATACTTTTTTCCAGCTATAGAAAACGATTAGAATCCATTTTTGCAGCTGTGAGTTCAAATAGAGCTCACTCTGCATTTTCTGTGAGAAAGCAAACTACATTTTGTGTGACCAGTAATTTATGGTGGCTAATGTCAGCCAACCTTAGATGTTTGTTTCTGAATAACTGACTTCACTGGGTCAGTTTGCTGACTGTATGACTCCATGTGTGCTACTGTATCATTTCACAGATACACACAGATCTTATCACAAAGTTCCAACAAGTTGCAGACACATTCAGCAGTAGACATGTGTTTTGTCTCCTCCACTCACATTCTGGCAGTAGCCTAAAGGCATCAGTAACTACGGACATTTCAACAAGCACACCCACTCACACATCCATCGTCCAGGTGTTTGTAAGTGTGAAATTAAGCTGGAGCTACTTTCTTTTTTCACTCTTCACACAACTACTTTCATCACTTTTTGTGTGTACAATACAGTGTAACACTGTGTTATGGTATTAAGGTTAGGAGACAGGAACAGCAGAGAGCTTTTGCCTTCAGATGTAGTCAGAAGACACTAGTTTGTTTCAAGGATACACAAAGCCTTAAAGACAAGTTTAAAGCAACTGACTCGAGAGGATCTGGTAATTACCACTTATGGCCACATTAGCAGCTCTTCAGCAGAATACTTCAAGATCATTAATGTTGTCTGTCTCTTTTATTAATCTATTCATTTATCAGTGTTTATAAACTCTGACCTCACTGTCATAATACCATTTTGTAAGATAGAGAGTCATTAGGCTTTTCTGTTTTTATTCTACATTTGCATTGCTACAGAGAGAGGCTTCCCACGAACTCCTATCACTTTATCAAATAAAGAGTGGGAAGTGGACAAACTTTAAATGGAAATGTATTTAGATGAATGTTTGTTCTGTATCGACCACCATATTTGTACATGCATTCCTCGAAACCCAACAGAATGCTTGTAGTCCTGCACAAACAACGAAGGCCTGTTTTTAACCACCACCCTCTCCCTCCGTCCCTTCCTCGTTCCACCTTTTCCTGATAACCAGGTTACCGAGCTAGTCATCTTGAACAGCATCCTATTATTAGAAGCCCTCCACGTCATTCGAGATGTCTGGGGAGCCTCTCGCCCCTGTCATCAGGGCCTGTCGCCGGTAATCGCTCGCTACAGGCTGCCAGAACCAAAGAGTCGCAGCCATAACTGTGTTGCAGATGGGATACCCAGATGGCCTCGCCGAACGCCACCCTCTTTCTCCGAGCACCCCCTCCTTCCCTCCCCGCCGCGTCGACCGTACCGCGGGATTATGCTCGGCATGTGGCAGGAGAGATGCAAAGCGAACGTCGACACTTGGCAAAGATGCCACCTCGACGGTGCCGCGCCACAGCGTTGCGTAAATGGAGTTCTCTGGAGAGAATGGGTGTTAATGGGTTTTGCGGTGAGGATTTAATGACGCGGGGGTGAGGCGCCGCTCAAATTACGCAAATGTCACCATCAAGCCACACATACTGCGGATGCCAGCTCTTGACACTTATCAAGATAACCTATTGAAAAGAGTTTATTCTCCTCCCGTGTAATCATTTGAGAAGAAAACGTGAATATATACGTCATTTTATTGCCTTCTTACGATTTAACATCCAGAAGTTGATGGAGTTAATTCTGAGAGAAGTGAGGAAATGGTAGGAGTTGTGTAGTTTCACTCTTTCTTTCTTCTTCCGTCTTCACCCCGTACTCCCTCCCTCCATCCCCATCCTCCCGCCCTCTCCTTGTCTGAGCAAGAAGCCGCTTTTATATTTCTCACCAGATGCAATTAGAGCCTCTTAAAGCCCTTTCACATACTCACTGATGACTCATTTCTTTTGTGTGTGTGTGTGTGTGTGTGTGTGTGTGTGTGTGTGTGTGTGTGTGTGTGTGTGTGTGTGTGTGTGCATACGTGTGCGTGTTCATGCATGTAAAAGCGTGTGAGTGATCTCCGTCTTTCTCCGGCTCTCTCTGCCCTTGTTTTCCATCCACCTTTCCCTCTCAAATCGACCACAGCAACAAACTGCTGTATTTTTGTACTTCATAAAACGTTTCTCCCAGCGTTCTTGGCCGACTCTTCCAGCACATATGCGACCAGACTTTGAACCTCCGAGCAAAAAAGCCCAGAGTCATGACACACACACGCACACACACACACACTCCTGCCAGACATGACTCAGTACGCACACACAGCCCAGTATTACCACATCTGTCCCAGCAGCTGTGTGTGTGTGTGCGCGTATGTATATTTGTTGACGTGCCTGAGTGTATTTGTGTGGTTTCTCTAACACCTGGACAGCAAAACAAAGCAACCTGAGATTGACACGCTGGTTAATGTGACGTCTACAGTAGCGGCTCCTTGCATCAACGAGGCGGATTCCTTCATGCATCAGTGTATGACGGATCACACACAAGCTGCTCATGTGTGCATATTGATGAGCTTCCATCCTCAGCAGTGTCCCAGTTGCTTATTGCATGTATACTTCATGAGAGCATGCATTTGACATCATCAGCACCGAAGTGACAAACACTGTGGTCACGCCACAGATGGCTGATACGGGAGCAGATAGCGGAAGATGAAAATTAGACTTCCTCCTCAGTGTAGTTCACTACGGCAAACAATAATTCAGTTGTTGACAATAGTCTGTGTAAAACAACAGTATGAGTAATCCTTTTACATGATTCAGTGATATGTTCACCATTAATCTTATTTACATAGCATATGCGGTTAGCGCTTGACTTCAAAAACATGTTGTGACTGATGGATGTCTATTAATGCCACTAAGTAGTTCACATATGTTACCGCAATTAACAACATAATCAAGCTTACATAATCAGCACAGGGTTTACACGCCTTACGTTTTTACAGTTAAGTGTAATGTTCAGTGTGTATTTGAGCTTCTGAGGAAAGAACCTTCCTCTTATTGAAGATGCAAGATTGTTTATTGACAGTACAGTTGTACAGAAGAGAGCTAAATAGTTGAGTGTAGTTGCTTTCCTGTATCACTCACCTACTGTTGCCTGTTAATTGTCATTTAATGCACGATTGATTTGATTCATTTTCTAATCTGCCTTTGTTTTAATGCTTTTAATTCTTTTTGTGTTTTTTATATTGCGTGGAGCACATTGTATTGCATCTATTTGCATGAAATGTGATATATCAATAAAGTTTTTTATTGTTAGTATTAGTAATATGAAGAGTTCAATGCGTCAAAAAAAGTAGGTTGCGTGGTGCATTGTTTGACCACATTTCAAGGCAAAAGTGTTAATACCTGTAAAGAACTAGCACACTAAATGCAGGGTGACCTACTATCATAAGCTTTTCCTGGCTGCCTTTTTTATTGTGTGTCTTTTATTGTGGTTTAACACAATAAATAGTTGTAAATGAATATACCGTCACACATTTCCAGACAGTTTCACCTCAAGAGGCATTCGTCGTGTTGCACACAGGAAGTAGATGTGTGAAGAAGAAAAAAGTCAAAAGAGTCAAAATGATTCTGCTGCTGGAAGAAAGGGGAGGAGGAGAGAGGAAGAGCCTTTAGGCATCATTTAATGTAATGTTTTAGAATGCCAACCAGTGTCTTCATCAAGGTGAAGGTAATAAAAAGAAATTGATTGACAATAAACCAGAAGTTATACAAATAAAACACTATTCCAGTCATTTCAAAAAAAATGTAATCAAGGTAACAATACGATAGCTGTACTACTAAAACATCAAGTATACCATCCTATCACTATCTGTTTCTTCCTTTAGATCCAGATATAATAAGGGATAACATTTGAAAATTCCAATAGATTTCCATTTCTATTTACTCTCAGACTAAGTAAAAGCTTTTAATATTATGTAATGAAATGATTGAGTTGCCTGAGAGAGACAATTTTTTTTCTTTTTTTTCTGACCATCTTTTTCCTCTTCAAGAGCACTTCAGTGTTCTTCACAGTCACTGCCGTGAAAATTTAAAGAGCACTTGGCCTCTGCTTTCTTTATGTGTCTATATATTAAATACTAAACATGCAATATTAAAATCTAAATTGACGTAGTAGCTATTAAATTGTCTGTGAGCACTCAAAGTAGGAATCGCATTTGAAAATTAAAAGAGGAGATGAGAAAGCAGATACAGAAGGCTGAGGAAAAGGCAAGGAGGAGAAAAAAATAGAAGAAGCCTCTTTTTATGCAGAACGGAGACATCGACATCTCGCACTTGTCTTGGAAACCGAATTGATGAAAACTGAGGTGAAATTCAGTTGACAGAGACAGGAAGAGACTAGTGTCACTTTTTTTTTTTTTTTTTTGCAACATGGCCTTGGCTCATGTGGTTATACATACAGTACAGTACGAGTGTGTGTGTGTTGAGAAAAAGGGAGACATTATTTCCACTTTCACTAGCGAGCAACGCAGCATCCACCTCAAAGCGCCAGGTGGCCAAAGCCCTGCGCAAACCCACGCAGATGCACTCGGGCCCACGCAAACACACACACACACACACACACACACACACACACACACACACACACACACACACACACACAGAAAGTAGGCACACACTTTAACACAACAGACTTTGATGTCACCAATGCTAAACATATATTTCTTTCTCTCTCTCTCTCTCTCTCTTACACACACACACACACACACACACACAAACACTTGCATGAGGCTTTATTTTGTACACAGAGATATCGGAATTAATCGCTTCGTCCAGCTGGGCTTATCCTCACACATACACAGAAATCATGGTATTAGATGCATTAAAGCTTGCCGCTCATGAATATGCATTAGACAGTGATGTGCAACACGTACAGAGGATTACTTCTGACAAACACTCTTGCTCTTTCTCTCTCTCTCACTCTCTCTCTCTCGCCCTCTCTTGCGCTCCTTAACACACACAGAAAGGGTCACAACTCATCTCACCCACACACTGACACACATATATAGGGTTATATACCTCATGCTGAGTCTTTTTTTTCCACACATACGATCCTGGAAATGCAGGGGTTACAGCTGCGGGATGTTTCCAGCAGCCTTTTTTTTTTTTTTTTACTGCGTTCTTTTCTGGGGAATGCTAATTTAATCGTTTAAAAGGTGTCTTTTTATAGAAGCTTATCCACTTGAGCTTTGCCTGCAAGAGCAATCCCCAGCGGTAGCCCACTACCCTTTGTTCCCATTGAAAGCTTAATTAAGGTAATGCCAGACCTTGACAGTGAAGCTTAGCAAATGGAGGAAAAAAAAAAAAAAAAGCATCACACAATTGTAAAATGTGTCACTGGGGGACATTGAGAAAATGTGTCCTTAAAAGAGCAAGTTGACAGCTATAACTGGGTGCATTATTTAGAACAATTATATTTTTTCACCCCTGCGTGTTATCCTGAGTGACCTGTACATTATACTGTTTGACACCACGGTCAATAAAAAATGGATTACTGTCTGCTTTCTCGTTGCAGTGAAGACGATATTCAATCCAGCGCCGGCCATTCCTGACTTGGATCCAGATTTCTACAGAGTCTCAGATGTATTTTGCTGTAATGAGTCTGAGGTAATGAATCACACACGCACAAACACTTAATTAGGTACACCTGTTCAATTGCTTATTAACACAAGTATTTAATCAAACATGACTCTGACCTGAGCAACTCAAGATATAGTCAAGACAATCTGCTGAAGTTCAAACCAAGCGTCAGAATGGGTAAGAAAGGTGATTTAAGTGACATTGAACATGGCATGGTCGTTGTTGCCAGACAAGCTGGTTCGAGTATTCCATGAACTTTTGATCTAGGGTTTACAGAGAATGGTCCGAAAAAGAGAAAATATCCAGTGAGCGGCAGTTTTCTAGGTGAAAATGCCTTGTTGATGCCAGAGGTCAGAGAAGACTGGCAAGACTGGTTCAAACTGATAGAAATGCTCAAATAACCACTCTTTACAACCAAGGAAGAGCATCTTCAACCACACCAGGTGCCACTGTCAGCAAACGACAAGAAATTGAGGCTACCATTTACAGAAGTTCACTAAATTTAGACAACAGAAGATAGGAAAAACGTTGCCTGGTCTGATGAGTCTTGATTTCAACAGCAATGTTCAGATGGTTGGGTCAGATTTTGAATGGATCCATCCTACCTTATATCAACCGTTCAGACTGGTGGTGGTGTAATGGTGTGGGGTTTTTTTTCTTGGTACACTTTGGGCCCCTTAGTACCAATTGAGCATCATGCAGCCTAGTATTGACCTGAGTATTGTTGCTGACCATGCCTATCCCTTTATGACCACAGTGTACCTGTCTTCTAGTGGTTACTTCCAGCAGGATAACACACTGTGTCACAAAGCTCAAATCATCTAAAACTGGTTTCTTAAACATGACAATGAGTTCACTGTACTCAAATACCCTCCTTTGGGATGTGGTGGAACAGGAGATTTGCATCATGAACCTGCAGCCAACAAATCTGTATTTCATATCAATATGTTCCAAAATCTCTGAGGAATGTTTATCTCTGCCACACAGAATCAGGACAGTGCTGAAGGCAAAAGGGGGTCCAACCCGGTAGCAGCAAGGTGTACCTAATAAAGTTACTAGACAGTGTATCTCACAGTGTTCTCATATGTGTACACACATTAAAAAGTATACAAAAGGAAACTGAAAGTTTTTCTTTCTGAAATGACTCACCAGCAAATTTTTATCGTCTGTAACTAACTCGCTAATTAAGCTAACTTTAGGTCCATGAGTTCTTTGAACAGGCTGTCTCCAGCTGGCTTTTTAATGTTTCCAGTCCATTTAAAATAAGATTCAAGCTCATGTCCCACACAAAAAGTGAGCATCCTCAGTAGTTGATGATTTCATTGTAAAGTTAGTTAGCCATATAAGTGATAAAGAAAACATGATTTAATTATGTCATAACCATGTTTGGCTGCTTAGCTTACTTGTTCGTAGTTGCAAACAGTATATTTCATAATATAATGCTATCTAAAAGTGAAGTTGGCTGAGGTTGCTGTAGCTTAAACATCCCAAACAGAGACAGAGTTGCTAATATTAGCCTAAACTATGATAGCATCCATGACTGTTTTTCACACATTGTGGAAATATCACAGTAGATGTGCTAGCTGTGAACGAGCCTTTGTTAATTAAACCGCTAATCATACAAACTAATGTAGTCAGTTATTTACATATATATAAGGCCAATTACCAATGTAAGCTAATTAACGGTAAATGCTAATGATTACAGCTTACAGTATAGCAGATAACTCACTGTTAAGAGAGGTGGGCCTGCTGTGCTAAGTTACAGTTGCTAAGCTATCATTGGAAGGAGGGGTTTAGCAGATAGTCAACTCAGTATTGTTAAAATCAACACATAATGCACTTTAAATATGTTCAATCAACACTTAGTAACAGTAGACTTGTGTGGTCCTAAGTTATGAAAAGGTAAAAAAAACAAAAAAATGTCTCCTCATGTGTGAAAGGAAAAGATCAGAGGTCTGAGATGTTATGAGCATCCACACATACACATAGCTTTTCAAAGTGACTCAACTTTACCTCCTGGGTCATGACCCTCATCAGCACATCAATAGCACCACTGTAGCCTTTAGCCATACATGGAAACTCTCTGGTATGAAGAGGGGAGTACATATCTCCCCACACGTTTACGGTAAAAACGAGTGTCATGGCACCTCAACATCTTGACTGTCAGGTGATGACAGATGAGCGACGGGGCAGGGATAGATGGGAATCGTAATAAAAACAATAGGACAGATGTGCTCTTTGGCTGAGTCAGCCGCCCCCTTGGGGATAAAGTGGATGTGAGTTTGCCCTGGAGCATCTATTTGATGTGGTGATGCAGGGCGGAGAGATGCTGTAGCCAGGTGTGGGAACATGAAAGGGAGAGTTGACGAAAGCACAACATGTCTTTTTTTTTCTTTTTAAAGAGTGTCAGGCCATGGAGGTACAGTCATGTTATATATTATGCAGTGTGCAGAGGTGGAAAGAGCAAAAGAAATATCCCACACAGGTACCAGCACTTTTATAGCATTTGTTTTTAATGATAAACACTTTAAAGTGACATTTTTTTTAGTCTATGATTAAAAATGAAAGACTCAAATTTCAAATTCAGTACATTGTTGTCTGTAACTATTGTTACTACAAATAAGTAGCTTTAAGTAAGTGGACTTTAAAAGTGTAATAGTGCATGTCAAATACAGTGTTTTAGCCAGTTTTCAGTCAACAAGCAAGCTGCACAAGTTGTTGTGTGTGAGGAAGTATAGTAAATGTAGTATTTTCTGTGTGAGTATTTGACCCTGAGGAAGACTGATGTGCAGTGGATACACATAGGTCTTGTTTCTAGTCATACAGTCACCAAAAATAAAAGCTTTTGAATTTGTACATTTTATGGAAGCAGTGGACCTTGATTTTCCTGGGTAGAATGTATTCCCCTTCTCGTGAGCAGACTTTGGTTTAAATGTTTTAAAACTGCAAATAACTTCTATTTACTAGAAAATATGGTTTCAGTTCAATAGCCTTTTGTGGTCCAAAAATAATAATAACATTTTAACAGTATTTCACACAAAAAAAGATATGTCAGAAAATAATGTAAAATGTATATTATAACTTTTCTATAATGATAAATACATAATATTATATAATATTATGTTAATAATATCATTATGTCATTTAATCATAATACTTGCATAGTAGTCACGGGACAATTTTGTGGAAAACAAAGATTTTTTTACTTTTAATGTTTTGTGTAACTTTATCTGATAATACTTTTCTTAATGTTCTTATTTTAGTACAGTAGGATTTTAAATGCAGGATTTTTAGTTGTAATTAAGTATTTTTATATAGAAGTATTGGAACTGGAATTTACTGTGTCTATGAACCTCACCAGCCAAAGGCAAAATAACTACACTACATACCATGTTTATAATGCCTCATCACAGCAATTAATCACTGAATATTTCTCAATATCAATATTTTTTTAAAAGTCAAAAGTTTTACCTTTGCAGTACACATGCTTTACTTTTTAAATACATTTAATTCTTCACTAAAGTAGGTATAAAACAAATTCCTGTAAATAAGAACCATGATTTTGTATTGGTGCATTTAAGTTGTTTTTCTTTAGTATCTTACATGTTTTATGATCTAATGTTTCTGCTGCTTTGCTCACTGAAACTCTTAAGCTCTGTTGTCTCCCTACAGTAAAGCTGTTATAGCATATAGTTGTGAACCTCTAAATCTTTGAAAAAACCATCATTTTTTATGTACTGTCCAGATGCTTGCTTAAGTGTCCATTTATGTAATCAAAAATTTAAAAAATACCAAGACTTATTGCCTCATTTTCCTATTCAAACGATGTATGGTGTGATGCTAATGAGGACCTGGAAAGGTCAGAAAATATAGTAATAGAGTACAGTAATAAATGTAAATTTAAATAGCTTCAGTCTAGATATGAATGTACTTGACCGACTAATTCAAGAGAAGAAACTCAAATATAAACTGAAATAATAACTCATGGTATACATTTTAAATCTGAACTATGGGTAAAGGAGAATTGAAAACTGCATGTTATATAATATAAATATAAATACACAAAATTACCGTAATGACAGCTCATTATTTCCACCCCTCAGCGATGTCTCTAAATATACATATTCTTGGAAGGACACCCACCAAATGAACAGTATAATACTGCATATGTTTTTTTTTGTTTTTTTTAAAAGGCACCCACTTGTGTGTGTATGATGCATACAAGCACACTCACACACACACTCACACACACACATACTAAGAGAGAGAGAGAGACGTAATTCAACTTTCTCATATTCTTGTACACAGAGGGAGGTAGATTGATTCCCTGCCCTGGTGTGAAGCTGATGACTAACAAAAAAACGGCTCTTTTTCTCTTTTGGCATCCGACAGCACCAGGGTGGCTGCGGGCTCTAAAAGCACCGATACACTCGGCGGTTTATTTTTGAACTGTCCAAGGTCATTGTTCACTCTGACAGATCACAAAAAGCGAGAAGGATCAGATCGTCAGACCCTCATTCAGCACTGGTGTCAGCCGTGTCTTGACCCTCCCCTGTGGGGTTAGCTTGCATGCACGGTGTACAGGTGTGTGTGTGTGTGTATGTTTGTGTGTGGTCTCACTGTACCATGCTCAGGCTGATAGAGGGAGAGAGGAGGAGGTTATAGAGGGGGTTTTAAGGCTGACAAAGTGCGGGAACTCTTTGATCCTCAGCCCACATAGTCCGCTGAAGTGCTTCATAGAGAGGGGAATTATCTTTGATGTCCACCTGACGAGCTCACGTGCAAAAATGGACCCACCATTTTTATCATTCAGCAATCTGAAAGGGAGCTCACACCCTTTTATAGCAGCATAATATAGCAGCATAGAGTAACAATGATATTCTTTATGCTTCTATGTCATATCATAACAGGATTTGTTTTAACACACATTTTTCTACATGCGGTTTGTGAATAAACTAATACTTTGAAAGGTATTTAAAAAATGTTTTTCTGCAGTACTTAATTTATTATTAATTCATAGCAGGTCATTTAGTTTTTTTCTGTTTTAGTATAATTTTTTTTTAATTAGTACAATTACACTAATACAATATTAATGTGACAGCAAGTGACAAGAAATACTGTGAGAGTGTACAATCAGTATCAAAGGAATTTCAAAATAAGACAGGAGACAAAATAGAGAGTAAAAAGCATAAATAAATAAAAGACAAAATGTTGTACATTTGAGAGTTAAATTAGATGTTTTACTGCATTTGTGCTACATGTGAGTGTGTGAGTGGGTTTTGTCTGTATATCTATTTTTGTCATAAAACAAAAAAGGTAGAGGGGAAAAGAAAACAAAAAAAAACAAAATCAGTAAGGTAAATATTCAGATAGTAAAAATGATGCATGACAGTATTAAACAATTTCTTTCACTCAATTAGCTCAACAGACTTACAATTTGAGAAACTCAAAAAATACAATATTGGCCTCAATATCATAATATTTTATCTGATTTTATCATTTCAGTTTCAGTTCATCAGAGTGTTATTGTTTGTGTTCATCACTGAATTTTAATTGTTGCATTTCAAACTAAAATTGTCATCATCAAATAAGGCTGTCAATTCTCCTCAAAACAGTCCACAATGATGGTTTCTACAAGAAACATTTTCTTTCTATTCAGGACACTAAACCTTGCATATTTCAATCATGCTAATTTACTAAAATGATCTATACTGTATTAAACCACAATCTACACTCAAATAGACACATGTTGCAAAGAGTCAGTGATCTGTACGCTTATCAATAAATGTGCTGATGAGTCTGTATATCAGGTTTCTATATTCTGAGGACTGAGCATGTGATTTTGTGTTTTTCACTTTGCATTCATATACAGTATTTTGTGTTTAAAGGTAAGAATTTGGCTCTTTCAGTTAGGAGTTTAGCATTGAAATGTTGTTTTCTGACCCAAATGAATTGTAAAATACTGTAATATAAATGTGATTAACACTAAAAACTGATTTGTTTTTGGCTTGCAGGTCTGATCAAGTCATTTCAGTCAGTCAGTAAAAATGAGCATGAGTAGTAAAGACATCATTTTAGATACCTGATACTATTTAATCTTACAAAACTGCTGCACAATTGCCTTTAATCTCCAGACAATAATATTGTCTACCTTCTTTTTTAAGGATGCCCCTTTATTGTGGAAGAACTGCTGTGGTTCTGAGTTTCCTTGACGTTCCTCAAACATCAGCTGTTGAGTCCTGCTTTGTCACTGTTTAGTCATTTTGGAGCCAGATGAAGCAGAGCAGTCAGAGGATATTCTCTTTGAAAGTCTTTGGCCCACAGACTGCTGACGAATCCAGCAAATCCTTAACAGACTGTGTTTGTTTTATGAGTCTGGCTGACCACGGTCAGTGTGTAATTAGAAAATGACTCACACCAGAACTGTTAATACGAAACAGTAAACTATAGCAAGTAAGCAATAGTCGTAATGGACTACTAATTAGGGTTCCTTAGACATAGTAAATGATTGTGATATATTTAACCGTGTTCATTAGAGGCATAACACAAGCTTTTATTTTTTATTAGATTTTATTTTCAAAGGCAAAAAAGACTCAAGCCACTGCTTCGATGTCTTGCATGTCACACACAGTCCATGGTACAGGGTTTTGGCCTTGGGGAATTTCCATAATGCAGGTCTTTATTTATCCTCTCAGTATCCCACACCGCTGCTGGTTTTGTCCTATCTTTAATTTTAATTCCTAACCTCTGATTAACTTGGCCCCCAGTTGAAAGATAAAAAAGACACTGGTTTAGACAAAAATGTGAAAGAAATAGTATCCAATGATCATCCTATGTTTTGTATATGAAGAGTGTCTCTGGTATATGATTATATATGATCAGCAACCCTGCATTTTTGTCCTGCTGTGTCCATCCAGGCTGAGCTGCTCACCGGTGCCTCAGTAACTAATGTGGAGGAGGCACATCGCGCTGGGCAGGAGCTGCTGAAGCGAGGCTGTGGGTCAGTCATCATTACTTTGGGACCACAAGGCTGCGTGGTGCTCAAGGAGAAGGAGTCTATCTCAAAACATGTTCCAACCCCGGCAACCACAGCAGTGGACACTACAGTAAGGATATACACCATATATAATGTGACAATTATGTCTTCAATTAGTCAATTAATTATGTAGTCTATAAAATTCCAAAAAATCAAATGCTTGTTTTGTTCTACCAACATCCCATATCCAAATATGTTCAATTTCCAGTGATATATATTATAAAAAAGATTGAACCAAAGAATGTTTACATTTTTAGCCTTATATATAAATATGTATAGCCTTATATTATAAAGCTTGAACAAAAGGTTTAGCATTTTTAGCTTTATATATATTAGTAACTATCACTATTTTGTTATGCTATTACATTTTATACAGATGTTTATGGCCCTGACATTTCCTCTAGAGCCACATTGAGATTGACATTTGTGGTTTTAGGTGAGATGTCAAGATAAATATTGGATGGATTTCCATGAAATGTGGTTCAGAAATTAAATGTTCCCCTCAGGATTAATTGTAATATTTGGTGATTTAGCTTTTCATCTAATCCAAATCATCAAGTGAAACATTCAGTTTGTCCAAACTTTGATGAAAGACTAACTAACTGCATCATTAACTAATATTCCCAATGTAAATAATGTTATCATCAGCGTATTGGTATTATCGTTGTGACCACATTAGCATGCTGATTTGAACTCAAATCAACACTGTGCAGCCGCAACATCAGCATTATTTCTTAACTGTTTGTTTTAAATTATTTGATTATTAATTTAACCTTAAAATGAAAAAAGAAAATAGTGAAAGGGTCATTCACAATCGCTCAGAGCTCAAGGTGGTGCCTTCATCTAATTCCAAAGATATTCAACTTCTAATTATGTAATCCAGAAAATAAGCAAATTGTTACATTTCTGATGGCCAGATAATATCTTCTACATTCCTTTTCATAATTTGTACTGTTTGATATCATGTAAGGTTTAATTTCATCCTGTAAGTGATAAGATTTTTTATTACAGAAATCAATCTTTTCCATCTCAGTAGTAGGTAATAGCTGAGGAGAAGGTGAGGCCACTAACCATATTAGTAAGAGGGAAAAACGCTCAAATGGAAAATTATGTAATTGTGCCACCTCCTGATTGTCATACAAAAAGTGGAAGGAATTTCTCTCAAAATTGGTCTTTTTCTGTAATAACAGTGGAACACACATTTTTCAGAGAACATCCTCAGATTCCACTCTGCTTTTCAATAACAAAACTTTGTCACGCACCGCTTCAATCTGCACATTCATCATGTTGCTACTCGGAGCTACTGATCTACGTGTTGCTCAAGTGGAACGGTTTAAGATCATCGGCATGTGGTGACCATGGTCTGTCTCCCCCCCTTCCTGATTCTAATCTTTAAAAAGAGACCGCCGATGCTTGACTCATTTCACACCGGCCTCTGTAGCTTGTTTTCGTCACAGGAGTCTCAGCTAGATGTTTGCATTTCCTGCCTCTGAGGGTTTTGTGGGCACTGTGTTCTACCGACCAAGTACGTCATCACACAGAGGTGTTAATCATGTCTTTGTGCTTACCATGCTTGAATTAAAGGCTTTTAATTGTTTGTGTAATGGATTCTTTTACCCAATAGTCCCCCCTAGGAACTTTTATTGTGCTGTAATTTCCAAAAAGCTGTTCATCATGCAGTGTAGTAAAAACGGGTCAAACTACGGTAAGCATGTAGTCATTGCTTCACATGAAACCCCTGTCACACCTTTTGAAAGTGAGAAAAAAAAGCATAGCAAAAGTAGTAAAAAGTTAGACTTGAGAGTGTGTGTGTTTGCAGCTTATAAATCAAGGTCACTCTGGCATCTCTGGAACAAAGGGCTCGCTTTCTGGAAACGGTGTGTGACCTGCTCCGTGCCCCCCACGTTTCTAAGCAGACACACATACAACCCTTATTCACTGTCTCTTCACTCTCCCTGCTTCCCAGTAGCCCCCAGGAGAGAAGAATTTACCCAACAACCCCCCCCCCCACCTCCTCCCTCCGCTCTTCTCCCATGACTCACCTCTTGGGCCTGCATCAGTCAGCAGAAAGCTGCGCAGCCTTGCTGTGGTCGGGCCTGCTGTATGTCCCCCCGCTTAGACACACACACACACACACCCAGCCCTTTCTGTTCTTTGATGGGCCCATAAATTCTGGAGTGTTTAACTCTTTTGGACATCATAATCCCTCTTCCAGTAAAGCCCTTTTCTTTTCTTTTTTTTACTGGAGAGAGGGAAAAAACAACAGGTTGTTATCAAGATCATTATTCACTTCTTTTAGCCTGTCTGGTAACGTAGGCCTGTTAGTTATGATTACCTCTTATGTTATTACTGCTTTGATTGTTTTTTGTTTTTTTCTTTCTCTCTAGCAGTAATGACAGAAATGTCTTTGAAAGATTGGCTCCCAGCTTGTCAGCTCTAGGATTTGCTTTATTGTCACTAGTATCAGACTGTGATTTGAGGCCGTATTTCAGCCTGTGATTCTTCGATATCATCACAATGACTCACTTGCGGTTTCTTGCTATTTTAGCTAAGCTACCGCTCAGCTGGGCAACGCTGGTGGCATGACGTGTTACTGATTGGATAAGAATCCCACTTTTACTGTTCTTATTGGAAGCATTCAGTCGCTTTGTGTCCTTTGATTGATCTAGCTTTGTTAACGATGTGACATTATGGCGGTGAAATCGTTTAGCCTATCTCTGACTGTAACTCTGTCATCATCTCTGAAGCCTTCTGCCCCTCCTGCATCGGCCTGAATAACACATTTTACATGGCATGGGCAATTATGGGCTGAATCAGGGTCATGAATCTGGATGAATAACAAAGCAAAGCTTCTCATCTGCTGTGGCTCCCCCTTTATCCATGTCTCCCTTTTGTCTTAAATTGAGTGCAGGCTTCCCTCACTGAGATCAGAGCCTTGGCTGTTTTGTGTGGACAGTTAGATGAGGCTACAGTACACACACAAACACACACCCAGTGCCTCTTAGCCCCAGCAGGACGTGGGTGGCCTCAGTTTCCACTGTTCCGGGAGGTCCACTGTGTACGGCGAAAGGTAGACAGTACTGTCTAAACCAGACATTACAGCTGTACGGTGGGTCTGGACAGTCAAATTGTTCCCAGTCTTCTCTCATGACTGGAGACGTGTAAGGACCAATGGCACGATTCCTTCCTGGAAGCCAAAGGTAAGGGAATACCTCCTGAGCACTGCATTCCTTAACTCTGCAGACTTCGGGGTCAGTATGACACAGTGAGAAAACTGCCACATCACCATGTTTTAATGGATCACACATGCTCCAGCAGCTGCTGTTTAGCAACCCAGATGTTCGGCCGGTCCTCTGCCAGTGTGTATTGCATCGTCATGTAAATCAGTGTTGCACACAAAGGGGTGAAAGAGGATGAAGACAAATCACTGCAGATGCATCAAAGATTTAAAAGGTCTAATTGGTCCAATTAAATGTGTTTTTAATCTCCGAAGCTTCCTCTCTCGTAACCTCGGAGGAGTCGTCCCCGGCTGTTTGCAAGTCATACTGGAAGCTTCCGGACGTGGAAGCCACTGTGAGTCAACGCTGCCCCCGAGTTGGTCTTTACTCTCCCTAGGGTGCCTTTCATTGACAAAGGCGGCAGGCTTCAGGAGTTAGCTGCACATAGCTCCATCTGTCATAGCAATATGGGAATCAAGATCGCAGAAGGCCTCTGGGTGAGAAACACAGTCATAGGTTCTGGAGGTTCCAAAGGTTCAGTGAGCACCGCAAACTCTGTAACATGAAAGACTTGGTGTGGAGCTCTTCTTTTTCTATAAGTGTTGTTCCTGTATATCTTTGCTGTGTAGCACTCATTGCTGTGGTGCTTCTGTGCTGCACTCTACAAAGATCACTTGTCAATCAAAGCGTGTGGGTGCTGCTGTATTCTTTGTCCTTGGATTTTCTGTTGATGGACTTGGACTGAGTTTCTGTATGCGCTTCTTTGTTTGTCTGTACAGCCATGGCGGTTACTGCTGCTTGTGTTAACTATTCAGTTTCTTCTTCTATTTATTCCAAACACACCACTCATGCTGCTGTCAAAAGCGTGAAAAAAAAGGTCATATCTGTCAGTGAAAGCCGACCAAATACAAAAGAGCTGCAAATTGGAAAGCTTTCAAAATCTATATAGGTTTGCTTGTTGCGTTAAATCAAAGTTTACTCATCCGGATGTAATTTTATTTTAAATGTTCTAAATTAGTAACGTGTGATTTTGATGGATTGAATTTAACTCAACCGAAACAATAAAGGTTCCAGGAAGATGGTTTGATTCACACAAAACATAGAAGTCCTATAGCTCACTTTTACTGCATCATCACTTTAAAAACACATCCAACTCTAGAGACCTTCCAAAATCATACTTTGGTCATTTGTTGAGCTTATCACAAACAAATCTGCCATCCTAATTTCTAACTTCAGTATGAGTACCAGCAGAGAACAGGCAGAGAAATGGCACGAAGGTCAAGAAGCGGTGGACGAAGCCGACCAGCACGAGCATCACAGCTCATCCGCGGCAAGCGCTTGTGTCACTTGATTGACAGGCCTCCAGATCTAACCTTCACCAAACTGTGTCGAGGGCAGCGGCAGCGGGGCTGAAGGGGGCAACGCTTGTCAGTCTGGTTGAGCTTCATTCAGTAGATCCAGTAGCGTCACATGCCAGTCTCAGGGAAGGAGACGTTGTTAATAAGACACATAAAGGTTGAATGGTGGCTCGTACAGTCACTTGAAGTTGAATTGAAGTTTAGATGGGGAAGAGTGACGTCTTGTGTCTGTAATTATCAAGATTTCTTTTGTTATCATTTTTCAATACTCATATACACTTAAATGAAATTCAGTTCATTTACAGAATAAACGATTTAAACCAACTTAACCACTAAAAATGTAAGATAAACTTAGCAAATATGTTAAGAAAGTTTCAAGAAGATAGAGGATTTATATGAATACACATAAGTACACAAGTATAAAAGCCTTAAAGTAGCAGCATAGGTAAACATGAGGTAGTGCAATGAGTTTGCAGAAGGTACTTATTTAGATGTGTTGGCTCAGTAGAAAAAGAGTCATATAAAAGTGACCTTTTCTTTGTCTCTTTTATATGACTTCTACAGTCCCATTCGTTTTGTATTATTGGGCCATCCAGCATTACAAATTCTCTTTTTATGATAGTACATGTGTTTATTGGTTACTTACCATTTACTGTACACTAAAACAAGCATTTGGGGATGAGTCGAAGAGCAAGAAGTTTTAATTTGAGGGTACAGATTATTAGAAGTAACTTGTGCAAAAATAAGCTAACATAACTAACAGCTCTGTGAGGCTGTACTGAGGGGAATACTAACAATATGCTACAATGATAATACTACTATGACACATACTGCTAGTATGATAGTAAGCCTATCAGTATGCTAACATGCTCACAGTGACAAAGCTAGCATGTTAATGTTTAGCTGTTTCACCAAATTAGCCTGTTAGCATGCTAAGATTCGCTAATTAAAGCTAAAAAAGGATTTGAAGCCACAAGGATTTGAATCTAATAAACAACTGACTAAATACTAAGTACTGCTGAAGTTTAAATGCATAACTTTGAAATATCTTACTTTGAAACCTATATATCTAAATATTCCTGATCTGAATTCCCTTCCTTAAAGTTTCCAGGAGGTAATTTGACATTCTTGTTGGGAGCTTCAGACATATAGTAGACAGAACGCAATGGAGTAGGACAGAGGTCTGATGTCATGCATTCAGACTCTGTTGCTCATCAACAGTAGCCTGTTCCAGTGTGAAACTGTCATCGTGAATTTAGGCCTAACTTTCAATCCAAATAAAGCAACTTGATTTTTTGACTTGACTTGAATTTTGGATCCAAAAACGACTAGTTAAATTAACTTTATTGAATAATGGACTCTTGAATTTAAATATATGAACATTACACGCTTAAATGTAAAGTTTTTGAAAATGCACAGCTGGAAATTCCAGACATTCTAATGAGGAAGATATGAGGAGATATCACACCACATGTATTCACGCAGACATTTCAGTTCTATAAATATTTTACAAATGTTAATACTGTCTGTTTTTTAATCCTGAACATAATATTTATTGTGTTTCATTGTGTAATTGTCCTTATGCCAAGTTAAGCCCTAAATACTAGTATTAACCTTCTAAAACTTGTTCCAGCCGCACCCTGTTGTAGTCTGAGAAGACAAAGGTGGATGTTTGGCAGGGATTTGGGGATAGATTACTTAAGTATCAACAGGTGATTCAAAACATAAAGAGAGAAAGAACTGATAAGATGCTATAATGATTGATTGTCACGACTATGAAGAGCAATATGTTCTTTTTTCCATCATTATTGCTATATCTGTACTCTGCTACTTTGATCATCAGTCCTCAAGCATCAACCCCCAGTCAAGAGTGGTATCATCGTTTCAACCATGACGTACAACCTGGGAGACGGGCCAGAGCCAAACCGTTGGGACTGCATCACCAAAGCCTTATTTCCAAACCCTCACTGTATTGTAGCCCAGCCCAGCTACCAGACAGGAGACATAAACACACCATGGGTTTAAACATGGAAATCCACCAGGCCTGTGAAATGTTTGAGCTCTGATCTCACTCTTTCCAGCATCTCTCCAGTCCAGGAGTGACACCGGTGCTGTGCACTCCTAAGATCAGAATCAGAGGGTGGGGGTGCAAATATCGCCCTTTTCAAAATTCAAATCAAAAGCACTTTTTTTCTCTTCATGCGTTGCTCTTAGCGGTTATCTGGCCAGTCAAGCCAAAAAAAGATATAAACAGGAGACACAATACAATATCTGCTTTTTGCAACTTCCCCCCCTCCACGTGCCCTGTCTATCATGGACCTTGTTTGGCCCTCTCTGTTTCTAGTGCCAAGTCAATCACAGGGCATGGCCCCCTCTGCCCTGGTCAGGGTGAGGGTTTATGTTTTCTGCCCCGTGTCACTGATTCATCCCCATACAACTGACAACCTTCTCTCTCAGCCTGTTCACTGGCAAAACCTAGACAAAAGGGTTAGTTTGAGGTTGGAAGGGTGGTGGGGGCATCAGAGGTGCTCAGAGGAGAGAGTGCAATGAACTCTTTTCAGAGCCAAAGTGATGACTAATGGAGCAGGCTTGTGAGAACCGGCATTGGGGGGCCGTTTGTGGTTAAACATGAGCGTGTCGCCACATACCATTGTGCCTTTTCCCATCAGCGACCCCCCCCCCCCTCCTCCCGCTCCCTCTATCCTTCCCTCCACCCCCCTCTGTGGAGTCCCGTCCCAGCCAACCCCCCTCCAGGGCGTAGACAGCACATTCCATCTCTATCAATAGATGAGGAGGGGGAAAGGATGATTTATCTGTTCATACAGATAGCCAAAACCAGAGCTGTTGGCAGTTCTGGTTGAAACCACTGATGGTTGATGAACAAAGCACTCATGTGCTACCAAACTGACTCTGAAAAACTATTAACAAGCCTAGAGTTTTTACTATTTGTTCCTTAACCTTTATTTGGCAATTAGACAGCATAATGCCAGGTATTTTAAATCCAGCAGCCATTTGAACAGATGTGAATGCACCTAAGTTTTTTTTATTCTGTAAAAGTATTCAGCTTTTCTTAATACTAAAGGGTGTTGTATAACAATCATACAATATCCTACCTCATTTAACATGTTCATTTGAATTATTATATTACTAATTATTATTCTGTTGGGATAATGAAGAGCTCTATGTGCTTTTAATTGCTCATAAAAAAGATGTTTCTATTAAAGTGCTGACAGACACTTTCACACGTAGCCAAGAATTCAGTAACTCATTATAAACTAGTTGAGACTTCAGGCAGCGAAACTTGATTTGGAACAACTGTCAAATGCCATAGCACCCCCTACTGTTGACAGCTCACCCATTTTCAAAATGAACCTCACTTTCAATGTTCCTGTGCTCTTCACGTTACACTATGACAGTTTTATTTTAAAACATATTTGGGCTTGTGTGTTTGTCGTCACCTCCATATCATGAAGCTCCAGATGTATTTTATATATTATGATTATGTACTACACTGTGGGACTCTTTGCACTTCAGGTCAAATGTAATAAAGCATCGCTGTGATATTGTTTTTTGTCCTCAGGGTGCCGGAGACAGCTTTATTGGAGCGCTGGCATTTTACATGGCTCATTATCCCACAATGCCTCTGGAGGAGAGCGCCCGAAGAGCCAATCAAGTGGCGGCAGTGAGCGTCCAGGCCATTGGCACGCAGATCTCTTATCCCTTCAAAAAGGACCTACCAGCTGAGCTGTTCTGAGAGCAGCAAACTGACACCTAGTACTGAACAAGGACTGGAAAGAGTCTGACTGAACTGGGAACATAACTGTCTTATTAAATATGCTGCCTTCAGGAACTACTGAGAATTGTAAATGGAAGTAATTATATTTTTATAAATCAGAGCAGAATAATAATTATATGTATCGTGCCTATAAGACAAGTCTAATGATAACACAGAAGCTCAACTCTTTATAAAATAATGACTGACGAGCATCTCAGCACTTATACAACACATAATTGACTTAATTTATTTGATTTCCTCAAGTAGACAATGTTTCATAAGTGGTTTGTGTACACCCAGTTCTAATAAAAGCTGTACAACACTTAAATGAATCATAATCAGTGATACTTGTTTAGAGCAGCACCATAACTATGTCATTCCACGACCCCCACAGACAAAGACAGATGTGGTGGTCCCAATAAATAACATCTCTTCTACACCTGAGTGGGTAGTTTCTTCTTAAGGTGGTAATGAAGGTTTCCATCTCCAATGACCTGGTGCCGTTGGAACAGAGCATAGAGGCCTTTTGATACATCCATGATGAAATCCTCTGAAAAACAACTCAGCAGAGCACTTTGTATAATGCACAACTGTTAAATTGTCTGTTTAAAACCGTTGCAGGTTTTTGTTGTCCATGTTTCTGTGCATTGTTAAATCGATCTGATCTTCCTCTTCTCAAAAAACAGGACGTGCTTGTTCACTGCAAAGACAGAAAGCAGGTCATTAATGTAGGTCACAGGGTGTGAATAGAGTAAAAAAACAGACTACATGCTTAGTGTTCAGGAGAATGTGTGGTCTTTGAGGCGCAATAGGGACTTGCTTGTAGTTGATGTGATATAGAAAGTAACGGCCCAATGCTCAGATCGAGTGTTTCCAACTTATGTGCACTTAAGTTATCAGTAGGAGTTTCAGATGAGACACGGTGTTGAAGAAATTAGCATAATTAACATAATACATCCCCTTACTACTGGTTCATACTAGGTTCATGATGTATAATGACAACTTTCAATTCATTCAAGATCATCTTCATTAATTATTTGGTGCAAAAAACCTGTGATTGAATTCATCGATTACTCAATAATCTAAATAGTTGCGGATTCATTATCTGTCAGACTAATAATCATTGCAGCCCTATCTCACTGGTCTAATAGGTGGTTTCCCCAAGTATGACACCAGTATAAATGTGCATAGCAGTTTAGATATAACAAGCTTGCTACATTTTGACAGTAAAAAAAAAGCAATTACAGTATATAACTAATAACATTAACAGTGTTTCTATTCTATTCAAGCTTGAACACCTGACCTTGTATCATAATCTGATTTAATGCAAAAAATAAGGTTGCACATACAAGGAATCCAGCCACCAACACACCTATGCTTTTCCTACTGTGATATCTCATTATGTTTTCCATCTTTTAAAAAGCCTTATGATATAAAATAAGTCTAAAAGGTGCAGTTTTCTGTTGTTATTTAATCTAAACTATTAATCATGACACAAGGTATTGTGCTTCTCTGCTGAAATTTACAGTTAGCAGGTTTGATGGGTTTGTCATTACTTTATTTATTTTACTACAATACATATTAATAAAAGGTTTCCATGTGTATGTGTCATCTTTGGCCCTAACACAGCTGATCGGGCACATCTTACCGACTGGATCATGTTTGCGCAGCACCAGTTTCTGTGTGAGTCGGTTCCTCTTCGTGTTGAAGAAGTAACCTGTCCCTGCAGCGCTCATCATCTGCACCAGCACTGTCCTGCAGGAGCAAGTCAACAACATCACTGATCAACCACCAACCATTCAAGTATTTCATGTTTCATGTTTTAATAACAATCACCAACTTTTGACTTACTTGGATTTAGCCTTGGCCACTGTAGTATGAAACAGAAGAGAACACGTGTAAATGAATGAGGCATGATAACAACAGTGAAGCTTAGCGAGCTACTGTATTTTCAAGGGGAAGGCTAACAGTTAGCTACTAGCTCGGAATAGGACTAATAGAAACTAACGTAACAATAATTGACAATAACGGAGCAGTGACACAGAGATAAAACATACAGTAAGTACAGGCAACAGAATAACTAGATAAAAACAAACAACTTAATATAAATAGACGCAAAATGACAGACAGTGTCATTAGCATCTAGCTATCAAAGTTAACTACTTGTTAAATGTACGTTAGAGATAGCTTTATATGTGCACGCACCGCCATATTTGTGTGTGTACATTAATATACTCACAGTTAACGGTGGTGAGGAACATTTTGTAGTCTTTAAATCACTTGTTGAACGAGATATTAAAGCATGAATGTGTTAGCTGCGTTAGCTTCAGTAAGTCACATTGAGATGTTGGTACTTCCGGTGTTACAGCGTATTTGGTCACACGTCAAGTTCTGTGACCTGCAGTGTTGTAAGATCCTTGACTGAAGTATCAATACAACAATGTAACCAACATTTAAGTTGTTTATTAATTAAAAATAACATATTATTCGGGTCTCTACACTGTATAAAAAATAATAAAAAATCTATCTGATATAAAAATCCATATAGAATGTTTTAATTGAAGATATCTGTCACTACCTAGGCTACCTTTACTTTTTTATTTATTTAGTTATTTATTTTACTTTATATGATATGACCCTCTTCATACTTCTTTTTTATTTATGGACTGGAATGACTGGTTGGTTGTTCTATTATATAGGCCTATTCGGTTCAATAAAGAATAACGATGTAAAAATAATTAAGAAGTAAAAATGCAATTAAAATCCTACTTAAAGTACTAAAGTGACAGTACTGATTATGCAGAAAATCGCCTTATAATTTTCTTCTGAAATACTTTAGTACTTTATTTAAATTTAGCTGTTAATAATACTTTACTTTTAAATGAGTAGAATTTTAAATGCAGGATTTTTATTTGAAATTTACCATTAATTAAGTATTTTTATATTGTGGATACTTTTACTTAAGAAAAGGATCTGAGTACTACTCCAACAAAAATAAAAATCTGATGGGTCACTAAATACAGTAGGCTATAACACCAAGTTGCCTTAAAGATGGTGTTCAGCTGACTTTATGCTGGAGTCACATTTCTCTAATTAACATTAACATCATTAGTGTACACTGTACAGGTATATTTAGCAACACACACAAATGTCCAAGCTGAATTGAAGTTATAGTTTATACACCCTGCATGTAAAATCGACCAGCTGGCCCAATTTCAGTGTGATCTGTTCGACCTTTAGTTCGTTTTTGAGGGGGAGGGTTATCTCAAAGTTTTTTTAAAAGCAAACCACAATCATAATTAAATTAAAACTTTCTACAGAAGATTACTGACAACATTATACAGGCATGAAAAAGCTTTGGTAAGACATCAATAGGACAATCTTGACAAGCTGGAATTTTTTTTATTAAAAAAAAAAAAAGATAAGTGATTTACTGGTCAATCGGAAGAAAACAAAAAATGGAAACCATGGATCCATACACTATATATAAATAAAGTACTACACACACATGATCCGGCTGTAGAACAGGGATTAAAATAAAAAGCCAATGGGGACATAATGGTACTGAAACAGAAAGCAAAGGTAAGAGCAAAGGACCACTTCACAGTGACCTCCTTGAGGCCAGACATGGTGCTTACATCTGCCTTCTCTAAGTAGGTGCTCCTAATAGAACTCATTGTCCCCTGGGAGAACCTCATAAAAGTGGTAAACGAAAGGAAGCGGTCCAAGTATCAGTAGCTGGTGGAGAAGTGCCAGAGTCGCGGCTGGAAAGCTCGCTGTGAGCCCACTGAGGTAGGGTGTAGAGGCTTTGCTGGTCGCTCATTGTGCAAGCTCGACACCTTTCTTGGCATTACAGGAGCTGCCAAAAGGAGAGTCGTAAAGTCCACCATATAGGCTGCAGAGAAAAGGAAGGGCTCTAAGTAGGTTTGGATCATTAGGTCAGAACCATGGGCCAATGCTGCTAGGACACAAGTCAGGGCCTGATCAACCCTAGCTGGGTCACCTGATTGAGGGTAAGATAAGGTAAGATGCCTTTATTGTTACTGTATTCGTAATACAATGAAATTGAAAGTGCCCACCACAGTGATATTCAGACTTACTATCACATACATGCATATATACAGTACATACATACATACAACTACATGTACCACCTCCCTGAAGGCAGAAGGTCAAAATGTCTGATGCTGCGAGACCTAAAACATCCGATGATCTCAGGAACATCACTAATGATGTGTCCCAGCACATCCTAGCATGTATCCTTAAGCCAAGTAGTAGTAGTTATTCCCAACCTATGCGCACATAATTGTTTTTGTTAGTAAGGATAATGTAAAGTTAAGATGTTTTGAAATTGAGGTTATGAACAGTAATGAAACTTTGGAAGTGAAGCTGTGTCTCTTTCTCATAGCATCACAACATTGTTAATAAATGAATCAGGCGAAGACCTGACTGCAGAGTTTCAGACCGTTGTCTACACTGCTCTTTGTAAGGACTAATTTAGGCAGGATCATGTGAAGTCTGGAGATTCCTTTGTGTCTTAAAAATGAACACTGTTAGACATCAAACAACACAATCCACAAGGTGTGGCTCTGCTACACTGTCTACTATAAATACAATTCAAGAAACCACTGGTGTCATTTAAGTAGGAGGGTAGACTGGGGATGGTGAACATGAAATCTTTTCTTCTTGCATGTCTGAGAAGAGCTTGTGTATCTAGGCAAGACAAAAAAGAGCAGACTTAAGGGGTCATATATTTCTTAGAGTAAAAATAAATTCACCAGTCCTCAAAGGGATAGATCGACATTTTAGGAAATACGCTTATTTGTGCTCTTGCAGAGAGTTAGATGAAAAAAAAAATCAATACCACCCTCATATTTAGTCAGTTATAGTGACTTCCTGGAGTCTTGTCATTGTCATAAGGTTGCCAAGCAACCAGTGGAGTCTCGAGGAAGTTACATAAAACCCGCAAAACCACACCTGGTTGTTTTTACGCTTTGGTTTTGGTAAAAATAAAGCAAATTGACCTTTGGGTTTAATGAGGCTAGCTCTTTCCACTTGTCTCCAGTCTTTGTGTTAAGCTAAGCTAACCATCTCCTGGCTGTAACTGCCTTTCTCAAAATGTCAAACCATTTCTTTCAGTGTTCTGATCAAGTTAAATCATCCTGTAGGGCTTTTTTTCAAAGGCCTGTTAAATTAGTTGACAGGGCGTATCATATGCAGCAACATAGTAGTGTTTATCTACCACAATCATCCTCTCAGAAAGCTCAGCGATTGATTTTTTCACTTAACTATTTTTATCACTCCAAAATAGTGCTACAGTATGGTTGTACATTAAGCATAGCATCAGTGTAGATTTTGGGTGAATTGAATCATTTCTTAAAGGGGTTTGGAACAGGTGTGTACAGTCCTTTAATCTGATTATCCCAAAAGAATCAGTGTGAGCCAATTGAGACGCTGAAATAAGTGACTGGTGTGACAGGGGAAAATCTCAGGCCTTTGATGAGGAGGTGGATGTGAGCTTAACTGAAGGATTTAACAGATAAATTCCATCCTTTACAGACCTAACAAAAGACATTTAAATTCTGTCTGTTCAACATTCGGGTCCTTGTGAATGTTGAGGGGATTCATGGTTTGGATTTTACTCTTATGTCTGCACAAACCTCATTAGCCTCTGCTGGGCAAAAGGGGGCATTGAGGTCTTCCAGTAGTTCCTGTTCTTTTTGCTAGACATTAGTGGTTGCCATGAGAGCAAATGAGCATCTTCTGAGAATTTCTAACCGAGATGGGATTGTTAAATTCAGTTGTGGTGAATGTGGTTGTGTAATACTTTTCCTAACAGAAAGAATCAAAGGGTTTCTAAAAGGGGAGCCTTCCAACCAAGTACCCAAGTATTATTTTCCTCTAAAACCATGATTCAGGCATATTGTAACTTCTGTTATTCATTCAGTTGTGCTACATTTAAGTTCATTTTCATCTTAATTTGTTTTAATTCTGTTCCGTGAATTCAATTAAATAATGATGGAAAAAGATCAGAATGTTCTTTATTGCTGGTCATCATGTCTCTAGCCTCAGGGGAAACAACTCAGATTTCATGAATGGACTATAAGGGAAGAGACAGAAGACACTTTGGAATGTCCCAAAACCTTATTCAAAGCCTTTTTTTCCCTCAAAGGACTTGGCAGATGAATGTATGTGATACTAATAATGTCACCATGGAAGTCCCCTTAACACTCTTTAGAAAGACGTAACCTTATATCCTCATTTGTAGTCAAAGGGAAACACTGGGGTAAAGGAGGTTTATGTTTGAAAAGGTTTTCATAACTGGGCATGCTCAGAGAATGTGTTGGGATGACATTGCTAATTACTGGTTTCACTCTCATGACGTTTTACCTCTCAGGGCACAATAGAGGCAGTCATACAAAGTCTTTGATGCTACATCAGTGACAAAAGACCAGTTTGTCTGGATACATGGACAACAGTCAATTAAAACTGTAAAATATATTTAGCATCATGAATTGGGCCGAAAGGAAACATGATGGAAATGGGTTGTGAATAGTTGTTAGCTAACATTAGCTGTAAGTTCATATAATTTAACACTGTTTAACAATGTTTCCTAAATGTTGATTATGATCATGTATTGTATTAGCCTTGAATTCAAAGCAGCTTTGAGGTTGTTTCTGCAAACAAGTTAGCAAACTGTTCGCTGCTAACCCATCAAGCACGCATGGTGCAACATTAGCATTTATTTGAAGTTTTCTCTCTAGTCACCTGATGAATATAAGTCCAATATTTACTCTACGTTTTGGGTCTCCACAAACCCCCTACATTATATCCAGCTCTTGTTGTGGTTAAACACTCAAACTATGTTATAGCTAGCTCTTTTAGAGGTTAAACACACTATATTCACCAGCTAATTGCTAACTTTTCCTAGCTGACATCTGGTGCTTGGCAGGTAGCCTGCATAGCCTAAAGACTTTTACCTTAAAATACCTGCCTACCACTGAGAGAGCAGTAAGAGTGAACTAAAACTGTAAAGTTGCAGTCTATAAAACCAAATTAATTAGCTTAATGATGCTAAAAGGTTCTGTAGAGCTATGGAGAACAGAAGAGTCAGGTAATAATTCTTTGAAGTGTTTATTCTTTGAATATTGATTAGATGGTTAACAAGGAGTAGGTATATTGATGTCATGTCTTCGATATTACTTGTTATAAGCCAAGAGCTACTTGATCTTTAGCAAGTTAGCCTTTTTTATTATGTTTTATTATATATCTATCTCTTCTAGCCCTTTGAAATTCATGTTTATTCTTTGGACAGTATTAACATTTTAATAGCCACTTAAATTGGGCTTACTTTTTTAAAGATTCCCATTTCCCACATTCAGTGTATGTCCATATGACTCTTTAAATGTTTTATTGAGGGATTCCTGAAGAGGGAATCATGTCATTGCTATACGATGAGGAAATCATCATAAAAAAGCAGTGGGTGGCATCTCTCTGAAATCACTGATGGCCCTTCAACAATCTCTCCAGTGTATTTTCTGGCATCCGGTGTATTTTGGACAGTATGCCGTCACTCAGGAAGAACAATGCCCAAGAAGAATGTTGTTGTTTCCCTTCACAGCTTATCTTTATTTTAATTATTTTTTTAAAGAAGATCAAGTGGTCTATGTGACATTCAGGTCCCACTAGAGCAAACATTAGATGAAAACAAGAAGTAGTAAGTGAACATCTACTAATGAGCCTAAATGGAGCTGTATTGGTAAGCCCAGTGGGGGCAAGCCATGCATTAAAGCGGAAATGAACATGAATGTTATTGGACAGTCCGAGGAGCGCTGTAACCAGGCAGGGAGCAGCTGTCAGGATGTGTGTGTGGAGGAGCTTGCGTCACTGAGGGATAATTCTGAGAAGGAGGCTGAGACCACTAGCTCCAGCTTCAGCTCTCCTCCTCCTCCACCCCACCCACTCAGCGCTCTCTACAGCCACTCCGGACGTTAGCTACTCTTTCCTTCTCCCACTTCATTGCACTTATACTCTTCACTGTATTTCACGTGCTCTTTCTTCTCATCCACAGCTTATTTTCCAGCTCCTGTATCACTTGCGCACATTTATATTTTAGACTTTTGAACTCAGGTTCTAGTCAAAAGGGTATACAGTGAGTGAACAGGTGCTGGGTCAATGTCGTATGAGTTTTTAGATTTATTATGAACCAAACAATGCAGTAGGAACAAATGTAATTGTAGTGGTAAGCGACGACTGAAGACCTTACAAGGACAGCAGTTTTGTATTTATATATATATTTAGGTGTTATATCTTATCTATTGCACTGCATTTTTTTAGATATTGCAGTGCACCTGCACTTTCACTTGTACTTTTTGCCCATTGAGTATTGTATTGTTATTTATCACACACACATATATATATATATATATATATATATATATATATATATATACACACACACATATGTGTGGAAGATTCCACCTTCAGTGTAAGCTGCCATCTGCTTTATTTTTGTCCGACCAATTTTACACTTACAGTCAATAAAAGGTGTGACCCTTTTAACTAGGTATGGGTATGTAGACCTCAAAATCTGCCAAAACAGCTGGAGGAAACAGGACAGCAGATTTAAAACCGAGCACACTCAAAATAATTTTTTTTTAAAAAAGTTTGTTTTCTCATTAATAAACTTCCATATATACCTTCACTCTGCTCACTTCTGCCCTTCACTAATTCACAAACTTACTTCCTCACAACCTTTCTAACAATTGAGAAAGACTGACTGTCACTCTGACCTATTTACTGTTGACATACTCATTAATGTAGTTTCTTAGTTTCTAAATTAAATGTAGTCTAATTGAATTAACAACCAAAGCACAGGCTGAGTAGGTACATGTGTACTGTTGTTGATTGCTTCTGCTGGCTGATTATTATTAATGTTTTTTGCAGCATGGGCACAGCTCCAGCACAAACACACCTGTGCACATACATACATACACACACACACACACACACACACACACACACACACACACACACACACACACACACACACACACACACACACACACACACATAGAGAGAGAGAGAGAGAGAGAGAAAGATACAGACAACCTCCACCAAACAAGCCCCATATTATTAGCTGTCACAACAACGGTTTGCTGTTCTTTTGACCTACCAACCCAATCGCAGTAGGTGACATGATGACTCACACACACACATGCACACACACACGCACACACACAGAATCACAGGCACCAACCACCACAACTCCCCAGCTTGCGTCAGCACGATGCTCTATTAAGTATTATATAAAGGGAAGGAATAAATAACAATGGATGATCTGGCGAAGTGCTTTCATCATTTCACCTCACCATGTCTACATTGTATAGCATTCAATAGCACATGATCTGTAGTTTGTACCTTTGACAGGGTGCAGGGAAGGTATGACCTTTAAAGTGAAGGAGGGGGGCAGTGCCTACAGCTTAACATCAGAAGTATTATCATTTATCATAAAAGGGACCAGTATTGCTCAGCTTTGATCATAAGTGCATATACAGTAGATGTATCTGGAATTATGAGGGACATTACAGAGACATTTTTAATGATTATATTACATGAAATTAACAAAATGGAACAAGATTTTTTTAAAGGCTCAAACTTTACCTCATTGACGCAATCTTCATTATGTCCCAAAATATGAAAGCACCTGAGAAAACAAACACACTGATTATGTTGATTATTAGTGGCTAGTATAAACATTGTAAAATTTGCTCTGTAAGTGGTGCTGGAGAAAAGGTCGGGGGTTCATTCTTTGGGAAGCAAATGTGCTCATTAAATTTGCGGGGAATCCGCTTATTAGATTATTAGTCATCATGGAAATGTCTACAGTCAGGCTGGAGGAAAGACTAGAGGTCAACAAAAACATTATGTTTCAGTACAGTACTTTGTCAAGTGTTGGTCAAGGGGAGATTTTGATGGAAGAGAGATGCCAAATAAAATGTGTTCTTTGGTCAAATTCACATGTCAACAGGCTAGTTCAAAACACTGTAGCCTATTGGTGACAGCACCACACTGATATAAGCACATACACAACAGTTGAAAAAAGAAATGGCCCACTGCTGCCCAGAAATGGCGCTAATACATTAAAAAAAAGATGCCATGTTAGCAGTGAGGCTGTTCTTACACACAGTGATGCTTTAAGCTAAATGCTAATGTCAGAATGCTTAAACGCTCACAATAACAATGCTAACATGCTGAGCCTAAGCAGGTGTAATATTCACCATATTGACCATCAAAAGACTTTACAGCCATGTTAGCAGCTCTGTGAGGCTGTTCTTACGCACGGTGGTACTTTAAGCTAAATGCTAATGCTAACATGTTCACAGTGACAATGCGGAGACTAAGTGGGTATAATCTTCATCATGTTGACCATCGTAGCTTAACGTGTTAGCATGCTAACATTCAAAAGTAGCACTAAACATAATGTACAGCTGATTGATGGGAATGGCATTAGTTTAGCCGGTATTTAAACATAAACCAAACTATTGGACAACATTTGCCAGTGCAATATAAAAAGTTCGCCCACCACAGTTACTACAGATCAGTCTGAGGGGATTGAGAATGTGTGTGTCAAATTTCATGGCAGTTCACCAAATAATTATAGAGATATTTCACTAAAAACACGTGGATTTGTGCTAATCCATCCAGTAGATGTTGAAATATTTAACATGATAAACTCTGACCTGCTTATGTTTGCGCATCAGTGAAAATTGTTGAAAATGTTTTGAAAAATGGCAATCAATACCAATAGTCGTTGAGATATTCAACCAAGACTAAACTGACCGGCAGACTGACATTTTCTTGTCTAGACTTCCAGTTCCCCAGAATAAAATTAGTGTTTGGAACTACAAATCCCATACTCCATGATGGTTGGTACCCTGGACAGTTCCCTGGTGGTCCTGGGATTATTACCTTGGACAATGGTCTTGACACACTTTAGTGCTGTAATTGGTCTAAGTGTTCAGTTCAGCATATTTGTAGTGACTCAGAAGCCTCCAGACATATAAAGTCACATTAGCCTGAGTTCCAACTGGAAAATAAAATCACAAAGGGAAATGAATGCTGATTTGGCTGGGGAAAACAATTACTGCTAAATGAGCTTCATAGAAATGCACTGTGGTATTGAGAACCATGCATATTTACCAAAAGTTCGATAGCTTTATCTACAGAGACCAGTAGTGTTTACATACTTTGTGGTACAGACTTTCAAAGGATCCCCATACTTGTAATCTGGCCAGTAGATCTTATGATATTCTGCTCTAGACTAAAGTGCTAATCAACTTTAATTGGCTTAAACGGGCAGTTCAACATTTTTGGAATTGCAGTATGACAGTATTTTCTTTCTTGCTAAGGAGCAAGTGAGAAGATTGATACCGCTCACATATCTGTTAAATACACTTTAAGGTCAGAGCTAGCAGCTGGTTAGATAAGCTTGGCATAATGGCTGGAAACAGCTGGCCTTTGTGTTGAAGTGGGAAAAGTCACAGTTGAATGTGATTGCTCATTCAAGATCTTAATCAATTAACTCAGCAGCCCGTTAAGTAATGCTGAAATCAAGCAAAGCAGTGGGTCTGCACCAGTGGAAATTGTAGGTGGCTGATTTTGTCAACCTTTAGAATATTTTATTATGTTTAATACGCCCACCTCTTTACATCATCGCAGCGCTGCACCAAAAAGACGTTCTCACTTACCAACAAAAACCACCATAGGTACCGTCAGCGTGTCCTCACATTCAGCCTCTAATTCATTATCAGTGAGGCTGTTCCAGATAACGCTGCTCGATCACATCACACACTACTGTCTCTCTCTCTCTCTCTCCCTCTCTCCCTCTCTCTCTCTCTGTCTCTATCCAAAGCTTTTGAAGCAACTTGTGTATGTCTGCATGTCTTAATCCAGCTGTCCAACATCATTGAGGAAAATGGGGGAATTCTCTCCCAGGGTGGATTTTTGCTTTCAGCGTGACCCAGATTTAACTGTTCATGTTCAGTTTTGCAATGAGAAGATCTAATCTCTTGTTTACATGGCGCCGCAAATCTCATTTTGGTTTTGTTCTTGTGTAAATCCACTAAACAGCATTTGCATTTGAACGTGCTGTATTATCAGTATCCTCTGTACTATTTATAAGATGTGCTTTTTTTATAATCATCATTTGCTACCAGGGTCTTATGCAATGCTCATTAAAAGTCATAGTTAGGTGCCGGTACAGGCAGAAAATGGTTATAGCAGAATGGTCTGAATTGTTTTTCCACTTGCGTAAATGGGTATGATTGTGTCAGATATGATGTCATGCACTGATGTGCATCAGGTCGCTATGGTTACACCAATCTTGTGATAGTTGAGCCCTCAGATTGGATTTCCACACAGGCAACAGGTCTGTGATATTGAGTTTATGGTCTGAAAAGTTGGGTCAGGTAAATAATAGAATACCTTAAAAATAATTTAAAAAACAAGATTCTGATCACTGATGTGTATGAAATCAGTCACACACTGATGGAGGGTTAAAATTCTTATAAAATATTGTCTCTGCCTTTTCTGAATCATGCCTGAACCCTGTAACATTTCCCAAAGTGTGGGACAAAATGTCCTTTTCACACCAAAAATGTCAGTTCCTGCTCCTCTATATTCAGCGCGGGCCTATATTTAGGCTCGCTTGATGAGTCTACAATAGCCTGCTACTTTACATAGTCATCCTGATGACCACAGCGTTGTTAGGAGTAATGTTATAAAACAGGCAGCCAGTGTGTCCTCCTCCCATCTGTTCTCTCTCCTCTGTCTCTATTTCTCTGTGTTCCATGACGCAAAGCCTGAGTGGGAGTGGACAAACCTTCTGCTCCCTGAGAGGACTGAGTGGGCCGCTGCCATCCGCTGTGCGCGCGCCAGAGATGGAGCCAGAGATGGAGGTATATGGAGAAGAGAGAGAGGTGGGGGGGAGAAAGAGCGAGAGAGAGAGAGAGAGAGAGAGAGAGAGAGAGAGAGAGAGAGAGAGAGAGAGAGAGAGATGAGAGATGAGAGTGAGGATGGGTTGGATGTGGCACAGAGGAGACATTTAAATTTAAAGAAAAGAAAAAAGAGTAGAGCGTCACCTCCACATTAGCTGCTATGCTCCAATATGTTCTAACTTTGTCTTTCTGCTGTTAGGTGCAAGGTTTTTAACTGAATACAGCTGCATACTGTAACTAGAGACTACACCAATGAGAGCAAAACAGTGAGATGAAAGACACTAAAACGCAGATATATATACTGTAGTTAATCTATTGTTCATATTAAACTATTCATTGGCACAAAGTCATTATATAATTGAATTAAGCAATTCATTAACTGGCCCTTTTTGTCCTCTATGGTTGACCCTGATAGAACTGACCTCTCCTCCTACATATTGGCACTACAGCACCTCACTCCCACTTCTACAGCTGCCTGTTACTGACCCCAGCAAGCTAAGCAGGCTGGTTAATTAGAACCCAAACACTAAATGTGTGTGGTGAAGAGATTTATCTTGTAAAATACTGCTCATAAAAAACGACTTTGTCATGTGCTTTTTTAAACTTCAGAAAGAGTCTCGTGACAGTGGTCATAAACACCAGTGGGTGTTAAGGCTACATATTATTTTAATAAACAGAAACCCTTTTAGTTTACACATGTTTTTTCCCTCTGTGCCAAGATGCAGTAAAAACATTATTACCCCAATTTAAGTATTGTCACAAAATCACATTGTTCTCCGTGCTATTTAAATGTGTCCAGTAAAACAACATGAAGTCAGGAATGAAGTGTCCTCTTCGTGACCTCCATCTATTTTATCATCCCTTCCTCTCTTCCTGCCTTCCGCTGCTTATCTTTAGAAACTTGGTGCCCCTTGTGAAGCATAGGTGGCTATTTTACAATTTGGCTAAATCCAGCTCTGAGGTAACAAGTGACACCTTCTGTTTCCATGCTTCCGGTCGCTAGGCAACCTCAGCAATTATGCCACTGCCAAGAGAGGGAAGGGAGGAAGTAGCACCCCGAGGCCCCCTGCCTCCCATCATCTTGGCTGCGGCCGGTCAGGCTCCATCCTTTATCTAAGTGCAGTGCTTCCATACCAGGCCAGTGACGAGGTCTGCCTCAGCATGATGTGTTTCCTACTGCTCTCATTAAATCAGCTCTCTTTCCTGTGCTCTACAGATACAGCCGGCTGTAGGGAGGTATATGATGGAGTCGCTGATTGCACCAAAACACTCTGCTGCCCTCTGTTGTTCCACACGGATAAATTATGAATATCTGTAAGGTTGAATTTAAAAGTTCAAAAATGAGTCTAATTAAAAACTTATAGGGAATAAAAAAAACATTTATGGTATCAAAATGAAATAGGTTAAGTAAATTTAAGCAATATAATATCTGCTTCAACTTCATCTCTGTTAACAATAAATCAAAGCTGCCCTGGATCATTAACCAAGCAAGTTAAATAACCAGCACAATCTAAACTCAGTTATCAGTTGAAAGAAAAGCTAACGTCATCACAGAGGATCTCTCCCACCCACAAGTCTTTCCAAATTACTACTTTCAGGCCTCCCCTACAAAGCTCCCTTGGCCAAAAAAAACACATACCGGAACTCCTTCATTATCATTGCCATAAGCATTTTAAACAAAAAAATGTGACATGTGAAAACAGTGTACTATTTTATTTCTGTGTTTTAGGAGAATGTATTGTATGTCTGAGTTTTAAATGATGAGCCATGTCTAAGACAAATTTCTGTCACGACAGACAATAAAGTTTCTGAATCTGAATCTATGAGGTTAAAAGAAAAAGGTGACGACTGAGTATAGTCAAGTAAAAACAACATTAAAGTTAAATCAGGCTTGTATGGGCCTGAAAGGTCAGAGTATGAAGGCCACAAAGAGTCTTAAGGGTAATCAATAAGATCTTAAAATCAATTCTGAAATACAATAGTAAACATTTTAGTTCTGGAGTGAGTCCTGGCAGCTGAGGTCTGGACAGACAACAAATTATTAAAAGTCTATTAAAATACTATTAAGAATTAGGAATTTATTACATGAAATACAATGATGTGTTGATGTGTTTCTACATTCACACAAAAATGTCAGTTTTGTTATATATTAGAAATGAATGATCCTCTATGGTTTTTGTTTTGTCTGTAGGGGGACATTCAGAAAGTTCTCTACTGCCTCATATCATTTATTTTTTAACCCTTACATACTGTTCAGGGTCAAATGTGACCCATATTTACATTTGAGAGCTGTAAAAACACCATATACACATTTCTTTTAGCTGAACTTTCATAATGTGATCCACAGTTTACAAAAATGGAAATAAAATGCATCATTTTTGAAATGTTATGCATTTTAAAATATGCAAATGTACAAATTTGACCTGTGTTTATTAGAAACAATATATCAAAATGTAGCATTCAAACATCTTGTTGTATTCATCATATTCTATCATATAATCTCCTGGACCATTAAATAGTGATTATGAATGTCTTTTTTCCATAAGATCAATCAAACATGTATTAATGACTGATGGGGAATTTATGAATGTATGTAAGAGTTAAGTGTTTTTCCCCCTCCTCCAAATATAATCATATCTTTCATTAACCATAAATTCAATTTGATTCTTGTTTTTTCAATAATCAGAACGCAATTTAAAAGATAAGTCATTGTTTTACATTCTTACAAATGTAACAATTCCTAGATCCTAGATCCCATAACAGAAAATATGGATTCATACAAATTCATCTTTAAGGCTGAAACACTGTTAAACTCATTTATACAACACAGTACAATGTGCTAATGGACTTGGATAGTTGGATAGTTTGAAATCCTTCCCCACTGCATTAATTAAGACTATTAGGAGTGATATTTTACATGGTGTAGTACAGTCTCACCACTTCCATCAACCAGCAGCTGCAGGCAGATAAACTCACTGCATTATGCAGCTAAAGAGTCAGATATGTTTCAGAGGAGTTGGTGGATACCGAAAACAGCTTCAAGGAAAGTGAATACCGGACTTACTTTCTTTTTTTTTAATTTTCACAAATAAATACAAAAGAGGATGAAAACAACCTTAAAAAATCCAATTCATGGTCATTCTTTTATGTTCTCTGGCTGAATGTATCATAGTGAAAATAACTTGTTGCAACAAAGAGGTATAATTGTGTATCCAGTAACACAGCTTTTTGACAAAAACAAGGCTTGTACCACCAATCAGAAATCAATTACACCCTCTCAGGTCAACATGACCTGCTGGTAGATAAACACACAAACACATTGAACCACTATGTTGATGTGGTCAGACAGCAACTGCACATTAATTTGACATTTGAAGCTGACAACAGGACATAAATCAAGGTTGTGTTTCCAGAGAGAGATGCTGTATTTTCCATTTAGTTTCGCCACACTTTGTTCCAGTGGAATGAACGCGACTGTAATAATACTCAAATAGAAATATGCTGCAGAGGAAAGTTGTGCTTTTAAAGGCCAGCATGCTGTGGCTAACATCTTATATAGCACTTGTAAATTTAAATTCTCTCCCCTGCAGAGATATTTCTAGCAAGGTGTCACTGTAAGTAAATATTAACCTCTAGAGTTATAGACAAACTAAATGGGAATGACTGAAAGGTCAGATTAAAAAGATTAAAATAGCTCAGATCCTTGGAAAAAAATATGTTGTTCCTTAGTGATGTCACATGTTAAAGATCAACACAGACCAGGGCACAAGACAGACTTGTGGTCAAAGCAGCTATCTTTAGCAACGGCGCCTGTATCAGCTGTTTAACCTGCAACTTAGATCATTTCTCTTTTTTTCCCTCTAGAGTCATCATAAATCTCTGGTCAGTCAGCGTTTAAAAATCATGACATCATATGAAACCATGTGTTTTTTGTCATCCATCTAACTCGTTGTATTACAGCATAAAGGGATATTTTACTCAGAATAGCAAGTGTCATCTTTTTTATCAACATCTGTGAGATCAGCGTGTCTGCTTTGGGTCAACACACATGTGGTGTTGTTTCTTAACATGTGACACACCTGCAGTATGACAACATATGTTCTTATCATGTGTTGAGTAGTAAAGTTCAAAGTGTCACATTGTGTGTTGTTTCAAAAAAGATATTTTAAAGGAAGTTTGTGACTATGTTTAGGCCTATTCGTTTTTGTGCTGAGAGTTTGACAAGAAGATCAATGACATGAGAGTGGTGTCTCGTCTCTCGTCTGGAGGGGATTATCTTAGTTTAGCCTAAAGACTGGAAAAAGCTGGCCTGACCTCTGTTATATAAAATAACACATACATCTTGTGTGTTTATTCCACACACAAACAAAAATGTAAAAATTACAAGCTGGGATTTTCAGGGGAAGTTTAAAAGAGCTAAATTATTCCTTGGCAAACTCTGACTCTAACTCAAATAAACATACTTGTTGAGAATGTCAACGTACTCCTCTGGAACGCAACAATTTTAATAGCCTTTTGAGATGGATATGCTATACACTGTACAGAAACCCCTTAACAGCTTGTTGGAATGGCTGAGTACATACAGGCAGGAGGAAAATAAGATACAGATATTTTTAAAATATTTTGTACGTTTTGGATTTTATGAGTTGTATCTCCCAGGATACGTTGCCCTATTAACGTGTGAAAATGGTCTTAATGGTAAACTATTTCATGTGTTATTTGATGAGGAAGTGATACATTCTTGTTTACCCTAGTCATTAACATCACACATACTAGTTTTTAAAGTAATTTGATCATTTCTACCAACGTATAGGACCCCCATGAGCTTCAATTCTACCAATCCAGTTCTACCAATTCCTTTTTTTCACTAATTCTAAAAAGGACAAGGCACATACAATCAAATCTTACATCTTAACCAACTGATTGACTTCAAGCACTGGGACATCTGGGAAAAGGTAGCCTGTCTCTGCCTATCCCCAAAATACTGATGCTCAATGCTATGTTATCAAAACCAAAACTTTTGCATGCAATGTTCCACCTGACCAACCAAAAGCAACTGAGGTTAACAAAATACCAGACAGGTCTACCACCACCCTGCCAATGTCCTCATGGTACCAATATGAACTTTTGGCTCCATGGACACTTTCTTGTGTGCTTTGACTGATTCCGCTGCTGCAAACCAATAATGCCCACAGTTCCAGCTAGGCTCCCAGTCCTCCTAATAAGTTGAAATTGCTGGCTTTCAAATCAACTGCTAACTGGCTGTGGTTCAGGGTGTCAAAAATGCTTGTAATTTGTATCGACTTCCAACTGTGTGTGCCTCAGCTTTTCCTGCCACTTATCTTCAACATATTTTCCAGTTTAACCTAAATTTTGAGTACACATTGACCAATTTTATACCCACATAGAGACATTTCAAAAGGTGTTGATTAACACCATGAACATCTTTAGACCATTTTATTTTCGACAGCATGCTGGGGCATTAGTCATAATTAGTATTGTTCTATTAAATTTACTATGATTCATTTATAATTACTTACCACCTGGTAGGCATGTCCTTCACCACAAAAAAGTCATGATCATTTCTGATCAGGCTGACCAAACAATGACAATTAACTTGACATGAAGTTATGTGACATACTAATACCAGATAAAACTTTTGATAAATGATAACTTGTCTGGGTGAAAACCTTCAACCATGCTTTTAACAGGGTGTTAAACAGTGTGTATCTTCTGGTGCATATTGCCTGTTTAAGGGTTAACCTCTAACAGTAAGTTTCACCACAGTTTGTTCCTTGTGATATCACCTCCTCTCTGTTCTCCAAATATCTGAAGGGTATTTGTGTGTATTCCCAAACTCAGTTTACATTACAGTAACCATAATGTTGTATTTCTGTCAACAAAAATTCTCCAAATGTGTTGAGATCTTATCAGAAACAACACTCAAAAAGTAGCTGGAAAGTTGAAGTGAAATCTGATGAAATGCCTGCAAAATAACCAAATATAGCCACAACATTATCCAAACCGTTAGCTATTAGCTAAACCAATAAAAGTGAACCAACATATCCATGGCAGTTGCAGTGTCTTGAGCTACATGCTAACGTCAGCATGCTAACAAACCCACAATTACGATATTGGGTTGCTGTTTATCAGATATAGTTCTTCGTGTAGAGTGTTCATATGCCAACCATTGCTAATTAAATACGTTTACAAATGTGGGGTAGAATAAAAAAGTTGGTGGTTACATATGATATTACAGCAGTATGGTCCGTACCTGTTTGCTAAACCAAGAAAACGGAACTAAAAAAAAATTCAGTTTTGTTGGTTTAGCTAACAGGTAACAACGAAACAAATAATTATTGTAACAAGATAATGTTTGTCATTATAAATGCCTATTCATGTTAATACAAGTACATTTTCTTGATTTAATGATGATGTTATTTGTGTAGGACATGTAGGCCTACATAGCATGGACTTAAGATAGCACAGCATTTATAGCCTAAGCTAGTTTGCAGTTAGCATCACTAGATAGTCTTTTTTTAAAAATACATTTCAGCAGTGAAATACACATGACACTGCAGAAGACTCAACAATACACATGCGTTTAAGCACAAATCACAAAACTCAGCAATACATATGCACACATTACAACACAAAACTCACCACAAAGTATATACAAAGCAGCACAAAAACACAAACAACTCACAAACATGGCATAAAGGTTTTGTAAATAAGCACCAGATCAGATCATGACTCCATGGTTGATCCCTCTTCAACAGCTGTTTTCAGTTTGGGTTTAAAATGTTCCCAGTCATTATCCATTTTGAGTTTAAACAGACTGTATCTGTATCTTATAAAAATGTCATTATTATTGCTGCTTAAAAGGTTTTGTGTGAACATTTGAATTAAGAGCAGTTTTAAAAAACCATTGATTCCTTCATGCAGTTCGGGGGAAGAATACATCTCATGTCTAAATTCATTCTTCGTGTAAGGGTGTGTTGCCACAGGGCCAAGTGCGCTATTGTGTAAACAGGACCTGTGAAGCAACGGGATAGAGATCCAGAGAGTGAGACAAGTATTGCGTAAGTAAGCCTGTGCTTTGTGAGGATTTTTTTTCAATCAGTGAACAGAAAATAGCAGCCTGGAAGACTAAAAGTAGCCTCTCCACCACAGATGGCCCCCACGCTTTCCGCCAGTGGGTCAGTGGGTGAGGGAAGAGTGGTGGGGAGTGGAGGCGAGAGGAGAGGCTGTGGCCGTGTGCCGCCATCCAGGGGAGAGTGTGGGCGACGCAGGCAGCAGGAAAGAGAAAGACAAGGACTTCCAAGGCCAAGTGGGCCGAGGTTTGCAGTATACAATGCTAAAAATGGACATGATGACGCTCTGAGGTCAGCCGGTTGATTTGTCATCAGCTATTTCAGCAATGTTAAACAACTGACGAGGGAGAGGGAAAATGTTGACATCACCGGTGCATGCTCACATCACTTGCCCCCACATTTTTCCGATTGTGCAATCATTAAGGGTGGAGAAATCAAACAATGTTTCCTGGATTTGAGATTGTGCCATATTTGGTATGCAGGACAATACTGGGTCAAAGGGGTTTGATATACTGGGCTCATAGCGTCACCTTTAGGTCACTCAAGATCTTCTTTGTGCTTCTCTTGTTTGCTTTTCCCTTCTCTTATCTTCTCTTTCAATTATTGTTACGTGTCCTGTAAGTGTGGATCTGTCCTCTGAATCTTGGTGTCCACTTAGACCTCAGACAACGTAAATTTGCAATGATGAGTAACCCTCATGAGCCAATGATGACCTTTTGATACAACTTTTTTTATTACCGCAACTTCTCTTACATATCATGGAATTACTTAAACACAGATGAATGATAAATGACTAAACCTCAAATGAGGAAGAGATAAACATTCCTTGTTAAACACATTGAGGAAATGATGTCTAATGCAATGTTAGAGTGCGTAAATGATGTGCTTTTTGTTTTTCAGTGTCACACACACAGAGGAATGAACAAACAGCCTTTTCACTGCCAAACACTTCAAATGTGAACATGTGGAACCTGCTCAACCTACACGCCACGTGATCCCTGCAGTATCACCGAGCTGCCAGCAGAGAGCAAACAAGACTAGGACTTACATAGTAGATAAATGGGTTTGCTGTGGCTCATACAGTACATTCATGTATGGTATGGTATTGGAAACTTAACGTACATTTTTCCATAGTGAAAAAAATACTGAATAATTGCTTACTCTTGATAAGAGTGCACTCCCTTAAATTTACAGAGCTGGCCACTCAATAAAGGAACTCCTCCAACATACTATTGAATTTCTATTTACAGTAGTGTGTTGGAGGTGGATGCACATTATTTAACTTGACTCATCCTCATCTTCTTACATGGGATGTATTTTATTTGCCTTTTTCAGATAGAGACATTGTAAATTGTGGAGTATTTCTATAAGAATAGATCATAATTCTTACCAGTTTTTACTTGTGGTAAGGTCAGAGGTCATATTAGTGGCAGAAACTTCAAATATACACTAACACCACCCACACGCTGTTCAAAGGATTTGTGACTAATCGTGCAATCTAGGATCTTTTCTCTGCTGTAATCCATTTATTCGTTGCTTCTAAAGGAATACAGATGCTGCCCTCTTGTGGGCAGAAATGTCAAGACACGGGCCCAGAAAATGAGTCAAGCAGCCCCATTAGTCTTCTTAATAATTTCACAAGCACAGTGCATGGTCCTAACTATAATGTAGCTTTTGTTTTGTCGTGATTTCAGGACAATTTATATTCATTAGAGGGAAGAAGAAAAAAACTCGTCCAGACCTCGTTGGCTATATTCAGCGGTAAATTGGATTTGCATTGAGCTTGACCTGGAGCCAAGCCACAGGTTCCTTGGATAGTTTACTAGGTCATTGACCGGACGCGTTAAGTGAGAAAGCCTCTCACACACAAATAAGTGAGCCAGAAGCATTTAAAGGCATAGCAAGCTGTTTGTGTGTGAGATGCAAGTAGAAAATGCTGGCTGAAAGATTGTACACCAATCTAACATCAACATATGCTTCAACAGGAAATACAACATGCAGAGCAGTCGTTTAAGTAAGGAATGTTAATGCTACTGAATAACCAGCACTGCTATGCAAAACCATTATGATGGAATATGTTAAGCAAGAAACTGTTGATTAGTGTTATTAAAATTCCTCATATGCATAAACACATTTCTCCAATAAATATAAATCTTATGATGATTATGATTGAAATCTGCTCTACTTAATACAGATAATAGTTTTTGAATGAATGTAAAAATTAACTTCAAGACAACAGTATCTGCAGCTACGTTGCAGGACATGCGTGCAACATATGCAAGCATGCATCTACATCTCAGAGAAGACAGTGGGTGCAAAGAATGACATCACTGAAACTGGATGCTTCACTTACACCAATTATACCTGACATTTGCTCTTCTACTTTCTATCTGTCTCTCTCCGTGTGTCTCACTGTTTTTTTCTCTCTATGCCGGAGTTTCACAAAAAGATCCGGTTGAAGTATCACGAAGAATGACAAGCGCACACACAGGAGGATATAATATGATGGAAATATTACTTTAATTCAGATTTGGATGCTTGTCTGTCGTTGAGAGAACAGCACCTGCAGCTATTTCACAGTTTCACAATGTTTGCATACTCTAGTAAGAAACGTCCCTGTGTATGATTGAAATCTTGACCAACTACAACTCTAAAATGCTACTGTCATACGTCAGTAATACATCAGTAATAATAATAACAATAATAATAATCAAAAAATGCAATAGTATGGCACTCACACAGGCCATTTTCCTGCATTGAGTACTTTAAGTTTTGGTGCTTTAGGTCAGTGGTCACTAACCCTGCTCCTAGAGAACTACTACCATGCATGTTTTAAGTATCTCCCCACTCTAACACACCTGATTCTAATAATTAACTCGCTATCAAGTCCTTGACAAGCTTCAGCTGCTTAGTAACCAGCTAATAATTAGAATCAGGTGTGTTAGAGTGGGGACATACCTACAACATGCAGGGCAGCAGCTCCACTGTTTTAGGTACATTTGCTGATAATGTGTACATACTTTTACTTGAGTAACATTTTCAATGCAGTACTTTTACTTCAAACTTGACATTTTGCCATACTACTACTTTTATATCACCAGTTAAATTATAACTTATCTACTTAATCAGTGATAGTGAAATCGGCTTTGCATGATTAGATCATCTAAGCAGTGATTAATGGATACTGTCAAGTTTAGGGAGGAAAGGTAACTTTGTTCTGTTTGACATCCTGTAATGCACTAATACTTTTATGTATGTGCCCATATACATATGTATGCATTGACAGATTTGCATTAGTTTGACTCACACAATGGTGAGATGAGGCTGAGAATGTCATTCTTATCATAGAAGGGAGAGTACAGCTGTAACTGATAACGTTAACGATGGCTCGGTTCCACACACTAGAAGGCTGTTTTCACTTTTATCTACTGAAGGCGAGTTTCTCTGGGCTCTACTTTGACACACGTACATACATTTCAAGCATGATTTGTGCCATGGAAAGTAGTTTGGAAGTCAATCACAGTTCCAGTATGCAACTCTTACTCAAGTGTGATGTGGAAACTTGAATCCTCCAGTGAACAAATACTGAGAATGAACTTTTCACTGAAGTAGAAGAGATTGTGTGTCTGGCAGTTCAACTATTAGAATGAAAAATATTTACATATCTGAATGTCTCAATAAGAAGGAAGAAATAGTCATAATTTTACTAAGGTGATTGCACATTTTGATAGAATAAACATATCAGGCACACATTATTATTTCAAGCAATTCCAAGAAGTATCTTCAAAAGACTTAAAATATTTCTGAAGAGGCTCTTTAATGTTTTTAACACATTCCACTTTTTTTTTGGCACTTACACCACTTACGCCTGTTGACCTACTATTTCAACATCCCTTTTCAAGTTTATTTATTATAAGGGATGTGGCATTACACTTAAGACAAAGCAAATAGATTGAATGACATGACTTTCAGTTTGTTAAAAGTGTGGCCTGGAGTATATTTTTAAAGACGGACACTGTTGACAGAATATACATATTTGAACTTGTTATCATATGAAAACACAGGTGGCTTTATTCCATTTAAGTGTCTATTGCATCATGCACAATTGCACCTAAATGAAAACAGCATTAATTTTTGTTATTACATCATGTGTGTGAGTCATTAGAAGGATTTAAAAGAACTAGTATGCATGTTAAAAACACAACTACTCTGATGCAATGATAGTTTTTACTATGTTCACTTCACTAACTAACCTCTTGAACCTTATTTAATGGCACATACAATATGATCCTGATATGAAAGAGGGAAGTAAACAGACAGATAATGTGGCTTTAACTCTTAACCCTCCTCCTTGAGAGAGTAACGTGACGTCACAAGCAGCACATCCAATCATAGAGCTTAGACGCTCAGGCTGGAGGAGCACTCCGTGTGTTCGTCCGAGTTGGTGTGCATTTGGTTGTGTGTATGTGTGTGAGTGAGTGAGTGAGTGTGAGTGTCTGAATGCGAACAAGTTAATATTAATTTTTTAATTATTATTTTTTTTTCATTTTTCTTAACATTTTTTGAATGAAGCTCCGTGAGTAACTCGGCTGAGCAGCGAAGAGAGAGGTCGTCTGTCAGAGCCTACCGAGGAGCAAGAAAAAAGAAAGACTTTTCCAACAACACAACAACAGCAGACTCCAATGAACTCGAAAATAACAAGTTTGCTACGCACAGCCTTTGAAAACAAGCCACATCTACGCAGTTTAATTTATCTCCTTTTTTCGACACCAGCTAACTCGCAGCTAAGACTTTGCAGCTTTTTTTTTTTTTTTTTTTTTTTAAGTATATGTGCGGTTGTCATTTTGCAAGTCAAGTGATAGTCCTGTGTGCCTTCTTTCTATAAATGAGCTAAAGTCGTTCATGTTAAGCTAATGAAGTCGTAACCGTCACATAAGAGACAGTTATAAAAAAAAAACACGTCATTGTAGGGGATAAGCCATAAGCTACTCACGCAAAAATGCTAAAGACTCTGACGAAGAAGCTAAGAAGACACTCGCTCAATGAAATACATCCTTTTCAACTGAAGGTAAGTTTGTCTAAGTTGCTTCATATTGTAATAGTGCTGTCGTAACGTCATTTAAAGCCATTGCGAATAGTTGTCAGCTCACTTGCGCAGTACTCAAATACTACAGTTCAGTGCAGCTGAGGATACGTGAGCTTGTTTGTGAACAGCGTGGCTTTACTTTTTGTCTTGTGACTTGTTCATGTTGTAGGCCAGTTGACTACGCAGTAACTTAAACACTCACAGTTATCAGCCTGTAACCTGAACGGGGTTATAGTGAGTTCATTATCTTTCTCTTTCTCTTTCACACGCACGCATGCACACACACACGCACACACACACACACAAGCTGGCATTGCATTGACTTTCATTCATTGTGGTTAGCCTTAACCTAACCTCAATTTTACACCTCACCACTAACCATAACCAGAGCCTCAGATTTTTTTGTCTCATTAGGACTGAGATTTGGTCCCTATGAGGGTTACAGGTCCCAAGGTTGGTGTTTATAGCGGAAAAGGTCCCACAGAGGTAGCACAAACGTGTACACACACACACACAAACACACACACACACACACACAGGGAGACAGACAGTATACTTACAGTCCAGCCATGAAAGCAGCTGAGCCACTCTATTGAAATAGTCTGTGTGTGTGTGTGTGTGTGTGTGTGTGTGTGTGTGTGTGTGTGTGTGTGTGTGTGTGCCTGCGTGCGTGTGTGTGTTCTGATTAAGCATGTGTCGTTTGAGGTATTTTCTTCCTCTAAGCACCTCAGACCCTTTTATTACCACGTTAAGGGGGAATTTTTCTCTTCATGGCTTACAGATGTTTACAAGAAGAAACTAGAGATCCACATCGCTCCACTAACACATCAGTAAACATGCAGCATGTCAACAAACTGCCCCCCCTCCACCCCCCCCCCCCCCCCCCCACACACACACACACTCACACAGATGGACACTCATTGACTCATCAGCTCAGCAGTTCAGCTGTTTGTCATTCGAGCAAGTAAATCATACGTACGTGTGTGTGCGCACGTATGTGAGCGAGTGGGAATAATGTGTCCTCACTAACTGGCCAGAGTACTCTGGTGTGGAAGGGAGGATAATCTATTTAAGAGGCATACTCATACCTGTGAAGCTACTAGTCCAGGTTCTTCATCTACAGAGGGAACAGCTTGTTTCCAAGAGGTTGATGTGTGTGTGTGTGTGAGTGTGAGAGAGAGAGAGAGTGTGGTGGGAGTAGCAACGGAAGCTCATTTGGATGTGTACAAAGACTTAAAAAAAATAAACATTTCAGTAAAAACCTTATTGTTGTGAAATGTAATTGTCCAGACATGTTCAGTGTTTTTCACCCTGCAATTTTCCACAACAGATTCCATGGCAGTGCCTCCCTGCTCACTTTACATAATGCCTCTTTTTTTTTTTTTTTTTTGGTGAGGAGAAGGGTGAATTGTATCCGGCATGGGTCACTAACTTGCTCCATCCACAACGCTATTATTGTGTGTCAACCAACTGTATAGACGCATGGCAGCCATTTTGTGCCAAAGGGGGCTCCCGTTCAAAGGCATGGCTGGCTGAGGATATTTGGGGGTGGGGAGGGGGGGTAAAGTGTGCCGTCCTCATTGTCTGCTTGTGTTTGTGTGTTTGTTGCTCTGCTCAGCGGTCGTGGGATTCTTTCAGAACACCCTCGTGTTTCTTTGCCCCGACAACTTCGGTGAGTATGGCAGTCGTTGCCACTGATGGGAATCAGTAGACTGGAACTGTTCTTTTTTTAAAGGGGTACTCTAAATGACTTACCACACTTCCAAGAAAGTTGGGAGAGAATTGATGCAGCAGAGGATGGATTAACCTGAGTCTGTGGATCAAACTCTGGAGACACTGCATGCTACAAGGGATAAAACTGACTAGTTTCATTATTGGTTATGGGTGAAAATGGTGAAAAATGTCAGTCACTGTTTCCCAAAGCCAACAGCAATGTCTTCAAATGTCTTCTTTCTGACTTGACCATTGCTGACCAATCCACAACCCAAATATATTTAATTAATACTTGATAATAAACCAGAAAACATTTATATTTGTGAAGCTGGAATCAGACAATTTGGACTTTTTTTAGTTAATAATAGTTGATTCCTATAGATATATATAAGATTGTTGCTTTCACATGTTTTATTACACAGTGTAGGAAACCCATGACCAAAGCAGTCATACATTCTGTCCTAATGTTACTCATGGATGGAATTATAGTGAAAATAAATGGTTCCCCCTTTTACTCGGCTCCCCCTGGAACCACCTTAAAGACCCCTTGGGGTCCCTGGATCCCACTTTGAGAGCCATTGCTATCAATTAATCAACTAATCAGTGCAGTTCCACTCAAAACAATTAATCCATTATTCAAATAGTTTTTTTTACTACATTTCCCACAATGCAACTCAGTGGTAGATTTTGTTTGAGCTTTCTTGCATCATAAATGGCCCTGTGTGTTCGAACTGTACATTCACACTTTGTAAAGCAGGCTTTTTTTTCAAAGTCTCATAGCAAGAGCTGATGACATCATCAGGGTTATTTTCACAAGATGTAAGTTCCCTCCACATTCAGCAACTGTGTTCACTCACTGAAGTACTTCCCATGACAAGTAGACTTATCAGCATGTATCAAAAAAGACTCAAGTAGTGAAAGTGCTTAAAGGTGTAGTCATCATTGGTTATTTTAGGTGTCCTGTTTTTGTTCATGTCAGCAAACTGAGCAAAAGTAGCAGTATCAGTCAGCCACTGCTGGCCAGATGTGAAGCCAGTTTCACTCCATGTTTCCTGTGTGCTTTAATAGTGATACGGTTTTGAGTTGGGGGTTTGTTCTAGCAGAGGGGTTTCCTACATCATCATGCTTTTCAGAGGTCGCTCAGGTGATATATTAGTTTGAAGCGTATTGGATGAAATGGTTAAAAAAATGTTATCACCATTTTTTTGTATCAGTTAGTATTGATCATGATGATTTGAACATTAAAGTCCCCTTCCCTGTTAGGAATTCCTTAGAGGGGATTCACAATGTGAAAAATGAACAAGAATTGTGTCAGCTTCAAACTGAAAATGAAATTGAATAAATTGATTATACAAAAATAAACTTCAACCTCAACGTCCTTGCTCACTCCAGTGTCACAGCATTTTTACTGTCAAATATGAACAAGTCATCATCAATATGTAGGAATTATTAAGTAGCAGTTTAAACTAAAAAGTTTACACCTCAAAGTCATGTACAATTTAAAAATGTCAACAAACACCTGATAACTGCTCCAGTTCTTTATCATTTGATTATAGATCTATAGCTGTCACACAGTAAGACACAAATAGACCATTTAAACCTGTTAATCACTGAAATAACAGACCTGATGAAAAAGCAATAAAAACAGCTAGAACCTGCAGAATATGTTTAAATAAAATATTACATCCTTTTCAGTCTCAGGATGATTGTATAGGAGACACTCAGCTGTGTGACGTGATGTTTTCCTGAAGGAGCTGAGACATACTGAAACAGAAGAAGGAAGGAAGGTGTCTTTGGCTGATAAAGAATAAAGCTACAAGACTTTTGATTCATGACTCATTCAACCTTAATTTCCTGAAAATGAAAAACTATTGTTTTTGCAGTCATTCCTGTAGTGTTACTGATTTATTAATATCAGTTTTCACAACAGCTGAATTATTTACTGTCCTGTCAGATCAGCTTACCAATCAATAAAGACATTTAATTAAAGGAGCCATCCAGTAAAAAACTTAAGTTGAGGATACATTTTTATTATAATGTTGTTGTTGCCCTTTTTGTTGTTGCTGTGTATCTCTCTCTCACTCACTCTCTATAATTAAAACGGTAGCATGCAGTTTGTTTAGCTTAATCAGTTGTTTATAATATTGCCATATGATTGGTTATAAATAGCTTAATTCCTATGATTTGATTGTTGTTGTGCATTGTCAGCCACTAAATCAACGTTTCTAGTTCTGTTATAGTTTAAAGTTTATATGATGAGTAGAGTGCAGTTTGGTTTATATGGTCCAGTCCTAGACTGAGGTCTGTCTCAGTGGTCACTGGGCTAATGACCATTAGAGGAGTGGGACTACATGTCTCTCAGCCCTTGTTACACCACTATTCCCAGGAGCTCACTTTAATCAAGACTACTTCCACCACACTATGAGGAAGATTCACTGGAGTGTGTGTGTGTGTGTGTGAGGGATGGGTGGGAGTATCAACCACGTCTGACCCTGTGCGGTGTGTTTTCATGAGAGGAGGGGGGGACGGAGTGTGACAGTGTCCATGTCAGTGTGGAAGGGCAGAGCAAAGCTGATATGTGTGTGAACTGGGCGGTGTGTGTGTGTACACTGTGACATTGCCATTGATCCAGCTTAGCAAGCTGCTCAGCGATGCAAGGGACTGACAAGGATTTCATTCAACTGTTCTTGACACACAAACACACAACTCTTTGTCCCGGCATGTACGTACAAAAGCAGTTTTTATGCTTTCTTCACGCAAGGCTCACTTTCACCACACTCATGTGTCTCCACTCTCTGAATGATATCCAGTTAGTTTGCTATTACTCTTCTTAACACACACTGCTCACTGACTGTAATATCAATGAGAAGTGCAAGCTAGAATTTCTGAGGCTGTGCAGCTTTCTATACAATAATAATAAATCAATCAGACTTTATTTGTATAGCACTTTTCATACATAGTAATGTAAAACTAAGTGCTTTACAAAGTGAAAACAAAACAAAAAACGAATAAAAGCAGGAAGTGAGAAAACACTATCGTAACGCTCATGAATCCACAATGAGGAAACATTCAGAATACCCAAATCTAATAAATAAATAATAGAAGAAAGTCAGGATAGAATAAATGTAAGTAAAACCAGAATGTGCCAAATGTTTCATATTGAAACCAGCCAAATTATATATGAAAAAACTCTCCACGAGTACCTTTTGTAAGAATGATAGATAAAATCATATCCTAACCCTAACACACCTGATATGTACAAATATGTGCACTGGATGTTGCATTGTACATCAAATCATCATGTTAACATTAACTCACTTGACTGACATTCAGTCAAAGGTTCAGACCAGAACCTGACCATAGACCTGTCACTATAACTACTTTGGACTATATATTGTCTCAGAAATAATCACGATAAATGATATTATTGTCATTTGAAGATCATTTAATACCACTGATATTATGATAATATAATATAATAAAGCAAGGGGGTAGAGGGTGGGATTGGAGAGTAAAAACACAGACTGTCATTACAGTTGGGGACAGATTATTTACCTTTAATTATTGTGTAGTCTCCACTCAGGACATACACAGTGAGGAATGGAGGACACTACTCACTTAGCCAATGTGACATTAATAACCTCTTAGCTGCTAATGTGAAGTGTGGCAATACTGAGGTAAAAAAATGATCAAGGTCATGTCCATGTATCACATGATAAGTCCATATATAGACATGATGATGTTGATAATTATGTTATTGTATGATAAGTCAATAATTATTGTGACAGGCCTACCCGACTAAAATATCAGTCAGCCGATATTTCAAATATATCGTTATCGATTAATATGTTGTCTGACATGTGCTGATATTTTTATTTTTTATTTTTCATTCATAATAGCTAATTATAATCATTAAGTTTACTGTCTCAATGCACTTACTTATGTTATACAATGCATTTTATTGTGAAACTGTAAAATATCACATCTCCATTACACATCTTTATCAAAAGTATTTAATAACCACATTTGAGTGGTCACTACAAAAAAGTATTTATGTATATATTCTGTACATGGCTACTATATCGATATCTGATTTTTTTTTTTTTAACTCCCTAATATCAGTATTGGCATCATCTCCAAAACTCCAGTATGAGTCGGGCTCTAGTTCAGAACTGTAAATGGAGCAGTGATAATACACAGTGTTAGAAATAGATAAACAATGTCCATACTCTGCAAGTGTATATTGCTCTCACAGCTGGCAGAGGTCTAAATCCTCACCTTCAACACTATTTGAATATTTGTCTAGCAAAGTAGCAGCGGAGCAAAATTTAGCAGCTGGATGAGACAGTGACAACCACCATCAGTGACCATCACTTGAAGATAATATTTGAAGGATGTATTACTTTTTAAAGCTTCCACAGAGTGCAGACTAGCTCACAGCAGCAGCAGAGAGTCATTTTCACACTTTGTACTCTCACTCAGCACCTTTCCCTCACTGTGTTTGTTTTGTGTGTGTGAATGCAACGCTAATGACTAATAAGTGTGTGGGGAAGGGTGTGACTGTGGGTGGTCCTGATTGAACATCACATCAGGTCGTGTTTGTGCGCATCATCTATACATTGTGTACTTATCTCGCTGTATAAATGCATCACATGTACTTTTACTCTCCTCAGAAGACACATGGGTGCGTTATAGTTAATGTGTAATATCACCAGGAGCACCGGAGTCATACCTCAGTTCATCCAAAACTGACACTTCTGTGTAAAGGCGGTATCGATGCTTAGCTGCAGGGATTATAGTGTGAAGCTGCCTATCCAGGTTGCAGTGTTTGCAATCCAGGCTTAACCACAGCTTTATAAAGAACTGCAAGTAAGCCAGAAAACCTAGCCAGAGGGAAAAAGAAAAGTTTCATCAAAATGCATCAAACACTGTAACATCTGATGATGATGATGATGATGATGATGATGATGATGATGAAGATGCAGACTGTAAATTCAGTCTTGGACATCAGTTTAGTTGCTGATTAGTAGATGTTGTGTGGACTTCAGTTATATAATACAGTATGTGTCATATATGGATGAGAAAATGCATTTAACAGCATATTTTAGAGCTTTTTTCTTCTTTATTGAACAGAATATACAATCAGTCAGTCATCCAGTTCAAAATAAAAGAAATAAAGCTTCAATAAGTTAAAGTTAATAATCTATCTAGAATACTTGAATGAAAAAGTATGAAGGGGTGTGAAAGGAAAGGAGAGGAAAGCTCATCCTGTCTAACCATAATAACAGCAGGTAATTGTGAGAAATGACATCTCATGTTTGCTGAGTCTAAAAAGCTCACGCTCGATTCGAGGTTGACACACCACACACCTAGAGTGAAACTCAAAGTTCTAATAAGGTGTGCGTGCGCTCACTCTTTGTTTTACACTCCCAGACAGACACTATTTGCATGTGTGTGCTTTTTATGGGGTGTTGACACAGACATTCTTTGCATAAGTAGTAATTCCCCAGACAGAGAGAACGAGTTATATTCAAGTTGTAGTCCATGTCAATGTGGTGTGACAAAAGAACACTTGTGGGTTGGTGAAGTGAGGAGGTCATCAGAAAAAACACAGGTGTCAGCAGCCATCAGTGTATTTCTGATGTTGTCTGATGCATTCACAGCCACTGTGAGGAGGTCTCAAAGGACAAGAAAAGGTCAACTTATTAGTGTCATCTCATATTTGACAGACTTCCAGGTAAAAAGACGCACAGATCTAAAACAATGACTAATCATCCTGCTGACCTCACTGAGCAGGAACACACATTTCAACATATCTTCCATGCACAATTAAGAAACCACAAAGTGTATGACCTACCAGCATCACTCCACTCTCTGTTCTTTTAACAGCTGCCTCGTGGACGCTGCTCAACTTTATAATAATTCACCTGAGCTCCAACCCCCAAAACTGCATTTTCCCCTCCCACCGTTGTTACTCCGCTGTTAATTTTTCCTATACGGAGTTCATGAAGCCAGTTTAACTCGACAGCCAAAGTCTGGTACGCTGGCTGCGGGCCTGTTCATTGAGAATCCGTCCCTCAACTCGTGTAGCATTGAAAGGCAAGACAGCTGCACTCAGGCCTCGTCCAAATGTCAGTAATGATGATCTTACACTGGAATATTAGGCTGTATCTTATGCTATCTTTATGCTAATGTATTCAACACTGTGCTGGGTCATTAGACTATAATTTCAGTGTTTTCACATCAGATTTGAATTTAGCATTTTTTAGAAACTACATGTCCACATAGTGGAGTTTACAAGGACAATGGTGGTTTTGATGTTGGACAGTTATTGAAATGAAACAGTGGAATTCACACTCAAAATGAACTGAATGGTTTCTGTTTTGAGGCTGCGGCTCCTTTCTCCCCTTTCCCTCTTTCTCAAGAGCTTCAGAAAGAAGAGGACGTGTGTGTGTGTGTGTGCCTGCATGCGTGCATTTGTGTGTGTGTGTGTGTGTGTGTGTGTGTGTGTTAGAGAGTAGAAGGGAGGACACTGTATGTCGGTGTGTAAGCATACGCACACACACGCAAGCACACAAGCACAGATGGCAGCTGCTCAGCGAGGCCTCAGAGTGGTAATTACTGAGTGCGAGGCGCATTACTTAACTCTTAGCGTTGCAGTCTGCAGGGTATCTGTATTGTTGCTACTGCTGTAGACCAGGAATTGATTTTAAAGAGACAGTCTGTGAAGGGGAAAAAAAAGAAAGAAGGAAGCAGCCTGAACTTAACTTGGACGGCATCCTCACTCTACCGATGCTGCTTTTTTATGACTTAAAACATCCATATTTAATGTAAGGCAGCTGTAGGAATGACATCAGATGTTGCAAATTAGGGTCTGTTTTTTGTGGTCAGCTAGGATAAATGTGGACTTTATATGAATGTGTGTGTTCATGTACGTCTGATAAACTGTAATGAGCTGGGTTTCTGTGTGAGGATTTAGTGCTATTTTGTAATTAATAATCTTGTCCTCAACTGACTCAATGAAACTGAATACAATTTTGAAGTCTCTAGAGTCTTGTTGAGGGGTTCTTTTCCAGCCCCTATCTATGTAACGGTTAATATTACTATCTGGCATATTTGACCTACAGTGTGGGCTCCATCCTTTTTCCAGATTTCTTACCATGGCAGCGGTGAGGGGGGAGAGAGTGATGACTCAGAGGGAGAGAACCAGGAGCTTGCACAGATTGACAGAGGTATGTGCTCTCTGCCAGCCAATAGATGATGATACTCTCCATCACTTATTGATGATGATGTAATGCCCCCTCGATTGACCGAGCACAAAGACGCTGTTGTAAATAAAGAGCATTTTAAACTCTTTTGTATCAGCGCCTCCTCCTTCCCCTTTGACATTTCCTGTTTATTGGCTCATCCAGAGAGACGGAGAAATTGCGCCCTCACCCCTTTGGCCACCAGCCAGCAGCACAACCAGGGTCCCCTCTCTCCAGCGCGGTTACGCCGCCTCCGCCTCCTGCTAGACGCCAACCTGGACCGCCACTCCTCGGAGGAAGAGCTGGAGCGAATCAGCTGTGGGGACAACAGGAAGTGGGTGTCGCTCCCCCAGCGGCACGGCGAACACCACAGCAGCGCCTCCAGCGACGAGGAGGTGCGAGACCTGTGCGGCTGCGGGTCGCCGGCCGCCTCCGCCAGGCCACTCGTCGAGCCGGGCGCCTGCCTGGCCGCCTCCCCCAGCCCAGTGCTCTTCAGCTCCAGCCCGCCACGTAGCCTCAAGCCGCCCCCCATGCGCTTTCAGCTTCAGGTGGTGCAGCCAGTGGCACGGCCCATCATTTTGACCCATTTCGACCAGTCGGCACCTTACAGGAAGTACAGACACAGCTACGGTGGGGAACAAGGGAGGCCCAGTCTTGACCTGGAGAAAATGCAACAGGTTAGTTGCCCACACTGTATTGAAATGCTTTACTTTACTTGCCCATTGTGTCAAAAGGTATCTCATAATGTAATATACATTAAAACTATAATGAGCTTATGTTTAGAAACAGCAAAATCATCACCATGCTATTCTTTCCATGTAACACTTTGAACTGGGAGTATGGATGGCTGCTAGTTTGGCTTAATTATTGACTTAAAAACATGACAGTGGTGAAGGAAGATCCTTTAATCCTTTACTAAAACCAGCAATACTACATCATTAAACATAAAACTCTATTACAAGTAAAAGTGCTGTATTAAAATGTTACCTAAGTAAAATCACATATAACCAAATCAAAAGTAAAAGAAGTCAGTGCAGTAAAATGGCCATAGTGAGTGGTACACTATGATATATTTTATTAGATAGAACTACTTTAGATCCTATTGGGTAGTTTAATCTGTAGCGATACATTGTATTTGTTAAACTCATTGTAATAAGTACAGTAGACTAAGAAGTAATATGAAATAAAGATAGTCAAGTAAAGTAGAAGCACCTCATATCTGTACATTATAACAGTAGTTGAGTAGATGCACTGCAAAGTAACTATGTAGTCATGTTCTAAGGATAATTAGCAACTAATAAGTGTTATCTGCATAATTATCATATTAGTAATCTCTAATATCACTGATGCACTACTTATCCGTCAGTCAGCATCAGTGCAGTGTTTAGCTTGGAGAAAACCTTACTTCTTAATTAGCAGGGTCCAAAATAATGTCATATAACACACGTAATCACTTTCCTTCTTATTCTTTATGTAGTTTTCTGAACTGCTTTTGTCTACGGGGCAGAAAAGAGGAACAAACATTTCTTTGAACTAAACAGGATATTTATAAAATATGCTGAACCTTTCTAACAGGATGTGATACATTATCTCACACGTCTTATTGTTAGCTAAATTCACTTTATGCAAAATACTTTAAAGTATTCAGTGAATGCCACTTGGTCTAAAAAAGTATATATATATATATATATATATATCCTGGCAGCATCAGTACAGTTGTTACTACCTGCCTCTGTAATAATGTGTGATTTCCAGTGAAAATGTCGAAAGCACCAAACAGATGATGCCACCCACTGAACAACACAAACAGTTATGTTGGGCTGTGGATTTGCTCCATAAATACAAAGAGGTCTACCCGGTTTCCCTCCACACACACACACACACACACACACACACACACACACACACACATACACACACGCACGGCCACACAAAATACGCACGCTCGCACAAGCAAACAAAGTCTTCCCTTTCCATAGCCGGACGCTCGCCACCACGGTGGTCTGGCTGGAGAGGGATGAAGGAGAGGGAGGCACGGACGGCAGATGTCCGCCCTCGTTTTCTCACAAAGGCTGGCGAGCTAGGGGAAACGATGGAGGGGTGGAGGCAGAAGGAGAGGATTAAATAAACAACAGAAAAACGACAGCCACTAATGAGTCATGGAGAAGCCGGTTCACTAATCATTAAAATCCAATAGACTTGTTGGCCCACACTACGGATGGGAAAGGGTGTGTGTGTGTGTTTGCAGATAGAGAAACTGCAGGTTTCAGGGGTCCATATGTCCATGGGGTTTTTAGAGGGAAGGAACAGATGATGAGAGACAGCGGGCAGCAATAAGAGGGGTGAAAAGGAAAAAAAAAAAGAAGAGGAGAGAGTGTGTGTGTGTGTGTGTGTGTCGCGCTGGGGTACGCGTCTATCATCTCGTCTTTTTGTGTCTGCATGTGCATCCTCCTGTCTGTGAGTTTGTTGCTGTATCTGTGTGTGTGTGTGTGTGTGTGTGTGTGTGTGTGTGTGTGTGTGTGTATGTGTGTGTGTGTGTGCACTCAGTCAAGTGGAATGGGAGGTGCTGCAGGAATACAATAGGGGGCCTATAGAGGTAGCTTGCAGACAGGGCTCCAGTCTCCCATTAACCCTTTAGCTGGACAACTTCCAGTCTCAAAGTAAGCCTTGACTTCCACACTGTCACCATGTCATTTGTTTCAGGGATGCTGCTTTGGAGTGTTAAAAAAAAAGCAATTTAAAGGTGTCATCCATGGGAATAGTGTGTGATATGTGAGGTAGGTGGAGGAGCAGTGCACTACTTATATTTAGGATGTGTTACAAAACATCCTTCGTGTCATATTCCCAAAGAAATCCATTTTAGACAGCAGACTTTTCAAATATCTCTTATTAGAGCTCCAATTGAGAAGTTATGATGTTATATATGAACTGGTGAAGATTCCTCTTTGATGTGGGAAGAATAAAAACCTGCGATCAAAGTTGTCATTGTTACACTCTGCTAATCCACGGCCATGTGACTGGCCTATATTCATTTATTTCATCATTTTCCCTCTGAGGCAGAGTTAAAAGGTCAGCAGGTTGTTTTCTTTTCGTCTCTCATAATCCCCCGTGCATGTTAATCCACGTCCAATTGCTCAGATGTGGTGGCTCGATTGTTTGTTAACCTGATTATCGCAGGAGAGCAACAGTTTGCGTGGCAGATGTCTGTTTAGCAGCTCGTTCGATGACGTTTTGAAAAATGTTGGGATCTGCACACGCAAGTGGAACAACTCTATAAACAGAAGAAAAAATATGCTTTGCTTAATGGGCTGTTACAGTGTTTAAACATGTAGTGGCTCTTCTTACTAGCGTACATTCTTGCCAGACATTTTTTAAGCGTAACATTGTTTTTGAGACTTTTCCTGACGTCTGAGGAGACACTGGCTTTCTGTTCATGTCATTAAAGTCTGCAAAGCCGCTTGCTGAGACATGAAACTTTCTCATGATGGGAACTTTGTCAAAGCATCATCAATTTAGAAAGTAGATAAGCATTTGGAAGAGTAGATAAAAAAAAAGCAACAGCTGGCCTAGATAAGGCTTATTTGGATGAGGTCCATTCAATTCTTCAATTTAAAATGTCATAAATCACTGAAAACAAAACAAATCCAATAATTAAATGCAATAATAAAGATAATCCACTCTTAGAGCACACCTTAAAACTGTTGAAAAGATTGTCCATTTTTATATTTTATTCCTTTTATTTGTAATGTGTGCGTCACTCCCAACCTGTTGGACGTCACTCATGTATGTAGGGGGCTTGTGTGGGCTGGTGGTGGTCACGATGACTCTATTGTGTAGGTTGAAGCAAGATCAGGACAAAAAAAAAAAAAGATCAATATCAGTTATCATTTTAATATTGAGGGAGATAATGTGTAAAGCTCAACCTTAGAAAGTTGATAATTGTACAACACTGAGTCATTTGATCCCATACAGTATAAAAATGCTCATCATTTTTACCTTATCTTGATGGGGTTTTTTCTTTCTTCAAGCAGCTTGCACCCAAATGAACTGTGGTGCCAGTGATTTGAAAAAAGATAAGGGTTGGCAGGAGGTGAGCATGAGGGCAAGTGCACACCAGCTCTCTCCCACATCACAACAGCAGGAGTCTTGTGTTTCCATTCTTCCCTGAGCTCCCTTCCCCCTTAGAAGCTACCTCCCCAACTCGAGACAATTCCATGATTGTGTGGTCCCTCCACCCCCGCTGCTTTTTTTTTTTTTTTTTTTTTTTTTTTGGAGAACAGTGTAGCTGCGTGGACATGGAGGGGAGTGGGAGACAGGATATTGCATAAGCTTCATTGACTGACTGTTTAGTGCGACAGCTGGATTCGCCCCACTTCCTTGATCATCTTGAATCAATTGACTGCCGATGTTCACGATGTTGCTCTTAAAATGTTTGAAAAGGTTTCATTTCAGTGAAATATATACAGTTAGAATCAACATTCACATGCACATAAACCTGGTATGTACACAGTGACTGTTTATTAAACTGTATGAGATAAAGCATGCAGAGTTCTGGGGTTTGTGAGACACATAAAAGACGCCGCCGCAGAAGGTTTACTCATGTTGAGAGAAAGGAGCTGCATCCTCTTCATAGTTGTCATTCTACATTCTTGTCCTCCACAGAAAATGCTGCTGAAAAAGAACTGCGGAGGGAAAACGCGGACTATAAAGATCCGGGTGAGTTCATTTTTTATTCAACGTACGCTATCCCATCGTAAACGGACAAAAAACCCTCCTGTTGTATATCACCATGATGAATGTGCTCAATTTACCCTAGGTTAAAAACTTTTCTGTGATTGCCTGTCATAAAGATAAGTTGTTTACACAAGTGGTATGAATTTGAATGCACACACACACGCACACACACACTCACACACTGCTGTTCCTTTTTATGCTCAACCACAATAGCCGGTCCAGATCAGGGTGTCCATTACAGCCACGATAAGGGTTGCTCGGGCCCCCGTGAACAGCCCGGCCCGTCTCGTCGCCAGCACCTTGATGTCCGTCCAACTGCATACTGTGACAGCATCTGGCAACAGCGTTTGTTCCCATGCCATTCGAGCAACAGAGCCATGCCTGAGACGTCTGCAAATCTGATAGCGCTATCACATTCCTTTTGCAAAACAGCACACGAGCTAAACTATGTCTTATAGGTATCAGTGGGGTAAACAAAGCAACAAAAAGGGAAAAAATGCACCCTTGTCTCTTTTTTTCAGGCCGGTCTCATTTGATCTCTTGATCTCACTCAACAACCTTTAATCGCCCGGCTTTCCACTTGTCCCATTAGTGGTCTTAAAATTGTTGTGTACATTCTACTCTGCTAAATAGCTTTGTAAACACAAAGACATTTTCATCACCAGTGATCTTCCTAGACCTGTCACAATAATTATTGGCTTATTGTACAATAATGTAATTATCACCGTCATCATGTCTATATATGGACTTATCATGGACCTCAGTATTGCCACACTTCACATTAGCAGCTAAGAGGTTATTCATGTCACATTGGCTAAGTGAGTAGTGTCCTCCATTCCTCACTGTGTACGTCAATAATATTGTTTATCGCGATTATTTCTGAGACAATATATTGTCCAACCAAAATAGTTATCATGACAGGCCTAGTTCAGGCCTAAACATTATATCTTTATAAACATCCACCAACTGAGCACTGCCACCGTGCACAGGTTTTTGGTAGAGTGTGTTTGTAGTGAGTGAGGGAAGCACGTCAGAAAAGCAGTCGGAGTGGAACAAGCCCGGGCATCTTGGCACGGAGCGGGCCACTCCAGAAGGATGCACAGTGTGGTGAGAAAAGTGACGTTATTATCACCTCGTGTGGGATGGTGTCAATGGAAAGCTCATCACACACTTGTTTATGTACACACACACACACAAACACACACACACACACACACACACATCTATACACCAAACTGTAACAGCATCTAGGTCGCTCCACATAGAAGCGAGAGGGAGGTACGAGCAAATTTGTGTACATAAAGTGATGCTTGAGAGCGGTTGAGGGAGAACAAGAGAGTGGTGATGAGAGATGGAGCTGAGGAGGAGGAGGAAGAAGAGGAGGAAGAGTGTTTTTTTTGCGGTTCCCTCGTGGTGTATTTCCAGGGATGAAGTCATTTTCCATTTATAGCCTGACCGGCTGCTATCTGTTTAGCTCGGCTGATACACAGAGATATTGCTCATTATCCCGTGTTCTCACTGGTGGAGTTGGTAGTGTTGTCGTCCCCGTCGGTGACGTCTGTGGGCCCTGGGTCTGTTCCAGTTGATAGATTTCCTTGAAGAGAGTACACAGCCAGTCTTGGGGATTGATGAGCCATTTGGAGGCTCGTGTTGACTCTCGCTCCCCCTTTGTACCACTCTGTACCGTGAGCCCATCCCACCTCTCCTCCTCTGTTACATCTTTTCTCTGCTGCTTTCTCTCTCTTTGTCCCCCCCCCCTCCTTTTATCTGTTGGACCCTCACTTTCCTGGCCTGGATCCAGGAGAGACACTGGACCTGGATGGGGCCCCTGCTTGGAGATTGGATTCAAGCATTCAAGCATGGGAGTTGTTAAGAGGTTGAGGAGGTCGATGGTGGTGGTAGTGAGTGAGTGTGTGTGTGTGTGTGTGTGTGTGTGTTTTAAGGGGTTGGGGGTGGGGGTCATGTGGAAGCAGTATGAAAAACACAGCTTTGGCCGCTGCCGGTGAGGCCTTCCCCCTCTAGGGGTATGTGTGTTTGGGAGGTGGGGGGGTGATGAGAGCTTCCCAGGCTGTAACAGGCAGAAGTGATGGCGTCTGGTTTCAGCCACCGTAAAGAAAGATTTTGGGGAGGTGAAGATTGATCGAGGTGAGGGAAATGGGGCAGATATGGAGAGAGTAAAAGGAAAATGCGCTTTGATTTTTTTTGATTGAAGGAAACTACATGATGTGGATGTGATGTAAAGTTATGTTTTGTTTTAGCATTAGAACACAATGATGTTAAAGGAATAGTTTGACATTTCTGAATATATGGTCATTAACTTTCTTTATTTTTCATTAAGAGTTAGATGAGAAGATTGATACAACTCATGCCTGTCCATCATATATGAAGCTACTGCCAGCAGCCAAGTTATCTCAGAATGAAGAATGTTGGAATATTTTTTCCATCTTGGTCTTTGTATGGATTAAATGATGGTAACTTTGTTACCTTTGGGCAAAGCCACCTAGCTGCTTACAATATGTCAGGTGACCGATGAGGTTACCAGGCTAGCACTGTCCATGGTTGTATTATAAGAACTGACTAGGGCACTGCCTCTCATCCAATCAGCCAACTTGTGATATTGCAGCAAAAAGTCCCCCTGAGACTACAAGACGACAAAAGAGAAGTCTGTAAAACTGTTGACAAGACACCACGAACAGCAGACAAGGTCAATTAAGAAGTTTTGATTCATGAAGGTTTTATTTTTGTAAAACCTACCTTGAGCTGAGAAAAGCCATTTTAAAAAATGGTGACATCATCACGATGTAAAGGCTATGGGCTGAGTGGGAACTCTAATAGGATTGGGTTGGACATTGTTGCTTTAATTTTAGAAAAGGGTACTCTAGACACAATGAATGAACAACTGTTAGTTATGGTGAATTTTTGGTGAACATTTTGGAGTTGTTTCTTGCATTATTTCGATCAGTTTGTCGAAACTGAGGTGAAAGAACGAAGAAGCACTTCTCTCTCCTTTAGTGTGTACCTTCTTATAGTACACACAGACAAGCTGACAAGCCTACCAAAAAGTAACCAACTGACACCTTTGGATGTTTCTGTCAGTCATGTGACAGTCATTGGTCATGTGGCTTCGCAGGTTATAGCAAGAGTGTTGTGCTTCCAGTCTATACACTTAGCTGACCTGCTAGCGGTAGCGTCATATTTATCATAAAAACAAAAAAAAAGTAGACAAGAATATTTCCCACAGTGTCAAACCATTGCAACAACAGAAGGCCTGACACCACTTGTTGAAAGTATTTCAATGTGCAGATTAGGGGCAAAATAAATATCTAGCAGCAGGCGGGAGATGAGTGAGGTCTTACTGGTGTTTTAACTTAGCCTTCCAACTCCTGCATGTGATATTAGTGGTTTCCACAAACTGAAGGACTTGTGGGACTTGTACTTTGTTTGACCCGTCTGGGCCTTAAATGTCCATCAAACTGCAGATGTGACCAAGACAGAACTCCAAGGGGGATTGCAAACGTGGACAGGGAGCCATCCTGATCTATGACTCCCCCGCAGTTGGACTGACTTGCAGCTACCATATGGAGAACAGTTCACATCTATCAAGTTTTACTGTAACTTGTTCTCGAGCTGCGACTTGTCTCTCTACCTCTCACTTTTTTTTCCTTTTTTTTTTGCCTGTTTATTTTAACATTGGTAGATAAAACCGCTCTAAGTGGTTATGGGAATTGTTGCCACGTTACTGCGGCTCAGTTGTCAGCGTCGAATCCCCGAAGATGTCGTCTGAAGTCATAGCAACACCTGTAGCCTCACATGCACTGCTAATGGAGCTTATTTCATATGCACTGATGTCACTGAGTACTTTTCCAGCAGCAGTGGGCACTCTCTCACTATCTCACTCAGTCGCAGAGACGCATTCATGACAAGTTCTCAGAGAGGTGCCTGCAAAGAGAAACATGCTTGACACCGAGCACACACACACACACAGCCCACGCTCACTTAAGCTTTCCGTTAGACCCATGGGAAAATGTACTAATTACACTGAGTCCATCTATCCCGAGGTTCTCTCTCACTCTCACCACCTTCTCAAACTTCGCTCCCCTTCAGCAGGCTCTGGAGAAAGTGCTGCCTCACTGCCAAATCCAACAAAGTCATTTCCTGTCGTTTCCTGCAGGGAGGAAAATGACCAGGGCTAATTTTAGACGGAGGGCTTGTAGAGCCACAAGAAGCGAGGGTTCAGCTCAGAGAGGGGGGGCGGGGGGGGGCGTCTGTGTGAGTGGAAAAGCATTTATGTCATCGAACCTGCGGCGCGAATGACAAAAAAAGGAAAGAGTGAAAACGTAGTAACGAAGCGCAGTCATTTTCCCACCGCTGCTTTTTTCAGTTCCCTTTTCTCATGACGCTGCTACACATTTACCGACATCCAACATCACTACTTACACAAACCGATACACCAATCATACCATACCAATTAAAGTTTGGCAGGTAATCCCGACCCTTTGGCACATGCCATCTCCACCCGATAAAGCTCACAAGCTGGATTAACCCAAACACCTACTTCTTGACACGCCTGTCACTCAACATGAAACTTATCTCTCTCTTTTTACATCTACAGAATTTGACCAGCAGTCGTCCACCGCCCAGGTACACCTACGATCCCTCCATCTTCGCCTTCCGGTCCCTGAGCACAGTGCCCTCCTGCGGCCCCCTGACTCCGTCCGAGGATCCTCCCTGCTCATAAGGAAATTTACTCACTGCCAGATAATCTTCTCCCCACACCAGCCCTCCCCCCCGCTTCTTCATTCCCAGACAGCTGCTTTTTTTTTCTTTCTTTTTTTTGTGGCTTCTGCAGCGAGACCAAGGAGCAACTGTTAATGAAATGGACCGCTTGAAAGACATTTGTATTGATGGTCGAACTATTGCACACTCAGGTAATCCCACCCTGTAAACGCTGTCACTTTGATCATTATTCTCCACGTGGAATCATCAGGAACATTTGGAGAATAAAATGGCCTAAACGAAACATTTCTAAGGATATTTCAGGTATTGCATATTGTATTGCCGTCACTGAAAAAGATCCTATGATTGGAAAGGGAACGATCAAGAAACACATATGGACGATGGACCAGAGGTGGTACAAAAGGGACATGGCTACAACCTGACTTAAGTTTTGGGCTTTCAAGGGAAATAATGCATGTAAGACAATCAAATGGTTCCAAGGTTTCTTCCTTTGATGTGATTACTGGACATCTTGTAAGGTTCTTGGTAACTTCATATTGTAAACACAGCGAGGTGAGTCGACGGATGTCCTGTAATTGTCGAGATGAAACAACCTTTATTGGATGTGCTATTTGAATATGCAGGTCATGACGAGCTGTAACAAAAATGTATGATTGTAGTTCAATAGTCGACCTTTGACCTTTTGATGATGTACGTTTCTTAATGAATATTAGTCCAGGTCAAAGTACTTGTAAGTACTTGTATCCTCTTTTCTTGCATGAATTCCACTGTTTTGCAGAAAGAGCGGTATGTTGAAATAAGGAAGTATGAGTATAGTTTGCTGCACATTTGGCAAGTGTATCTGGTGCTGTGTTACGCATAGCCTACTTGTAGTGTGCCATTTTTTTTTTCCAATATTGTACCTCATTACTTTCTAGGTAGAAGAGGACCACTGGTATATGTAAGACATCCCAGTGTTTCTAAAGATCTCTTAATGCCTTGAAATGACATTCCTGTTGTGTTGAATGAAACTTGAGGTAGTTCTCAGCTCTGGAAACGAGCTGATAATCGATTTAAACACAATGTCACCACTGTAACTAAGATTTCGCCGAAGTGAATGTAACAATGTGACATGTTTTTCGTCCCTTGTTGCACAAAATGAATCAATAAATGCCCTGTGGCCTCTTGTTAAGGAGATTATTTTATTTGAATCAATATCATCCTGTGACATAAATACTCAGAGGTGATCAATTCAAGGAAATGCATGAATGAAAGAGTGGAGGAACATAATGAATACAGATGCTTCCATTCAAGGCTCATTGAACGGTTGGTGATAAATTACTTGACCTCAACTCTTCTGAACACCCACGGGAGATTTTGTATTGACGTGATGGACAGTGCTCTCACTGCTATCATCAAAACACCAAAGAAGGTATTTTTTAGAAGATTGCTGTTCATTCCTCCAGTAGACCTCCAGAGACGTGTAGAATCTATGCCAAGAAGCATCAAAGCTAAATTTGTCACAAGATACTTTTCAAGATGTTTTTCTCTCCTTGAAACTCAGTGTTAGCCTACCATAAATGTTGCTGAGGTATTTCCACGTTATTGGCAAAACAGCTCCTAAATCCCATAGCAAACAGTAAATCTTTAAAGCTGCACTAACTAGTATTTGTGATATTCATAATTGGTCAAATGGCAGTCCATAATGTGAATGTAGTTAACTGTGGAGGCAAACCCATATAGAATTATCCCCTGAATACACAGTTCACCTTAGCTCAACATAGCATATTTTAGCTAATTGTTATGGTTTTAAGCTATTTTCAGTGAAAAAACATACTGTATATTACTTGTCTAGCACTAAACAGCACACACACACAGTTAGCAATGAAGTTAAAGATTTAGAAGTTAAAGATGCAGATATTTCCCTCAGGAGCTAGAAAACAGAAAAGACAAACATAACTCCAAATAAATACTACTGCTGCTGTGTAACTGGTTGTTAGTGTAAATAGGCAAATGTTTGCCAACACATATCCACTTTGTAAGATATTAATTTTGTATTTTTAGCCTTCTGCCCCTAAAGTGACCAAAAAAATAAATGCTGCTGTAACAGAATGTCTCCTAGCCAATCTTGCCAAGTTCAAAATAAAACGCTAATATGAAGACATACTTAATATATAGTCTGCGTTCCATTTACCTCAGAAGTTGGAGCAGGGAATGATGTCAAACCTAAGTTTGTTCGTTCCAGTTAGTTAGCTACTGATAGCAATACTAGTTAGTAAAAGTGCATTTTGCTGTATTTTGCTCATACAGTACAGCAACATGCCCACTGATAGAAGTTGGACAGTGTTGTGTGTGGCACTGATTAATGAGACACAAATATGGAAAAACTGCTAATAAACAGGATATTAGTACAACTTTCACACTGTTGATTCACAGGACATCCATCTTGGATTTTGAGGTCGGAGCTGGTGAGGTTCATCCGACTTTCCAAGTTGGAAATCCAACTTCAGGGGGCATTCCAGTTCAAATTTCCAAGTGGAAACTCAGAAATTCTGACTTCCGAGTACAACTGGAATGCACCAATACTTGTTGACGCTTGTTTAGCAGCTTGCATCCACCATCAAGAGCTGCTTTAATTCTTTCATTCACCCATGTTATACAAGCTAGTTAAAGCTAGGTTGCTTGTTCAAGATGCTGATCTTATTGCATACAACCACACAGATACAAACATGTAAGGCCTAATAAGACAATATCTTGATCATGCCAAATAGCCCTGTAAACACTATAACCCTAATCAAGCCTGTTAGGAATCACTGCACCTCATCATAGGCTTATATTATAATCAGCGGAACATCATCTTCAGTGCGTGTGTGTACAAAGAGGATGTGCCAGGTGGAAGGACAAAGGACTCGTCTTATGCGTTTGAGGCAGAGAAATCTGTTTTCCATCAGTGATTAGTAGGTCACAGCACAGAACATCACGGCAAAGATCTGCAGCCAAGACCGCAAGCCTCTTTGTGCCAGATCATACCCTGAGAAACACTCTTTGTGTGTGTGAGAGCTTGAAAGAGAGGAGAAAGAAAGTCTGACGTCAAAACTGGGTTGGGCGTGTGGAAGGCCTGGTGGTGAACAGCAGAGAGGACGGGCAGGTGGAAAATCTGGAGGGAAGCGAATATATGAGGGTGTAATGGGGTGAATTTTAAGTATGTTTTTCAAAAAAAAGCACTTAGACCAACTTTCAGGTTATGTACAGACAATTTTATTATACATTTTATATAAGAAAATACAGTTTACATTTAAGAGACAAAAGTAGAAGAAGTGGAAAGTATGGCAGTTACCCAACTATACAGCACTGAGTGGGAATCCTGCTATGAGCAAACAAACACCAAAAGCTGACTCGCTCATAAAGACAATCTTGTTAAAAAGAGAACTTCGAAAAAGGTTGGGTAGTGTGTGTGTGTGTGTGTGTGAGTGTCTGAGTCTATAGACACACACACACATACACTCCACTTACTGTAGCTTGAGTCATTATCAGCTTGTGTTTCATCCAGTAAGCCATCCAAGTGTCCAGATGGTCAGAAAAGCTGCTTCAATGCTCTCCCTCTTTTCTCCCCTTCCCTGCTACACACTCTCTCTCTCTCTCTTTCTTTCTCTCCTTTGGAGAAGAAAAATAAATAAATAAAAGGTTATGCCAAGTCGATTGATTGAAGCCAAAATAAGGGGAGGTGGATACAGATTGGATGTCAGGTGGATTTAAACTGAAAAGAGGAGCAGCCAAAAGACCAGAAAGCTGAATTCAGATCAGTTAAGCTGCTTCTGCTCTGTCCCTTTCTATTTTCTGCTTGGATGATGTAAAAGAGTGGAGAAAAAAAAAAGACAAAACTCAAGTTGTGGCCCATCTCTATTATACGCAGAGAGGAGAGGGGGGGGTGGAAAGTGCCAGCGGGCCTTCTGCCCAGTGTCTGCTCTGAAGGGAGGAGGGTGAAGGGGCAATTCCCCCCCGAAAAGCTTGCCAACTTAATGTGGATTAGATTGGTGGGCTTTTTTTTTTTTTAAGAGTGCAAATAGCCTCAAAAAGATGAAGGGGCGTGTGTCATCTCTACTTGTAGCTCTCTGAATCCCTCGATGACAGCAGTGAGAGGAGCTGGGACACTTCTGCCAAACTCCCCCCCGCCCCGCCACACACACAGGAAATGGGATGGGTGGAGGGTTAATGGACAGTGCTGACACTAGAAGCTGTGTGTTTTGGGGTTTTATCTCTTATGTTTCCTCCTCTCAGTAGCCATACTTTTCATTTAAGTGCGTGCGGCCGTCTCCAGTCTGACCTGTGAGTGCAGAAAAGCAACATTTCAGCGTCAAATCAATTCACGTTTACACAGAAACTAAATGCGAGAAGTTCATAAAATAATAAACTCTTCATCTGTTGATTTGCAATCTAAGTGTTAAAACAGGACACGGTGCAATTAGTCATGACCCTGAGTGTGAAGCTGTTTGGCAGCTGTTCAAAGTTGATTTTACTCCAGTTTTATCTTATCATTTTTAAGCGACTTTGATCTGCGTTCCTCGGCCAACAATGAAAATGTTGCTTCAATTTCTGCTGCTGACAAATGGACCATGAAAGCTTGTTTACTTCCTCTCACCAAAAATCTGGGGTTTTTCCTCCCCTTTCAATGAGCTCAGCAGCTCACTGACATGCAATGCTGTATTCTAAAAATTGGCATTAATTAACTCTGCATGGTTAATCAGGATCAGCTGGTTGTGAATGTGTGAGTTTACCTGAAGGAGGCACCCACACACAATAATCAGGATCATCCTCTGGATACTGTCCTGACAGCTGCACGGGTGGCTGTGGAGACAAATGGGAGTAAATTCCACATACACACACACATTTTCCTGTAAGTTAGAATTTAAGTTTATACCTTTGGGGGTGTGTGTGTGTGTGTGTGTGTGTGTGTGTGTGTGTGTGTGTGTGTGTTTGTATATCTACCCTGCTGGGGCCCATGACTTTCTTCTTCCCTGGTTTTTTGGGACCTGGCTCTGTGTCTCTTCCTTCTGCTCTGGATTCTAGGGAGATAGTAGTGAGGTTAGAGCAGCAGCACCATCAGAGTGTTATAGAGTGCAGGTTAACGCAGCCATAATAAAACACAGAACCCACCTGTGCTGGATGTGGTCGGGGTCTGTTTGCTGCTCTGCGGTGGAGCCTGCTCTGCTGCGGACTTGTTGCCTTTCGTCTGTTTGTGGCTTTGATCTGATGCAAAAATCACACAAAAATAATAAAACATGGATTATTTGAGGATGTGTGCACATCTACAATTCTCTAATGACCTTCATATTGCAGGTGTGAGTCATAAAGATATGACTGTATCTAAAAATGCCAAACTTAAATATGAGAAACTACATCAAAGCACTGCACGTTGCTGTTTATTACATCAATAAAAAAATAAGAGGTTTTGAAAATGAACATAGAAGCATTAATAGCAAGCAATCTGGTTTCTATATATTACATATCTACTGCCACCCAGTGGTATTATGAGGTATTAATTATTATAACGTACAAACATACTGTAACAGGATTTTTAAAAGTATGTTTCTTTAAGGTGGTTAATGGTTATTTTGACATCTAACCCTTTGTATCTTGAGACTGTGCTGGTCTTTGCTGTCCTGAAGAGGATCTGTCTCTGGATATGGAGCTGCTGGATTCTTCAGAGTCCATGTGAGACTCAGTGATACTCGCACACTCTTTATCATCGTCATCATCATCATTGTCGTCCTCTTTTTTTTCAGCCCCCTCCTCCTCCTCTTCTTCTTCTTCATCCTCCTCCTCCACTCCACTAGGTGGAAGTTCTTTCATGTTGAAGAGCTCTGCCGGCAAGTTTGGACGCTTAGGAGGCAACTTCTGTATAAGGAGAAAAAAAAGCCCATCAATGGTAGAAAATAAAAGCTATAAAAGACATAAAAATTATTTTTTAAAAAGGGAATTAAAGAGTCAGGTGATTAGAAAACATAAGAAACAACACTGACCCCAATGGTACCAGTCTTTAGTTTGAATTTGCTTCCTCCCTTCATGGCTCCAAACAGTGGTAAACTCCTCTTAGGTTTCTCCGACTCTGAGCTGCCACTGTCACACAAACACAGACCACAATAGTATTTCTTGGACAATGCAATATATGTTGCCATATTATCAGGTCAATATCAACATCAAACATTCAGTTTTTGGGATGTTCCATAAAATCTGATAGGATGTTAAGTGTCACCTGGGCAACAGTGAGGGCATCTGCGCAGGTCGTGTGAGCTCCACCAGTTTGCGGAGACGCTGGGCGTCTTTGCGCAGGTCGGCCATGTGGACGTGAAGCTTCCTGCGCTCCACGGCGTCCATCGCTGCCTCGCTTCGCACCGCCATCATGAAGGCGTCCAGCGAGTCCTCGTTAGAAGAGCCGGATGATCCTGAGAAGGAGGGGGGTGATGAGCAAAGTGAGACACACACACACACACACACAGGCTAGAGAGAGAGAGAGAGAGAGAGAGAGAGAGAGAGAGAGAGAGAGAGAGAGAGAGAGAGAGAGAGAGAGAGAGAGAGAGAGAGAGAGAGAGAGAGAGAGAGAGAGAGAGAGAGAGAGAGAGAGAGAGAGAGAGAGACTCACCTTTAGCATCAGAGTTGAGCTTTTTCTGTGTCTCTGCCAACTCCTTCTCTACCTCTGACAGTTTGCTCACCTGTATGAAAGAAGATGAATACATGAATTGAAGACAACAATACACATTGAATATAACAAATACTTTACTTATATGCACATATAACAATACAACACAGAATTAAATAGAACACCTGTTTCACTATTCTATCTGGCAAAGTATGAAAGTATGACAGAAGGTAGAGACAATATGAATTTACTATTATTATATTATATCACTAGTTCCCAGCAGTATAACCCTCATGTTGTCCTTTCAGGTCAATTTTGACCAGAAAAGACAACAAGCGTTGTCAAAATGAGGCCTACATAACATAATTTCCTTTTGTAAAAAGTTGGCTAAAAAGGTGTAACTCTTATACTTTATACTTTATCAACAGTCAAACCAGACCAGATCAATTTTGAGTTTTACCAGAGATTCATAGGTGTCAGGCCTCTCGTCAATCTTTCCCGCCTTCTTCATCCTCTCCTGCCTCTTCCTCTCAACGGTACCAGTGCGATCTAGGAAGGTGTCATCGTCGCTGTCATAGTAGTCCTCGTCTTCCCAGTTCTTCTTTTTACGCTTCCGGGACACTGAGAAAGAAAAAAACAGGAAGAACTCTCGTTACAATCCTAACCAGCTGGAACTTCTCCACAATTCCTCCTTTTCATCTGTGTCTCACCTGCTTCCTGCCGCAGCAGCCCTCTGGCTTCCAGCATCCGACAAGCCTCCAGGCAGCACTGGACCGCTGCGTCTTTCTTCTTCCCTGTGTGCGTCACCTCGGCAACCAGCTGTCTGCCCAGAGCATCGTCCACCGGCAGCCTGACAAAGACAGAGAATAACACAAAATGAGCCACAAGAAGCACCGTCTTTACCTTCATTATCACAAATCTAGTGTTTTTAAGTCACTTACTTTATTCTGCAGAGCCAGCTGCCATGGCTTTGGTCTTCATACTCAAACTCCAGCTCCTCCCCTGAGATAAAAGGTCAACATATTTATACTTTCTTTTTATTTGCACATTGTCTCTGACATTGTGGCTCCCTGTCCTACCTTCTCTGTCGTAGAAGCCCTGCAAAGCCTTTTTAGGGTCTTTGAGGTAGGCAGCTTCCTGGTCTTCTTGGAACTCTGTTGAAAAGGGGTTTTCCTCGTTCTCGTCTTCCTCCGGGAGCGCCTCCTCATCTGTGGGAGGCAGATGGAGTGAAAGGGAAAAAAATTAAACTTGCATCTTTTTTTACTCACTTTAAATGCGTTTCACAGATGTGCCGAAATAAAAGCTCACCCATTCCCCAAGAGCAGCCTGAATCCTCGCCGGACACTTTGCCCTTGTTGCGTTCACCAGCCCTCTTTTCCTCCCCCTCCTTGTCGTCATCGTCGTCATCGTCGTTGTCGGACCCGTCTCCCATCATCCTCTTCTCCAACTCCTCCTTCTGTTTCCTGGCTCGCTCCCTCAGCTCCGTCACTGTCAGCTCGGACTCCTCTTCCTCGTCAAAGTCTGGACCCTGCAGGAGAAGAGAAGAGAGAGGAGATCAGAGAGTTGTTCTGCATTAGCAGCAGATTTATAGACATGATTTGTAGCCTTGCTTAAGGGTAATTCTGAACTATTTTATTGGTATGTTTTGAGGGAAGGAATGCTTTATAGTTTCTTGTAAGAAATGAAAAAATGATGAAGGAAAATGTAGAAAGGGCAGATGATGCAATGCAGGAGAAATGTCAAAGATATTTCACTTCTATTTAACTCTTCTGTCATCTTAAAGGAAAGTGTGATAGGTTGCTGTAACTCAGAGAAAGGAGGAGATCCTTTCCTAAAGCTATTACTAGCATATAAGAAATGTTGAACTCACAAGACCCATCTGGATTAACTACACTGACACACACACACACACACACACAGCTCCTTCCTGACTCCTAACCAGTGCTAAACCCTGCACTCTGACCACTGCTCTCCTCTGGACACTCAGGTGTCTAATCACTCAGATGACCTTGCACTCGTTCATCTTGGTTAAGTCTCTTCTCTCTTCTGGAATGAACTCTTCTATTACCACAAGATTAAAATCTCAACCCTTCCTAACACTAACTTGTGTCTCTTTTATAAAATAAAACAAAAACTCCACTGTCCTGTAGCAAATATGCAACTATTTTAATAATTTATTAATTCGCTTCAGTTATATTTCAAGCAGAAATTCAGACATACTCAAGCTTCAGCCTCTTATTTTGAAAGGAGTTGCTGCTTCTGCCTGTTTTACATGACAGTAAACTCAATTTAAAGATGTAAAGACATCTTCAAATTCAGATTCAAGTAAATTGTGACAGACACTTTTCACCATTTCTTGACATTTTTTTCTTTGTCACTTACATTCAAATCCAATACCTATAATGTCAGGTGTCAGGATATTTTAACATTGTAAACACTAAACTTGGTAAAAGTGGTTTTGGCACTCTTAGATTTATTTAACATGACTTTGCACTTGGCATCTGGTTGAGATGTAACCGAGAAACACAACCAATAAAATCAGATATAAGTCACTGTGTTTATTTTAATCATGAGCCCGTCTGACTTCACTTTAAGCTTTGTGCTGTATAAGAGTAGGTAACAATAGCTTTTGAAGGCTTGAATGATTGCCTCATTATACAGTTTAAGCCCTGTGAGAAGCTGCAGCCTGCAGTAGATATCAATGATCATGAACAGGAGTGGGCTAGAGAGCTTTTATTCTGAAAGCTTCCTTCTTTCATTTCTTTTATATATATATATATATATATATATATATAAATATATATATATATATATATATTTATATTAAGAAAGAATATTATATGAACTCATGAATGTATTAAAATATGTTAAACATGGATATTCTGCCCTTGACGAAGTCCATAAATTAATATGCACTTAAATGACAGTAAAAACAATAGTAGTAATAGTAATAGTTTGATGTGATATACATATAGATTTTAAGTGATATACATATAGATACGCATTTTGTACAGTTGAACTGAAGTAGTAGTATACATGAATAACTAATATTTCACAGTTAAGTACATTAAAAAGCTAGTGAGCTTTTAATTTGAAATGTTTCTTGTATTATTTTGTTGCAGTTTTTAGTAGTTTGTAGTAATACAACATTTATAAAAACAAAATAAAAACTGTATAAATAGAGATGTGCGCGTGCAGGTGTGACGCGTGACCTCACCTGCAGTATAAACAGCCTCGTGCTCCCACCGAACTTTAACACGTGTCCTACTTTAATCCTGATATAGGTCTTCGGGGGGATCTTATTCTTGTTCACCACTGTACCGTGTGTGCTGCCCAGATCCTGGACATAAAAGCCGCTCTCCTCCCCGGCAGACTGCTCCTCTCCCGGCTGCCCGCGGTACTGAATGACGGCATGGTACCTGGAGATGGAGGGGTGCTCCAGAGAGACGTCACACACAGGTAAGCGCCCCACCACGAAGTAGCTAGTGTGTGTGAGGGGCACAGTGTCCACTATGGTGCCGTTTTTCAGGATTTCGAGGGAGTAAGAATCATCTGGAGGTTTGCCCCCCCAGGTCGGCTCTGTGTATGGGAGAGGAGGGAATTTACCAGCTGGAGGACCTTTAGCAGGGAGCACCCTCGGTTTGGCTTCTGGTTTACTTCTGACAGGAGCGACTTCTTTCTCTTTATGAGCTATTCTCTTCTCTTCTTCTCCCTTTTCGGACGTTTTGCTCTCAATTACAGGACAGACAGGTACACTCTCAGTGGTATCTCCATCTTGAGCTCCGTTGTTGTCTTTTCTATGTCGTGTTTCTGTCGCTGCAGCTTTGGACGGAGCGGACACGTTAGCACGTTTAATGGCGAAAAAAGACGGTTTTTTAAAAGGCTCCTCTGTTTCTGGTTCAGTTTGAGGTACGTCTTTCTTTTCGGCGTCCCCTCCGTTTTCAGCAGCCGAGCACTCGTCTGTTTCCATCGCAGAGTTCATGTCTTCTTTAGTTTTCACGCTCACGTCTGACGGCGGGGACGCGGCCATGTTTGTGTGGTGCGGCTGTGAATGATGCTCGGGCTATTTTAACCATCTATGAAACTCAAAAACAACCAATAATACGTATACTCTGAGGTCTACTCTGAAATGTATATTCGAAAAAATAAATAAAGCTACAACTATACACCATGTTTAAAGAATTCACCCATGTCAAATAAACCTATGTCAAAAATATTATTTTATCGCGGAACCAAACATCTTCACCGGAATATTTCGCAGCAAGGACAGGAAAGCGTTAGTTTTTGTGAAGGTGTTCCGGAATACAAACATCATTAGTAACGTTTCAGCCGTCTTCCATTAATGTGAGTAACTGTTTAGTTTTTCACCTTTTTAATACGATGTAACATATAACATACATGTTAAGTACTTAACTGGCTAGCATGTAGCTTAGCCGCTGTGTTTGCTGATGTGTGGTTGTTTGTTTTTCGCTCTGAACTCCAGTCAGACTTATTTATGTGTTGTCTTTGTAAAGCTGAAACCTTCATGTCTAAGTTGAAGCTATTCACTAGTTAGTAGGTTAATGTTTGTTATTCTCACCGTCCTCTAGCATGAATTAGACCAGTGTCAGGAGACAATGACAGTGCTGTTATAGGTTTTTATATGTTGTCCATTGGGTTTTCAACTGGTCATTGGAAGCAGTTGAAAACGTCCACTGACATTTATATGGACATATAAACACTTGAATTATTAATTGTTTTATAGTACCTTTTAATATATGTTCCCGAGACTCATTAAAATACAATATTGGTGCTCAGTGGATTAACCTAGTGAAAGTAAATCGAATTGAATTGATGTTCCTTTGGCACATGAAGGTAAACAGCACAGGTTTACCTACCTAGAAAAACAATTAAGTGATAAACTCATTAATAATAATTATTATTTGTTATTTATTCAATCTTTCGTCTCAAAAAGAAGTTACAATACACAATTCAATCAAGAAATATAAATAAATAATCTTAATGAATGAATAAAAGCATAAAACAAATAAACTCTAATTAACAGCCCTTTTAAAAAAAAATTAGATTTTGAAAGAGTTTTAAAGAGGATACTGAGCTACTTTGTCTGATTGTTTTGTGGAAGGTAAATGTAACCTGTGTCTCCAGCCGTGCCCTGAGCACCTAGAGCAACAGCTGTTCTGCAGATCTGAGAGTACCAGCAGGGGTGTAAAGGGGAGAGGGAAGATTGTGGCAGATGGGGCAAAGCTGCTCAGTGATTTAAAAAAAGTAATACAAATTTAAAATCAGCTCTCTAGTAGAGTAAAGGTTATCTGAAATGTATTTAAACATCCACTTTTGGTGTATGCTTACAGCACATCATTGACTATGTTAGTCACTGTTATCTTTCTCTCCTGTTTTTCAGATTCCAGACTTGATGCAGGTTTGAATCCAGCTCGTGCCTTTGATCTCTCATCATGATGCGTTACTGGGGCGAGATCCCTGGACCTGCAGGGGCTCCTCCCAGCCGCAGCTCCTTTGACTTGCTCCAGCGTGAGTTCCGCTCGGTGGAGATGCAGGACCCCCCCCTGCATCAACCCTCTGCCCAGCGCCCTCGGCCCACCACCATGCTGGACATCCCCTCAGAGCCCTGCAGCCTCACCATCCACACAGTGCAGCTGTGCCAGCACGCCCGCCGCCTCCGTGGCCTCCTTGCAACGGCCCAGGCTCAGGGTCAGGGTCAGAGCTCCACAGCCTCTGAGGGAGGCAGCAGACTGGAGGATGGTGATACCAACCTACCCCTGCGTCCTCCCACCCCACCTGTCATGCCAGATGATCTGCTACCAGCTGACAGCAAAGCCCCCCGTCAGCCCTTCCAGCTCCGCCACAGTGACCCTGAAAGTGACTTCTATAAGTAAGTTAATCTGGCTTTATTCTTTTAGCAACTAGTCATCATGTAGCTCCTTTTAATCTTCTCCCTCTGTGCTTCCTCTGTCTTTAGGGGTAAAGGCGAGCCCGTCACAGAGCTGAGTTGGCCCTCCTGCAGGCAGCTCCTCTATCAGTCCGTGGCCACCGTCCTGGCCCACGCCGGCTTTGAGTCGGCTCAGGAGAGCGTGCTGGAGACCCTGACTGATCTGGTCCACGAGCATTACCTACGCCTGACCCGCCTGCTGCGTGTAGCGGTGGACCGGGAGGCGCGGCTGGGGGCCAGTCCCTTTCCAGATGTGGTGGAACAAGTGTTCCATGAGGTCGGCATCGGCAGCGTGCTGGCCCTGCAGCGCTTCTGGCAAGTGCGCATCAAGGACTATCACAGCTACATGGTGCAGGTGAGGCTGGGAAGAGGTCATAAAGGTTAGAGAAAGGGACAGGATATTGGAGGGGTGGGAATATGTATGCAAGACAATATAAACTCATTTCAATTCAGTAAGCTTTATTGGAAAGTTATGAGAATGATGTAGCCAAAGCATTAAAATACAATTTGTCCAAATATTTGAACAGTAAAAAATAACAATAATATGAACACAATATGAACAACAATGATATATTAATTCCGGTACAAGATATCAAATTATAGAATTTTATAGATTTTATATGTATATATTGCCCAGGCTCCACAAACATTTTTTGCTATTTAATTTGCATCCTGAAGCAGAATGGGAGCTGTGACACAGACTAGCTGCTAGGGGGTTTCTCTTATCTCTGTCTGAAACAATCAGTTGATCTATCAAATAGTCCAGTCAACAGGAAATAAATCAATTAATGGTGTCATTAATTAACCAAAAGTACAAAACATTCTCTTGTTCTAGTTTCTTTCTGAGTAGATTTGCAGATTTTCTCTATTTTTTTTATCATTATAAATCGAGTATCAAGACATTTGAAGACCAGGTTCCCACAGCATTTTACAGTGCAAGTGGCCCACCCTGCCTGAACTAAAGAGTTAGTCTACATCAACATTACATCACACAGTAAAACACATGTATGTAATGACTGAGATGACAGTTTGAATCATCATCTTGTAACTCTGATTACAAAAAAGATTTATCAGCTCAGCAGATAAGTGATCGCATTCTACATTTGCTCAGCAGTTATTAATCAGGGCAGCATGTGACTATGTTGGGAAAAAAGAAAGCCTTCATATTTATTAGTTTGGAAAAGTAGAGGCCAACAGTTTAATCAGTCTGCTAGTCACTTCCCTGAGGGAAACTGAAGGACATTATCTTACACTTTGGAAAACTTTATTTGCTTTTAAGAAATATATTAATAGATGAAACAATTCATCTTAAATGAATCATCAGATGAATCCATAAGGAATATAATCACATATGGCTCAGTGTGTGAAAAACCTCAAGAACGTTCTCAGTGTTCTAGCAACAATGCTGAATCATCTCCGGAAGCAAGAGCCACTTTAATACGAGTGAGAACAATAAAACATATGGCAACTCATGTGTGAGCTGCTTAAAAGTGAGACAGAAACCCAAGTGAGAGATTCACCGTCCTCAGTGCCAACATGACTTCTAAACATATACATGTGGGAGATTATCCTCAGTCTCTATGAGCAACGCATGTAGAAACTGACCTGAGTCTCATATCATCTGCTCATTGATCATCTACCAACCTAAAATCAGTAAAATGGACTTTTCTATTTTCAGGTTAGTAAGGAACTGTCAGAAGAATACGAGCGTCTGGTGAATCCAGAAAAAGCTCTGGAGGACTCCAAACCCCCCAGGATTAAGGAGGAGCCCATGAGTGACATCTCCTTCCCTGTCAGCGAGGAACCAGAAGCTGACCTGGCCTCTGGGGACCAGGCTTTGCCCATGGGAGTCCTCGGGGCCCACGGGGAGCGGCTGTCCTCGGGCCTGGATGGTGACCATTCTCCTCATACCTCAGGTGAGGGTAGCTGTCCTGGTTCAATGTCTGATCTGCATTTATGAAGAATGAACCCTGTTAGACCCTCAATGTTTTACTAGTGCTTATATTTTTCCCTCTCATTCAAATACCAAAACATGTGAAATATGGTTTGACATTTAAGACTGCCTCAGTACCTTTAACACTGCGAGCATTTATCTGTTTCTTTTTCATCTCTTTTTAAACATAGTTTTAGTCTAGTTTTTATTGAACTTTATCTTTATTTCATTTTACTTTAGTTTTGTCTTTTTAATATATTTTAACCTCATTTTTACTCTAACTTTTAATAAACTTTTTCTTGTGCCCTTTATTTTACTTTATTTAATTTTCTATTTTTTTTATGTAAATCATTAAAAAAAAGTTTTACAATTTCGTCATATTATTTTAATTTATTTAATTTTAGATTTTTATTTTAAATCCTAAATCTTTTTTTAAACATTTTAATAATTTTATTTTACTTTAGATTTGTATTATAAATCCTAATTCTTTACATTTTTATTACTTATTTTTATTTTCTCTTTATTTTACTCTATTCAATTTTAGATTTTTATTGTCAATCCTAAATCTGTTTTTAACCATCACTTATTTTTTTTTATTATCTCTAATTTTAGATTTTGAATCATTCTTTTTTATCTCTTATTTCTCATGCGTGCATTGGTCCAATTTTTTCTTTTTTATTCCTTCTCTTCATGTTGTCCTCTGTCTACACCTTTCCTGTCGTTATCAGCTTGTCAATCAACTATGAATCTCTTTGAACTACATTAACCTGTATGAAAGCTGCTATATAAATAAAGTTTGATTGATTAAACACTGCTAGCAGCTTCATGCTTTAAATTTAGATGACTAAAACATTTCTCTCCTCTCTTACAAGGCGGCGGCGTGGCCAACAACTCCCCCCTGTGGCCTCAGGTGAAAATGGAGCCTCAAGACGGCGAGGAGGGCCAGGGCTCCGGGCATCACCACCACCACCACCATCACCACGGCGTCCTGGGTGGGGACGTGTTCGAGGAGGGGGGCCCCATGTCCACCATGAGCGAGTCAGGAGGAGCCATGGCGCCTTCTCCTGGAGGCGCGGCGTCAGACGGCAGCTACGCCTCACATTCGCCCGACTCCCTGATGGGAACATCGCCCGTCTTCAACCAGAGACCCAAGAAACGGGCGAAGAAGATGTGAAATCATTTGAGACAGTGGACTCTGACTAAGAAAAAAACTGAACTGCTGAGGAACAAAATATTTTGTAGTTTTTCACGTTTGTTTGTATGAGTATAGTTTTTCTTAAATAGCTGAAGATGTTACCACTAAATATATTAATGGGGAGAATAAACATCTTTTCAAGTATCAGTTTTCTTCATTTGTGTCATTAAATGCTTTTATTAGATATAAGGAGTCTGACAATTAGTCTAATGAAAGAAGAGCAGGTAGAAACTAAGAGGTCTACAAGAAAATAATTTGTTTAAACAGCTTAATAATTCAGCAGAATGGTTTGTTTTCCTGAGCTATTAAGTCCTTTTCTCCTCACATACCAATTAGTGCCTGTGCTGTTCATTACGATTAAAAGATGCGCCGCCGAAAAGGAAAATATATTTTCTCCCGGTAAACATGCCGTTGCATATTATGATGTATTTTCCAAGCCCCCCGCCCCCACTCCTCCCCTCGGCGGTGCACTTTGCACGTAGCTCAACACAGCGGAACGATCCACTCTGAGAAACACACACTTCACACACACCTGTCAACCTGAAGCCACTCCGCTAAATTAGCATCTGTTTCAGTAATGAGGCAAAGCTGTGAATGCAACACCAGAGGCAATTATGGCTTGGTTTGTCTGCATCATGAAGGCAACATCAATCCAGACTTAACGGCAAATTAATTACAGCATGCATAATTCTCCATGCTGAATGAGCAGGGCCTGCTTTGAATACATGTGGTTTTCTTTTGTGTTGGACTCTCAATTTTTTCAATTAAGCAGGTAATTGTCTATAGAAATTGTTGGTGGGGTCATATGTATTGATATTCAATTAGCCTCAATGACAGTTGTTTTATGCGTTTTTTGCACCATACCTTGAATAATGTGTAATTTGCATAGGTGGGAATTTGAGACATTTTGTAGACATTCATAGTTCCCAGAAAATAAATCCTTAAGACTCTGGCTTTCTTCTAGCGCCACCATGAGGTTGACATTTTGTGGTTTTGAGTGAAATATCTCGACAGCTATTAGATGGAGGAAATTTGTTGAAGATGAATTGTAGCAACTTTGTGTTCGGTTCTAATTAGCATGTTGCTAACACACTAAAAGATGATAAACCCTGTAAAAACAATACCTCTTAAACATCAGATTATTAGCAACATGTGATCAAGAACATATGAATATGCTAATGTTAACATTTAGCTCAAAGCAGCGCCACATAAGTACAACCTCACAGAGCTGCTAGCATAGCTGTAGACCTGATTCCTGAACATGATGTAAAAGCAACAACTGATGGAAACCTGTGTCATGTATTACCATTTATTATCTTGTTACAGTTTGATAACGTTAGCTTGTTTTTAGATTTGGTAGTGTTGGTGTAAATTGTGCAGAGGTATGTGTACTATGGTTTCTCAAGTCCTCAAATCTAAATACCAGGATCAACAGGAAGACTTTGTTTGTCAGTGCCTTCTAAAACTGTTACAAATGACCATTAGAAAATCACCATATGGTCACATGGAGATATCATAGTTACCAGAATGAATCCAGTATCATTGGGGTAGGCCTGGTGCTTTTCATTCACCTTTACATCACCCTTTTGTTGGGAACAATAGCAGTTACAAGGCTTTTGTGGACTACAAAACAACATGACAAGCAATTTATTTTCTCGCTCCAAATACTGTACAACAACTTGTGCAAACTTCTCACAGCCATTAGCACTGGTTATTAGTAACAGAGGAATTGTGTGAATTCCTCTGTGAGCAGACATTTCCATCAGTATAACTGTAATCAGCAGGAAACAACAATGCTGTTCACTCGGAAACATGCTGAGCTTTGATCACCTTCAGTTTGGAGAACGATCAGTCGACTGATGCAGTTGTCTCTAACAATGTAGTCAGACCTGCCAACACTCCCATTTCACCCACATTTCTGCTGTATATTCACCCTGTCTCCTGCTGTGCTCTCGTTTTGTTGTTTCTTTCCCAGCAAACTTCTGTAATTTGCATGGCCCTCAAACTGTATTATGAATAATTGTTGTACACAAGGATCCATAAGGTTTTTTTTATGTTTGTCTGATGTTATCCAATTTGCCAGATTGTCTATGAAACACAATCTACACACACACAACACACAATTTCAACCCATCTGTCACCATTAACTGATTCAAAGGGCGTGTGCACAGCTGCTCTCTGTACAGGCAGTCTGTCCTCCTGTCCTCTGTCCTCCTGTCCTCTGTCCTCTGCTGCTGGTGTGAGTCATGGCTTGCAGGTACCACTACTAGATAGGAGGGGCTTACCTTACCTTACCTTACCTTACCTTAAGAATTTGCCAAATTTTAAGATGCATGACATACTCAGGTAAACAGTTAGGCTACATACAGACAGCTTTCATGTTATTAGTCAAACAGTAAGTTGTGGATGTGGATGGGACACTGTGGGCAAAGCAGTTGGAAATATCTCTTTTCTACATGTTTGTGCTCATTGAACAAGTGGTTTCATTAAATATCAGCTTTTTACAATAACAAACGTAGTTGTAAAACCTTATCTTTCACTCCATTCTTCCCCATGACCAAAAAAAACTACCAGTTTTCCAACCTAAATATTGTCAGGAGGAGTTTTTCTGTGAGCAGGGTTACATCAAATATTTACCCTCTAGATTTCAACATTCCTAGGTACAGGTTTGAATTCCATTGGACACTCCACCTAATTTCCTAATGGCTAATGCAAACATATCTTATCTCTCTCATCTTGTAGATCTCTTGGTATTCTTCGTCATTTTCTGTCTCTTCTTGGAACCCCCGAAATATCAGCCATTGCCTCTCTTGGAGAACTACTGCCCTGCATGTTCAGGTATCAGGTATCTCCCCACTCTAACACTCCTGATTCTAGTTGTCAACTCATTATCAAGGCCTTGACAAACTTCAGTTGTGTGATAACCAGTTCATTTTTAGAATCAGGTGTGTTAAAGTGGGGAGGAACCTAAAACATGCAGGGCAGTAGCTCTCAGGGAGCAGGGTTAGTGACCATTTGGCCAAATCATTGTCAGACAGATAGCAGATGTGCTCCGAGATTGATTTGATATTAACATAGTGCTACTGTGGTGTGTTGTTGCAATGCTTAGACTGCTCATGTAGTCCAGTTGGTGACACTAGTATACAGACTATAGACCTCATATGATAAGAATGAATGCCATTTCTGTTCAAAGTACAGTCATTAAGACAATAACTAAGTAGTCATGCTCCCCAGAACATATATAAAAACGATGTATGTAACCTTTTGCAACAGTGACTAAAACATTTGATGGATCATATATCAAGAAATATGTTTTAAAGACAACAACCCATTATAAAACAAAGGCCACAGTGGGCCAGTGGCAGGGACACAGTAGCCTATGTATCACTGTGTGTGTCTTGCCTCTCTTATACTTCATTTTTGCAGTCAGTTTCTCTCAGAGGCCAGAGAAAGCCTGACCTCCCCATGAATATATTCCAATAAACAAAATAAAATGTATTACTCCCACATCTGTGTCTTTTACTGAGTTTTGACATTTCCCCCATTATCAAAACATTCCACGTATCATCATATTTATTCTTTACCTGGTGTAGCAAGCGAAACAGTGCTGTGTAATTTATGTCTAGTGCTTTTGTAACTTAAGGCCCTTTTCTGAGGTCTGCGCCTTTCCATATAAATGAGAAAAAACAACATTACAAAAAAGGTGAAAAAATAACTGTTATGCTGCTGTCAGCTGAAATGACTAAAATGAATATTTTTGCTTGCCCTCAGTCAGACACTTGGGCTCGCTTTTGGGAAATAATGAGATCAAGTGGTGGTGGGATGGGTGAGAGGCTTATATGTAGAGTAGCATTCAAAGTTGTTTTCAGTTTGTTCCTTGCTTTTGATTTTTGTGGCAGTCACAATGGAAAATGCTGACTCACATAAATAGTTGGTGGTGAAAGGATGCAGAAATGTGACTTGTACGTTTTGACAGAGAGGCATATACTGACTGGCAGCAAGTATCCAGAATGATGCAAGGTCAACTTGTGTGAGCTGAAGCTTTAGGCTGCTGTCTGCTGTCTAAAACAGTGGACAGAGCCATGTCCTCAAAAGCCTTATCCACAGAGAAATGGTCCAAAATCTAAAGGTTTCCATTCATGGATCCTCTGGGAAGTAGTCTGAAAAACTTTTGTGACAACTGAGTCAGATGCTGGGTTATTTAGTACTGGATATGTTGACATCAGGAGAGGCTTCCGAAGTTTCATTTAGGAGTAAGAAACTGTCATATTGTGCCTTCTTTATGCTTCTGTTCCAAAGAAGAAGTATTTTCTTAAGCCCTAGATTTTGTCTGAAACCAAAAACACTATGCTGTTAAATATCTGAGTAGCTTTACCATCTCACCTTTTCTCTGTTCAAAAAGGCAATTAAGCACATCCTCTTTGAAGCCACCTTACGTCACTGAGCTGCAAATGATCTGCTGCAAGTCTTTTACACAGAGCAGTAAACCACCTTGAGTTGAGTTCATTTTTCTTAATATAGTTAACAGTTTTCACAGCTACATTCATGACTTTATGCCGTTCTGGTGACATCTGCTTTGTTGCTAGACTTTCCACTATGTAACAAACAGTGGTGCCCTCTCTTGGATCTGTTTGACAACGCCACAATGTACTCCTGTCACTGATGCAGAACACCTGTGCAGTGTTTCCAATCAAGACCTTTCTCAGTGAAGGACTCATCAAGGCAGCGCATTACATTATCTGCTGTTGTTCTTGAGGGAAGCTTTATGCAAAGCAGTAGATCCTCGTAAAGATTACTGTCCCTGCAGTATCACACAAAAACTAACAATAAAATGGTATGGCAAAGAATGGGCTTGCCTTTATTTCTGTTGTGCCTGAAGCTGATCCGTTTTTCTTCTGGATTCCCAACACATCCTGGATGCTTTGTGTTTAGGTTTCTCTGGAGCTTCGATGGTTCACAATTGACACACCATACTTTCAACTCAGCATTACTGCCTGCCATTATGAATCCCAATTTATTGTATTCAGGGTCATATTTCCTCACCACACACTTTGGAGCTTTTTTTGCAGGATTGATTTTTTTATTTGAAGAAATTATCCATTTTATGTCATTGTGTCTGACTTTTTTTTTTACTGATGTGAATTCTTGAGCACACTTAGATATAAAAATAACTAGTTTGGTAAATTACCAAAATAAATAAATAATTGAGTCAATTAAAGAATGTTTTTAATCTAACCATTTGCAGTACCACTGCCTCTGCAGCCCACTAGATGAGACTCAGAGGCCCACCAGTTGAGAATGACTGGTCTACTCATTGGTGAAATGCATCGCTCAATGGAGGCCAGCATTGCCTGACTTCCATTAGAGAAAAAAGGTTTTAGCCAATCAGATTGAGGCTAGGTTTGATGAAGGTCAATTAATCGTAAAAACAAACAAAAAACATGGAGGCCTGTTTGAAGCTGACTTCTTACCCATCAAATCACTGTTGTCATCCTGAGAAAAAAAAAAACTGCCTGCCTGAGTAGCGTTGGTGGAACTCGTGAGCAAGTCAGCAGAATGAATGGAGCCCGGGGACCTCAAGTTTCCAGTGAAAAATGACTTTGGTAAGCTTGCTTTTTGAACTGCTACTGAAGATCAAACAGAACGCTAGGCCTACCCCAAAGCTGGACCTGACTCATGGGAGAGCTAAAGGAAAAGCTAGGCCTTTTTATGATGCGAGCTATGCGAGCTATGCTATAATGGAGTGACCTAGGGAAAGCATGAGGATAAACCAGCTTTTCTGCTGGCCTTACCTCCTGTTTGACAGCGGCTCCTTGAACAGCTCATAGATCACAACATTGTGGCATAGCAGGTTACAATCGTCTTGTAATGGTACAAGATGTCTCTGATGACTTGCCTTATTAAGGGACGTCCAAAATTGGACTTAAAGTTGTAATCCTTCATATTTTGGTCATGGTTGGTTTGGTGGTTACTGGTGGTATCAGCAGGAGTGATACAGTGTCTTGTTTCACTACTCTGTAGCAAAAACTGAAAATCCTCTACTAATGAAAAATACCAAAAATGACAACATCTTGTTGGGTAGATGCATATTTGATGAACAGCTGCTGTCAACACCAACCACATTGTGTTTCTGCTTCATAATAACAACCACCTCATGTTCCACCATTTGGGCTAATTTAATCATGAAGCAGTGGCAGTAGGATATTCTGTTAGCATTAGCAGAAACTTAAATCAGGTTTGATACAGGATTAGAAGACTGAATTATTAACAGTGAAGTTTCATTTCATTCTTAAATATGCATAACTTTAAAGTCAATTTAAATGGTGGATTGTTAACTAAACTGTATGTATGTACTTTGAGTCCAACTCACTTTTTCTTAATGCTACAGACCACATGGGTGACATATTATTTACATTTATATATACATTCTACGTCCTGTCAAAATTATATCAATAAAAGTCTGCAAACTTTTTGTTATGGAGCTACATTCTCACTTCAGTACATTCAAGATATAAACAGCTGTGGTCATGTATTTACACTAAATAGGTGACACTAATCCAATCTGTTTAGCACAAGTTGATGTATTCTGCATAACAATGCAATTATAAATGGTCAGAAAGTTTTTAGCTTGAAAAAAATAGAAAAAGTTTTTATAGCCTTATTACATTTGCGCTGCGGCAATGTGACCTCTCGGTTTGTCAACAGCTGCTGTGAGTTGCTTCGCGCTGGGGAGAAAAGGTGTAATTACAAAAATGTCAAGATGGTTTTTGAGCAGGGGTCTCTGAGTGGGGCCAGACCATGGTGAGAGCTCAAGAAAAGGACCCCACCAAATGATTAATTACCTTCCTACGTGCAGAGTCATTAATTTAGCATGAAATTTAATCTCTCCAGCCGAGTTTGGAGTTTGTGAGTGGAATGAGGAATATGTTTAATTTCTACACAATGAGCTCAGATGGTACTTTGGGTTCCCGTTTGTCTGTTTCTGAACAATCCACGTGAAAAGTGGAAATGACAGTGTGTCATCGCTGGATTTCTCATTGGATTCCTCATAATTCTATTTACTAGTGCAGTGCCAAAATGTTCCTGTTTGAAATGGGCTGACTGCTTTGCCTCAGGTATTGCTGCTTCAGTGCATATAAAAATGAATACTGTTGATGTGAGGTGTGAATGAGTATCAACAACTAACTTTCTATTATACATTCTATTGAGTGCCCTGTTATAGTGAATCTTTTCTCATTTCAAGTATAATGGTGGCTGGATTTGCAAATAAAATACATAACAGAGCTTTTGAAAAATGCACATCCTTATATAAAGTGGATTAATCATATTGGGCTCTTGTATAATTAGTTTTCTGTGACTTGGATCATTTGAGTGGGTACATGTGTGTTTGAATGCATACTCAGGCTGTATCATATGGATAGATATTATATTTGATATGTCCTGTCTTATTCTCCTCAGGGTATTTTTACTTTTGAGAGGTTACTCTTTGAAATCTGAAATTAATTAATCTAATAAATCTGAAAATTAATTGGCGTCCCTCTCTCTCTTTTTCAGCTGCCATGCGTGTGTAGTAGAAGTTTTTTACTAGATGTTTCTCTGAAGAATCCCAGACGACGGAGTGATGAATCTTTGTCTTTTACTCATTGCCAGCACGGAGAAGGACACACAGTCATTCTCCTGAACAACAAACAGTTTCAGCATTATACTGTAGCTCCTAGTGGAAATTTAAATAACAGAGGGTAACAAAGTAACAGGTAACAGAAACCAACCAAGGAATACTGATAACCTTTCCTAACCCCCTGCTACATCAGAAACGGTCAGTTTTACTACCAGGTGTCTTTACTGATTTAACACAGTGCCTGAGGCTTAGGTGTTTACAGAAGTTAAGGTACACAAAACCCTGAGGCTAAGACACACACATGACACAAAAAATCCCTCACACTTGAAAAACAGCATTCACACTAGGACAAAACAACCTATGTATCCTATTGTTGTTCTTAATTACAGCTGCATTAGTTGGATGTAATGGATAAATGAAAAGGAGGATTGAAAACAAAAACTAAATCATGTGTTGAATGTTTGATGCTTTTACAATAGTTAGTTCTGATCAGGTCATTTAATTAGACAAGAGGCATGTTGAGTGCCAATACAGAGTACAACAGCACTGGGACTTAAACTATACATGTATCACTGTGCTTTACAGGTGTTCTAATTAGAATGAATGACATTAACAATCTTTATGTCATGATCTCATGTTCTCTTTCGGAGGCTGGGTGTGGCTTTCCTGATTGGATGGAGCTGCTGCCTGTTGCACCTGCTTCCCATCTACATATCAGCCACAGCATGAGAACACTGGTCTCTGTCTTCAACAGATAGTTTCTACTCTTCCTTAGAAAGAAGAGTAGCGGGGTTGAGCATAGCTCAGCGGGTAGCGCACCCGCCCCATGTCTTGAGCCTACAGTCCTCGTTGCAGGTGACCCCGGTTCGAATCCCGAGCCGAGCAGTCTTATCCTGCGTGTCATTCCCCCTCTCTCTGCCTGTTTCCTGTCTCTCTCCACTGTCCTGTACATTAAAGGCAAAAAAAGCCCGAAAAAATATACTTTATAAAAAAAAGAAAGAAGAGTAGAAAGAGTAAATAGATTCTAGTGAAACTTCTAGTGACCGCTTAGCTCGCCTTGTCTTTGTTTCCAGACTACATGCAATCTCCAGCTCTGCCACCATTGCCACTCCACCGCCTAGCCTCTCCACCTCATCCTCACGCTTCAGCCTCAGCCAGCCTTCATCTACTGGACTGAACCCTTGTCTAAATAATTTCTTTTTTCCACTACCTACTGTTTCAGTGTCTGCTCTTGGGTCTTAGATAAACCGTATTGTCACAAATGATCTAAATTAGATCGTAACAAACTTTGCACTTCAAACATATTTCCACGAGTTACATTTGAATTAAATTATGAATGGCTGTAAGTAGAGGATGACGATAGGAAAAGAAACCTGGATACTTTAGTGCAAACCTCCAGGTCATCAGCTGACCAACACAAGTTAGAGAAGAGCAAAAATGAAGGTAACACTGTAAGGCACACAGGCTTTGAACTGCTTTCAGACTTGGCTAAGTCTCAAAAGTACATATAAACAGCTACATCTGGTCTGTTAAGAAGATTGAGCTGAATACAGTCTTGAGGCGGTTTTATGGATCCACCTGGACAACTAAAGGGAGTTCTATAGCATCAGTAGCTACCTTGTGCTTCAAGCTTGTTTAAATCATTATGTCAACAAGCCTCTGGTGAGCTGTTAATGGAATTTAATGCAGGACCCAGACCTCATATCAACTGATAATGTTTTCAAATGTGTAAAAGAGATAAGAATGACAGGGAAAACAACACAGCACCTGAAGACCAGCGCATCTTAAAATATTCAGCAACTGAGTCCAAACTATCGAAAAGGTTTATTAAACAAGGTCTGGTATGATATTTAGTTGCATTTTGGACTCAAGGGCAAACAGGGGAATTGGGATCTCAAGCCTAACTCATTCAGCCTAAAATGTGACGAGAATGGAGCAAAGTATTTCACCATGATAGTCAATGAAGAACCAAATAAATCATGAAGCCTCTGTGGAGAGAGAGAAAGAGAAAATCAGAAGGATGATATGTTTAAGGAGCAGGGAAATCCCCTCTCTGGGGTAGCATCTCTTTAAAAAAATTCCTGAGCAAAATTCTGTCTGGTGTAAAAGCCCTCTATCTGCAGCCAGGAGGGTAACAGCTCTGACAGACAGCTTCTGGTATACTGCCATTCCCCTGGGAGTAAACCAGCTGTCACAGATGTTACCCAGGATGTGCAAAGAGGCAGGGACACACACATCTTACACCAACCACAGCCTGAGAGCCACTGCCATACAGGGACTGTCTGATGTGGGACTCGAGGTCAGGGAGATCATGGCAGTGAGTGGACATAGGTGAGATACTTTATATAAAAGAGATACTAGGATGTGAATTATGATTAATACTGAATCGTTTAACAAAAAGTTGCTGGAGACCATCCATGGACAAGAATGCCTAACTTTTAACATGATCAGATAAAGAGAGGTGGCCTCCCCTCATCTTGGGTTGTACAGTGCAGTGAACATGCAGTGGCAGAGCCTAAAAGCCCCACCCTGCTGCTGCAGAGCGGCTTGCCATTCACTTGTTTATTCAGAGTTTATTATTATTGAACGTGTTGCATATCCAAGTTGCAGATTCCAGACTGCACTTCCTTGGTTCCCCAGCAATACACTTGGAGAGGTTGAAATCGAACGGGTGAACAACTCTCAAGATATGCGAAGGACATACATACATACATACATACATACATACATACATACATACATACATACATACATACATACATACATACATACATACATACATACATACATACATACATACATACATACATACATACATACATACATACATACATACATACATACATACATACAGTACATGAATACATACAGACAGACAGATATTCCTTCCTTCAGTAGAGAGATTGTAATCATATAAGAGATACTGTACATCTGCAATGAAGGCAAATAATGAATTACAAGACTAGATGATTATATCAACAGAATGATGAATTGCCAGACATATACGATGTGACAGATACAAAGAGTCCCTTGATACACATGCCACTGTTGCAGCCATTTCACTGCACCCAAGAGATGAGAGAATTGATTGCACTGTGTCAGCGCCTTAGTCTGAATCAATGGATATTTTCTCTCTTGGGATGACCCAACTAAAAATGTAAAATGACTGCAAGATATGATGCAGTCTCATCAATTTGGAATTCATCCATCGTCTGGTTCACTTTTTGTTTGAATCATGGCCAAAAACTGTAATTAGGAGTTGCAAATGAAACCTAAGAGAGTAATAAGTAACAAACTCTAAGTAGTAGTAATTACTCAAGTATTGAACAATATCCGGGTACTTGTGCCTTAGTGAAGTATTTTGCATTATTTGATCCAATATAATTCATTGTTAAAGATTAAACTAGTGCTTCCTGAACCCTTTGGCTTGTGATCTCATGTCTGTCATATAATTGGTTTTAAAATACAACTGGTAGTTTTTAAAGCACTGAATGGTTCAGGGCCAAAATACATTTCTGATATGCTGCTATGTTATGAACCATCCAGACCTCTCAGGTTGTTGGGGACAGGTCTGCTTTATGTCCCTAGAGTCAGAACTAAACATGTCGAGGCAGTGTTCAGTTTTTATGCTTCACATATCTAGGACAAACTGCCAGAAACCTGCAGGTCTGCTGCAACTCTAAGTTCTATTAAGTAAATGGCTGAAGACTTTTCTATTTGTCACTGCCTTTTATTAAATCAGATTTAAACCTTTTGATTTATGTCTTACACTGCACTGTAACTTTTACTCTCCATGTTTATCTGTCTTATTCTATTTTAGCTTGCTTTTGTTTTCTATTCTCTTAGCCATTGAATGAATGTTTTTAATTGTATTTAAATGTCTAATGTTTAATAATGTGTTTAATAATACATTTATTTTGCACTTGATCTTGATACTTTTAATGTTTCATGTAAAGCACTATGAATTGCCTGGTTGCTAAAATAAACGAGCCTTGCCTTAAAAAAAAGAGCAGTGTGCTGTTGGGGCTCCATGTCATGTTTCAGATTAGTTGTTGTTAGTAGTTCCACCAAAAATGAAAAATAAAAGATTAATATAAATCTGTGAAGGAGAACTTTATTTTTAAGTTTTCCTAATCAGTTAATCATACATCACAATCCCTCAGATTTACCTTGTGACTCTTTGAGGGGACCTGACCCCAAGGTTGGGAATCACTGGACTGTACCCATATGTATGTATATATATATATATATATTAAGTAGTTCAAACTAGCTCCACCTTGACCAGTTGCAACAGTAAAATGCAACATAGCTGTATCTGTCGTAGCAATCTAATAATGTCATATACTCATATCTCAGTCACATTTTTTATTTTTTATACCTTAAATATATTTTACTGATATTTTACTATTACTACTGCTCAACTATCTAACTATCAACTATCTAAGTAATCTATTTTTAATGTAATCTATGTAACTTGTAAGTATTTTTACGATACATCATGATCACAACAATGAATTAAGTACCTGGGGCTAAAATAAACCTGAAGGCGTGCGAGATTATAAACTGAAAATAAGAATGTGGATAATATTCATACTCATCCTAAAAAAGTAAGACAGAAAAATCACTCTATGATCGAACTGGCCATCACACATTGACATTTACCAACTGACATGGAGTTGAAACAAGACATAGCTGTATTTCAAGTAAGCAAAGATCAAAAGTAGTAACTATCTGAGGTTACATTAAGTTTGTCTTTTTAGGATTTGTCCCCTAAAAACATGCCAGTGTTTTATATTCAGGCCAGTCTATATCATTTTTCCTAAGGTAAGCCTTCCAGGCAGGCCTTGAACACTAGTTCCACCGCCTTCACAGTGATTGGCAGACCCTAACCCATAACCATAACCACAAAGCATTTGACTGGTAGAGCTCAGTGGGGGAGGCAGGAGTCAATGTCCATTTCCATGTAGCCCTCTGTAATGTGCTTTCATATGATTGCTTTCATCTTTATAGAATAAAGTAGACTCTGAAAATGGAACCACTCTACTGCAAATCCATTTTACTGGAAACAATATTGGTCTTTTGAAATGACACATTTCTGTGGTGCAGTATTCTGGGATCTTTAGCTTCAGTTCATAATACTGCCACTGGAGGGCAGTCTTGTGCCATACGCAAACTGCGGCTGGAGTGTTGCTTCATCTTCAAATGCAGGATTTAGCATTCTCCCATAACCACAGAGACCTGGGCACTCCCAGACCTTCTGAACGAGCAGTAGTTTCATGCCATCAGAATGCTGCAGAGTATTACAGGCTAGACGCTACCAAATAAATACATGTCCTGATTACATGACAATAATTATCTCCCTATTGCTATTGCATGTCCCTGTCCCTCTAGTATATCTGGATTGGGATGTAGGCCTGTCTAAGAAACCAAACCTGTAATTTCATACCAAACCACCAACCACAGTGAACAATCAATTGGATTTGTTCCTTGTCAAGATGAAAAATATTTCTGCAGGATTGTCAGTTTTCAGGACTTTACCCGCTGTGATGCCAGTTTTTGATCTTAATATGCATTTCACTTTGCTGAAAGGTGCACCTAAAAATCAGTTCTCAATCCCTAATTGCTTGTCAGTCGTGGCAGCCAGTTGTTGAGGTGGGTGTTTGCCCAAATCTGCCTTTGCAGCATAAGGGCTAGGGTAACCAATTAGAGATTGTGCCTGCATATAGCTGGCAGCATGCACACAAAAATAGCACCATGATGTTCTTATTCCATTCAACCACAATTGATATGACCAGAGGTAATGTATTCACATCAGGTGCTGAAAGCACTTTAGATGATGGTATTGATATCGTAAAGAAGCCTTCAATCCCTCACCGCACCATCTACTGTACAGTACAAGCTTTTAGTGTTCATATTCATTATACTGGCTCAAATTTAAATGTGCCTGAAATTGCTTTTTCATGGGTAACAGGGCTAAAATTCAACTGTGTGCTTGTGCATTCATCCATATGAGAGAAAGAATGTTGCTTTTGTTCTTTTTTGCTTCAGATTTCCTAGACATAAATTAGCACCATGCATAGCACATTGCAAATGGTGTGCAGGCTTAGCAAAGTTCCATTAGCCATTGCTAATAATAAATAACATGTTACAGTACACTTGTCAGTTTGACATGCTGGGTAATTTTTTAAGGGGCACTGTCCCAGTAAAAAAGGGTCACTGGGTCGGTTCACCTTCCGCCTTGTGGCCCATTCTTGGAAAGCCGACTGTAAAGTCTGACACACTGTCAGCCCGCGTCGGTTTGTCACACTACGGTTGTGAAGCTGTGACACTTTGATGAGTCCTCAGTGTCAGCCTGTTGATACTGAGTATATGACACCATTCCATTCCATCTTGCTATCCGTTGGCACATTCTCCAAAACTGTCAAAACACTTCGAGATTGTGCAAAACTGAGTGCAAGCGACGATAGCTGACAGAAAGATGCCACGGCTCGGAATGGAAGAGCTCGTTTCTTTCTTTCTTTTTTTTTCTCTTCTGATATGCGTGACACCATTCAATCATGATGGTTATTCATTGGTATTCCCTCCAAAACTGCTGAATTTTGATGTGCAGAGGGATGCCTGGCAGGGAGGGAGTTTGTTTACTGGGGATGAAATGGTGACCTTACCTCACTGTATAATCCTTTAGAGCGCCATTCTTGGAAAACCAGGTTGGTTTCCAATCAAAAAGGAAAGTAAGCACAGGTCAGACACTGTAGAGAAGACTCCCTATACTTTCGTTTGAAAATGCTGTATGCTTATTATGCCAACATAACAGTGTGCCTGGGGATGAGCCTGAAAAAACTTCAAATATTTGGCATGAAAATGATTGAGTTTTGCTGTACTGACTCCTAGATTCAAAACAATCATTTGTGGTCTTTTCGATCTGTATTAGAATCAGAATATATTCACCAATTTATTGTATTAGTGCCTGAAATTGTCATACAGTGTGATATGACATATTGTACATAAATGAAAATGGGGTATACTTTTTTTAAGTAACTTACTTTATCATAATTCTTTATCAGTACTTTCTTAAGATCAAGGTAAATGTACTTTATTTGTCACACATACAGTTGTACAATGAAATTCAGTCTCTGCATTTAACCCATCCTAGGTCTTAGGAGTAGTGGGAAGCCACTGTGCAGCACCTGGAGGAAACCTATGCAAGCACAGGGAGAACATGCAAACTCCACAGTGAAAGGCACTGTCCCAGCCAGGTATCGAACCCAAGACCAACAGTGCCAACCACTGAGCCACCATGCTGCCCTAGATTAAGCATATTTTGTGCAAAGTCATTACATTTGACACAGCCTTTTTTATTTATTCATTTATTTATCACACCAAATGAAATGGTTAGGGTTCGGGTTAGGGTTAGGTGTTGTCAATTTGGTGCATGTGTCCAATTCCAGAGTTGGCAAAACACCCTAAGACTTGTCAACACCATGTTTCACTGTAGGTTTAATACTTTGGTATTGTTCTCTCTCCTGTTCGTCTTTTCACATACACCCTTCTGTTACTGCTTTAAATGTCAAGCTTGTATTCAACAGTAAATAGGACTTTTTTCCAGTCATCCTCTGTGAAATGCTGGTATTTCTTAGCCCATTCTAAGTGTTCGGCCTTGTTCTCTGTCTTGTGAAGTGGGTTAGAAGCTGCTACTTGTCCTCTAAGGCCACTACTACCCAGCCTTCTTTTGACAGTGATTTTGCTGATTGGAGTCTTGCGTTCGTTATCTAACAAATTCTGTATCTGTGATGAAGTTGCTTTTCTATCTCTCAGGGAACTAAGCTTGATTTATTGATCTTCTGATGGTGTGGTCACTTTTAGTGTGACTGATCGTGCTTTGAATACAACTGATCCAGTTTCTGCAAAGCCGTTTAGAGCTCCATTCTCTGCCCCCTTAGAAACCTTTGGTCTAGCCGTAATTTGACACTGAGGAAGTCCCTCTTCGTTTAGAATAACAATGTAACTTCTTTCACTTTGTTCTGATGCCATGTTTCACACTATCATAATGCTACTGATGGGCAATAATCTGCTGGAAACCTGAGGCACAGCCATACTTATTGAACACTGGTTATAGGTTGAGTTACTTGAACAAGCCTCTGTTGAGTAGATCAAATCCACCTGTGTCATCTGAATGCTTCAGTGGACGGGATACAACTCAGTGAAATCTGACCTTTTGTACAAAGTTCAAGTCAAGTTAATTGGTCAATGCCACAAATTTGCTTAATTAGATTTGATTGCTGACCTATAAAATAGAGTGCAATCTTACATATTTCTTTTTCATTATACATCATAACTTCTTGCATTTTTAAATGTTCCTGAATCCTCAAACTTTCTGATTATTTCCAGGTTTACATGAACATAGATATCTTCAATGTGGTCTTAGACTTTGACTTTGGACCCCACTTCGATTATGTTTAAACGTTTGGTGGACAACTGTATGTTTCACTTTTCCAATCCTGGACATCCCTGTTATGTGTACTCTCCTGTTTTTATATGTAACTGACAAGCCTAACAATGTAAATCATGCATTTTATTTAAAGTTGTATTATAATTCATCACAGTTTGTTTCCCCAACATTGTCACTCGCTGATTACTTTTCTCTCTTGTCACAGACATCTCCAACCTTGGTGGAGTACAGTTATCAAGGGTTCATCCATGCATGCATCCATTCCATCAGCCATCTTCCAGCTGTGTAGCATCCATCAAATGAATTTATCTCCAATGTGGCGGGGCAATATTTGAAAACATACATTTCACAATGAGTCCATACCTTCTGGTAAAATTGTACATATACATTATGTTTGATAATATTTTCAAAACAGGTGCAATGGGTAACAATCTTTAATGATTTCACTTGTCAGTACATGTACACTCCAAACTAGTTATGTCACAAATCATACTCACAGCTACACACTTTAACCTCAAACACAAGATAAACATTTCGCCTTCAGCAGATTAAATTAAAACAGTCTTCTTGTGTCAAACTCACATACACTGCACATACATCATTCTGCACAGTGAAGCTCAAACATCCAACAGAGACAACAAGAAAAAACACAACAAAACATAATGCTGTTGTCTTTTCTAAAACATTCTGTTGGCATTTACCAAAAGATACATCCAACATGAGGAAGAAAGAGAACAGACACACTGCAGGTTTGTGAGGCAAGAGAGTGGAGGCAAGAGAGCAAAGGCAGGGGGAAATAAAGGTAAGAGGGAGAGGAAGAACACAGAATGTGTGTGAATAGAGTGATAGTATAGAGTAAAATGTCATGTTCTTTTATTGGTGAAAATACACATCCTGTTGAGGCTACAATCTATGAGAACTGGGATCAAATTCAGACAAAGAAAACTTGAAATAAGAACTTTACCAACTTTAGATTGTAGACTTAAGGGAGTGTGTGATGATACATAAAGAAAATGTAATTCCTCAAATTAGTAAAATAAACTCCACTAGAATTATGCCAGGGTAATCAAAATTTATGCAAGGATGCCTTACACTGTCTTCACCCAATTGACCAAATGACAAATTTGGTCATCACTCTGTTCAGCCACATTCTGACCTTGCTGATCTTTCCCAGATCTGCATTCCTCCAGAGACACTGCCTGTTGATAGAAGATGGATGATTTTCATCTCTATAAAGTTGACATGGAGGTGCAGGAGGTCCTGTTTCTTTGTTCTGACAAGCTTTATACCTTTGATGTTGCTGCCACAGTGGATGAGCAGAAGGGGAAAGGTGAGAAGGTTCCTCCTTCTCAGACAACCCCAGCCAAACCACCACACATCCTGCCCAGGTTTGCTCCTGGTAGTCTGGATCTTTCTTCCCCATGTCAGATGTAGCTGTCCCCTTTAAACTACCCTTTTGTACCTAGACAGAATTAAATATTGAAATAGAAAAAAATTGGTTACAGACTATAGTCTTCTTTATATAACATGTAGTTTGGTACATGTAGTTTAAGTTGTCATATATACTCAAACATATTGCTTCAAAGACTACTTTACCTTAGTTTTTGAGGGCTTTTATTTAACCCCCCCCAAAAAACACAGTGTAAAAATGGGTCAGAATCATTATGATCTGACAATGATCGTAATGCTCTCCAGATTAAACTTTTGTGACTTGGAGTTAGTCTGCAGTGTTACCTTTTTTCATTGATATTGCTTTCCAGTAGTCCTGCACCTACGTGACATGAGTATAATCATTGTCTTCAAACTGAATACTGATAACTGCCTCAGAAATACTGCTTGGTATTGTAGCATACTATATTAACTTGATCAAAGGATTATGCATATAGAATGAATATGAATACTTACAAGGAATATAGTACACCTTGTTCAAGTATGGCTGGGATCTGTTGTCTTCTTTTCATCCCTGCTGGACAACTCTGTTGCTGATTCCACCACCTCTAAATAAATAAAGTAAAAAGTTACCTCCTCACTCCATTTTCTTTAAACAATGTGTGTTTAAGGACTGAAAGAGTAAGAAACAATGCATGCATTCTAGTCAATGATATTTACGTTTTAAATATTAATTTTGGTCTCAGGTTTGATAGTGGTGTAGACAGTCTTTCAATAAAATGAAATTACTGATACAAGTCCAATTTCAGTGAGATTCTGACAAAAAAGTCCCTGTCCTAGTGAAAACCAAACCTTCACCCTTGCTTGTAGATATTTGGATAAATATGAAAGGAAATACAAAAAATGACTGAGCCAACTTTAGCTAAACCACAACTTTTGCTCATGCTTTTGTCAATAGCTAATATGTTTTGGTTTTCTTTTCACAGAATTATACAGTATGTAAATGGGCCATGGGATGTTTTTAATGCCGTTCTCTGCAAATTGGGATTGTGTGTTGGGATCTTGGATCACACACAGAAGAATGTGCCTGTGGGTGTGTGTAGGGTGAAGAAGTGGGGAGGGGTCTAGTTCAGGTCAAGTTCAGTATGGCAGAGCTCAATCCTTCTTTCCAGCATCTATGCCAGTAAACCTCTGTCTTTACAGCAAGAAGTTCACAATAGTTAAAAATGCCATCTACTGTTGCCTACGACTACATGAAGCAAACAGACCTGATTGGATCCAAAGTTAGTGAAAATAAATGTTTGCTAATGTATTATTTTTAAAGTAAGATTAGCAAGCCAAATAACATCACCACTCCCACATAAATGCTCTACATTTTACCGAGGAGTGTTCTCACTCTGGCAGTGAGACAGCTAAATTCAAATGCTGTCCTAATTATTTTTGCCCTCCAAGATACAGGTGGTAGTATGCACACAGAGGTAAGTAACACTGTTTACATAGACCACTCGTACTACTACAAGGCTGTGAGTATTTGCTCTACCGCTGGATAATTCACAACATCTGAGTCAGAGATGGAAGATACATCTACAGAGGTAAGCAACACAGTTAACATGGACCACCAGTAAAGCACCACAACTGTGACTACAATACATTAAGGTGATAGTGTCAGAGTTGCATCAAATGGTAATGAGTATATTGTGCTGGAAGAAGTGCATGATGATACCAGAAATGTGGTATTGGATGCAGTCCTTCATCACAATGATGTGACACTACAACACTATGTTGAGGATTCACAACACTTCAGTGAGTAATGGCATTTCAGCCACTGCTGACCACAGTTATTTAGGAGTATCTCCCAATACACTTAAGTGCAAATTAGATGGTAAAAATTCAGAAAGAGAGGGCAAAAAGATCGGTCAACTGCCGCAAAAGACTGAAACTGGAAAGACCTTCTATCTTTCCAGTTTGATTGATGAGGAAGATTTCCTGTTTAAGTAAGGTTATCAGTGAGCTGAAGCAGAACATTCTTATGTCATATGTCAACAGGCTGTGCAGAGATGCTGGAAGCCTCCTTTTAATGGAGTGACAAAAACGATATTCACTGTAGTTAAGTGAAGGAAAAAGGTTAAAGTGTCTGAGAAGTAGCATTCATTCGCCATTTTTAGTCTCCAAAAGCTTATGCTTACGTGTGTGAATGCTTTGACCATGTTTTACCGTATCCTTGTGGTACAGCAAAATCAGCCTCCATGTGTGCCCTCATGATGGATAAAATGCCCATAGGTAAGCATGTGGAATATGCTGCTGGAAAATCCCATGGATGTGGCTTGGTCGACCAGTGGCTTGGTCGATATAAGGCAACCACCAGCCAAAGATGCTTTGGACCTCATCGTTGTTGCCCAGTAGCCTACTCTTCATCGATGGATTGACTGGGGAAGAGTTTGCAAATATCATCAAGGAGTCCATTCTTTGACTCCATAATATCCAGTACATGTAATGTCATCGACATGTGATGGTATATCGTGGTACTTTGCCATGTTGTGAGCCCTGAGAGCAAGCTTAGATGTGCGTGACATGAAACCCTCATTTTAAAATCCAGCAGATCCCACAAACATGGTCCATGCAGTACTTGATGTGTGCACCATACTGAAACTGTTCAGCAATGGATTGACTGAAGGAAGGACATTGCAAACTCCAACAGGAAAAATCAGTTGGAAGTATCTGTAGGAGCTGAGCAAATGGAGACCAAGGGACTACGACTTGGGAACATGCTGAAAATGGCCCATATACAGGAAGAAAAACTGAAGATGAAGGTGAAGCTTGCAGCCCAGGTTTTTAGCAGCAGCATGGCAGATGCTCTAGAATATTGCAACACACAGCTCCATCTGCCACAGTTCAGAGGATATAGAGAGATGGTGGAGTTTGTGAAAACCATTGACGCTGTCTTTGAATCCCCTAGAGAAGGATAAAAGCATGAGATAAGAACCTCTAAAAAAGATTGCGCTAAAGAAGTACTGCTTCAGGCACAAAAATTTCACAAAGATCGGAAAGGGTGGAAAACTAAAAACTTGTGTAGATGGCTTCATTGCCAGTTGCACATGTGTATGGAATGTTTTCCAGGAAGTTTTTTGTAAGCCTACTGCCCAATGCTGTTATCTCCTCACTTAGAGGAAGAGAACAGCTCAAGGTGATCCTGTCTCAGCTTCTGTCAGAGCACGTCAACTCTACTGCAAGACAGTTCACAGCTGCGTATAAATATGTTCTGGTGAAGTTGCAAGTGAAGACTGGAACAAGTATTTGCCTCCTTCCTGACAACACCACCATTTTGGAGGCGACACCTTTGTCAGCAAACACCTCGTACAGGTATGACGAAGCCTGTTGAGCATGCAGAGCCTTTTGCTACATTGTTATTTAAATAACCAAGCCTACCATACTCCATACTCCACATGGACGACAATGATCCATAATCATAACAATAAGCAACCTCTTATGGCTGATTTAATGTTGGAACAAAATCAACATGACAAGCACACAATTTCATCTAATCTATTATTAATTCAGGCATTTCAACATAAGAGAACATGACCAAGAAACTTAAGGTAACTGTTAAAGCTTTTTTAAATGTATACCAGAGCAAATATACATTTCTTTTTTCGTGTTAAATGAATGAAAACAGTGCAAGGCAAATATGAAGGTGAAAAGAACATATATGAAGAACAGATATGAAAAATAAAGTTATCAAGAGTTCTTCAACATAATGACCAGAAGCAAGACCAGAATGAACAAGTACTGTAGTACCATTTGGGTACATGTTGATATGCAACGCCCCCAGAGAGACTTTCTTTTATGATCTGCTTAATGATCTGCTCCACAATACAACCTTTTCAACCCTAGAATAGTCTTTGTTACTTGAGCACAATTAACTCATTCATTCCTTAAAATGCACCCTATTGAGACTCATTGTGTTCCTGAGAAGTTTGCGCTTTCTGCTCTGTGGTTATAAAATTTGTGGCCTTCAAATGCCTTTGCTACACAAATTATTCAATTACTCCTCCTTTTAAATGTGCAAGCAGAGATAGCATTTTGCTGCCAGAGAGGGAGGAGAGAATGAAATTAACCTCAGCTAACTCCCCATGCCCTTGACACCTGTATTATGATTTTCTATTAAAACCCTATCTTTCCCATAATGAATTCAGTCTTTCTACAAGAGAAGAGTCCCAGTTTTTGCACAAACTAATTTTTGTTTGTGTTAAGGTGAACTCTCAAATTGAGAGACCTGCTGACAGTGTGGTACTGAATGCCTTGAAAGACCAATTAAAATAGTCGGATTGTAAAATAGAGGTTTTTACACCAACTGTGAAAGGCAATCACTTGGCATTTACTGTTGAATTGAAAACCTTTTGTTTTAAAAGAAGGACAAACAAACCCTAGAAGATAGCTCTGTAACTGGTTGTTGATACCATGGGTGTAGAAAATCTATAGCCTAGTACATTCAGTGTTGGTGTCAGTTAAGGGCTGTGGATGCCTGTTTTTCATTTTCATTGTCATTTACTAGATTTTATATGTTGTGAATTATAACATTGACAATCAATGCCAGATAGTGGTTGAATGTGTGCCTGCATGCATGATATTAAAATATAATATAGTTCTTTGTGGGTTAAAGGGTCAAAGCTTGGAGTGGGATTTCCATTTGCTCGCAGCTGGTCAAGGAGTGAAACCCCTCAGAGCTTTTTTGTCTCATGTCTCCCTTTCTCTGTTTCACTCTCCAGCAGCAAATGCAATCTAGTGAAAAGAGTGTATGGATTATTACCAATTGTTACCAAAGAACAATCTCAATAAAGATGCAGAGTTGCGGGGGAGGAGAGGCCAATACGATATAAAATATCACCCTATCATTCACTCTTCACTATATGCCCAAAGGTATATATACATGTACATTTCCTTTGGGGATGTTTTATGATATGGGTTAGGCCCCCCTAGTTCCAATATAGGGGAAATCTACAAGGAATATATTAGCTTCCGTCTTTTAGTTTGATAGTTAGCTTTGATATACATATTTTAGATTCTCTTTACAGACCTCTATCGGTTTAATTCTTAATTTAATCAGCTTCAAACATTAAAAGGTCATCTGCAAACTGTTTTTTTAAACCAGCTCTTGGAATTAAGATTAGTTTCGTTAGCTAGCTGCAGCTGATAGCATCTGTATATATAATAATGTTTTCCTACCAGCTGAAACTGTACCGTTGCAGTATTTTTTTTACTGCACATCAGATCATTGGAAGATGCTGAAAGATGTATGACTTATAAACTCATGTTTCTTACTCTTTTCATTTATTTAATTAGATACACGTGTTGAAGCACTAGTCAATAACATCACACACCTCTTTTCACCAGTCAGTTACATCAGACCCCTCCTCTCCTCACCAGTCAGTAACATCAGATACCTCATCTCGTCAGTCAGTAACATCAGACCCCTCCTCTCCTCACCAGTCAGTAACATCAGATACCTCATCTCGTCAGTCAGTAACATCAGACACCTCCTTTCATCAGTCAGTGACATCATATACTTTTCGTCACCAGTCAGTAACATGAGACGCGTCCTCTCCTTGCCAGTCAATAAAATCAGAAAACTCCTCTCTTTGCCAGTCAGTAGCACCAGACACCTCCTCTCCTCACACGGCAGTAACATCAAACACCCTGTCTCCTCTCCAGTCAACAACAGCCATTTTAAGCCTTCTTAAATTGGTGTAGAAAAGTGTAGCCAGGAGCTGTCTCATAAGATGAGCCCCATGTTATATTACGCCAGTGTTTCCTATTAATTACATAACTGCCCACTACAGTCTAATTTGCCCCGCCACAGTTTCATAATGAACTGAAAATACTTTTACACTTATCATAATCTTCATAATCATAATCTCCAGCAAAGCATCCCTTGCTTCCAGGCAGCTACTACTACTAGTGCTACCCTGGGTTGTCAGATCCTGAGCATTTTTTAATTTTCAAGAAAAACCAAAATCCACCACCAGATGAGGAAGAAACAGCTGTAGAGGTGGCTAGTTAAGATTGCTAGCATGGCTGGATGGCAAATCTTTAGCCAAACAGATTATTCGTAGGCTTTTGTCAAGAAGTAACCTGGAGTAACAGTGGAATTTTACATTACAGGAGAGACAGCTTCCCGTTGACTCTTAGAGAGGGACAGACATTCAGAGAGGGGCAGTGGGGAACGTAGTTCCCATAGGGGCAACAGTTGAGACAGCCTCCCCTGAGGGAGGGACAGCAGGTGAGTTTGACAGCAGAGAAATAAATCTCTCAAATCTTTCAAACATGTGTACATCATACTGTATAGACTAACGCATAAAACAATCAAAATTAAAAATCTGTTGAGATTATAAATTTATATTATGTTATATTAGTAATGCAAGATAAATTGTGTAAAAAACCTAAAAGATCTGAGAAGCCAAGTCAGTATTAGGGTCCAAATGTATTAAGAATGTCCCATTACGAACAGAATTATTGCAGTGGTTTGCAAATTAATTGATTCTTGTTCTACTTTTTAGGGTTGGTTTGTCACACTTGCAAGCAGCGCAGGCCTCCTATAAAAAAAGTCCTAAAATGATAGCCTTTGTGGAGGTTGGGGCTGTCCATTACAGAAAGGATTATCGAGAGCACCATATCAATTCTCAGCACCACCAACAGAGCGTTAAATGCTATGAATCCATTGCATTAGGTAATTTCTAAGCCTTTCTCCCATCACATCATCAACCCTTTCAAATCACGGTCCCAAGAATTTCAGATGCAGTTCAATGGGTAGTGTTTGGGGAGGCTACAATTAGTTGTCACTTAACCTTTCTTTTTTTTAATGAAGGATATTCTGTCATGAATGCCTTCATGCCTGTCATCATTGTGGAGCATGAAGCTGTAATTGGGGGGTTCAAATGCCTGTATTGGTTGGTCATTGGTTGGATAACCCACTACACCAACTATGGCAAATTGCTAAGCTTGGCCCAGCTCCTCGGCTGTGACTATTTCCTCGACGTTAAAGTAAACACTTGTGCAAATATTTAATTCGTTCAGCCTTTATACATTGATCTAAAACTGGTATTTCTTTCCTAGTGAAAAAATATAGCATTTTTTCATTTTCTGATTTCAAGGTTGATCACAGGAACCACTACCACAGAGCATATGCTGGTGGTGTCTCTTTTTAAGTATATTCACTTATAGGTAACTTTACTTTAACTGTTGGTAACTTTACGGTCTGGTTTTAAACTTGCTCTTATCAGTTAAGACATTTTAATTAATTGAGAAAGTGCCTTAGATTTTCTGCTGTTTGAAAAGTTTGGGTTTTTTATTTTTCTTTCTGATAATTGTATGGTACCAGTGTCCTGTCACACCACCTAGAAGACAGGACCACAGGCAGCTACGGTGATGATGATCAGAACAACTCCCACCGTCAGACCCTGGCAAAAAGGTTTCTACCTGTGAAGGAGACCTTGATACTCCAGGGGTGGTAGTCCTTCAAGGAACACAAACACGGAGAAGAGGTATTTAAAGTGGGTGAATGATCCTGAGATATTGCATTGTGATCCTCAACATAAACACTATGGGCCGAATAACTGCACGTTTACTTAAATCGTTGGTCTCCTTCCTCCTCGGGTCTGCAGGCGCGGCGCACCGCACCACGGGAGGGTCTAGCAGCAGCAGGGGCACTTGTACTCCTGGTGGATCGCGTGGACGGAAGAGATGTTACTGGGATCAGCCGTTCAACCGCCTCAGCGAGCCTTCCCAGGTTGTCTGCTATTGTTCCCTGTAGCTGCTGCAGTCTCTCGATACGGCTCAGGTGGTTGCTGACCCGCACAACGCTCCGTCTGATACCATTCAGCTGCCCCCGTAACATCTGGTTCGAGGAAGGGGTGGTCCTCCTGCCAGATGATGTTGCCGCGTCTCACCCTGGGTCGGCTCCCTCCACAGCTTCGCCCTGCTTCTGCATACTGGGCCTGGCTCCAGGATCTTCACCCAGCGGAGCTGCATGATGTGTATGGCACATCTGGAGTTAGGGTTGAGGTAGCGAGGTGACGTTAGATGGTCACTTGTGAGAGATGGTCCACCTCCCGTGCCCAGAACACGGTGTTGTTGTGCGGCAAGCTTTTGTTTACCCCGTCTCCTGACATCCTTTTTTCCCAGAATTAGTCATTCTTCTGTAGCAGGATCAAATCCCCAATCTAATGCTTATTGCTATGCCAGACTTAAAACACTTATCTATATGCTTACCTCGCATACTTACTTGTAAAGAGATCTCCAAGAAAATCCTAGTAGTCATTCTGAAATGTCTTTATATTTCATATTTTCAAAACAGAGAACAGACACACCAGTTTAATTAAATGTTGAAAAATAACACCTCATTAAAATTATTTCCTCAAGACAAGAATCAAGCCAAAGTAATGACCCTGCGGGCCAGATGTATACATTACTCAGCTGTTTGGCAGCAATTGCACTTGTCATTCCAGTGTCAAGCGTTTGTGAGAGAGATTTCTCCACAATGAACAAGGGGCATGGCAGTATGAATAAAGTTGCCAAGATGTGTGCCAAACATTTAAGCCATTGCACTTATGTGATAAACTGCATAATCTTCTTAATTAAAATTACAGTGCAAATAGTGTGCTGCAAAAACATCTTTTATTTTCATTCATTTAGCTAATTGCAGTTACCTTCATTTTCAAGTCAAATCAGTCCAGTAACAGGCTGCAAGGAGAGCACCTGGCTGCCTGCCGGAGGGTTTCCATCAATGGTCTGAGCTCAGAGGAATTCAACTATGAAAAGGGCATTAGAACAGTTTTTCTCAAAGCCCAGGAAAATTAAATGTAGTGATGGAAAGTAACTAAGCACATTTATTCAGGTGCTGTGATTAAGTACAATTTTGAGGTATTTAAAAAATGGTTTGAGGCTAAAAAAGGTAATGGCTTGATCTAAGTACATTCAGCTAAAGAGTACTATTAGATTGTCGTATCTGTAGTTTTACTTCTTCCTCCACTATCAGTATTGTCACTTTGTTTTATAGCCTACATTTAATCCTCAGAAAAGCATGAATATATGTGCCAAAGTAGAATTTATCAGTGTTGGCCTTGTTGCTCTTCATCTCTCCACACCCTCTCCACCGAGAAATCCCTTCTAGTATCTATAACCAGATCACACCCAGTGAAGACCGTGACCATCAGCTGACCCTGGACTTGCCAGTGGTAGATCTATGTTTTCCTAGTTTTATTTAATCCTCAATAAACTTTGTGTGTGATGCCTCTCTAATGTCTTTCACATGAAGGCACTTGACCTCAATCAAGCCTTAGAGAGGGTCCTCACTTGGGACCCTCTCGGTGGCTCTCATTTCCACTTTGCCATCTGGACTGGCTCCAAGGTTTGGAACATCGTGGTGGATGATGAGACCACTTGGGAGAACATTAACATTGAAGGTCTCTGCATGCCATTGAATAACCTGTTGCTCAAGTTCCAAACCTCTCTTCATTGCTTTGATCTATGACACCCTTAATTATCCTTGCAGAGAGCGTTTTTGCAGTGAATTCTGATCTCACACAAACTGCTTCATAGAATGTGTCGCTTTAAGCCAAGGGGGATACATGGTAACCCAGAGTGGGCTTGTGGATTTATCCTGCATTCCCTCTTCAATGGCCCCTGACATTTTAGGTGGCACCTCCAGACTGTATGGAGTTCAGCCCAGCTACCAGCTACCAGCAACAAAGTGGAAGGTGGAAGTGTGCATTTTTGAGCATTTGGATGGGTGAGCATGTCCTTAGACAACACAGCTGGACTGTGATAGAACCAGAGAGAACCTCTTGGGCCTACTTTGATGAAAGCATATTTATAGTAGATATTCCATCAACAATCAGTGCAGTAAGTGCTTATGTTTAAAGAGAAATGAGGGATACTCCTCCAGCAATCACATTACTGTCAGGCAAAGGTCAGAAAACAACCTGTATTTTTTTATTAGTATTTGGTGATTAAAATGACCCTCTACTCTGTATAAAGTATACAATTTATACAGAGTAGATGGCACACACCTCCTACTAGAGACTTTAGGCTCAGGCACTAAAAGCTCATCCACTTGGCCTGGAATAATGTCATATCAAAACCTATTATACATTTTGTATGAGATTGTAATCTGTTTTGCACATTTAAATGAATTACATTGAGAACTGTTGTAAAATCCGAATTGTATAAAGACTGAGTTGTTCTTTTTTAGTTTATCCACTACTGATTTATGAGGTAATTAACCACAAACCAAGCCTGAAATCTTGGTGTAGTCATGGAATCAGACCTGAATTTCAATAGCCACATAAAGATAATTATAAAGTCAGCCTACTGTCACTTGAAGAATAGAATTTAAGGATTTACGGATTTTAGATTTTGGTAAAACCTGTGCAAATATTTATCTTTAGTAGAATCAACTACTGTAATGGTGTCTTTACAGGTCTCTAAAAAGTCAATCAAACAGCTGCAGCTGATTCAGAACACTTTTGATTCATTTCACTGCACTATAACGTTTACTCTGTTTTATCCATCTTATCCTATTTCAACTTTTTTCTAATTAATTATTTTTAAATGTAGTTTTATATTGCCATGTATTGCTCTAACTTTGAATTGCCTCGTTGTGTAAATGTAACTGAGAACCAGACAAATCCGCTGAGCTTGGTTTATATGTGCTATACAAATAAACTTGTATTAAATGTATAGGGAACTATACCCCCTTCTTCTTTAGAGGCAATAGGCTTCTCCCCACCAAGAAGTCCCTTAATCTACAATTAAGACTACACCACAAGTAATGATGTGTTAGCAGTATTTGCCTCACCTTCCTTTCCAGATGCCATACAGCTTCTCCTGTCTACTTACAGCTTCTCCTGTCTACTGTTGTATATGGCACTTCTTTTGAGCCATATTGTATTTTCTCTCTGCCTCTGTCTTCTTAGTACTGACTAGAGTTGTCAGATAGCCATTTGCCTTACAGTATGTGTTGATGTCACAGTAAACAGGTTAGCACACAAAGCATTAGTCTGGCTTAAAATTCCATCCTAAGAAGTTCCTGATTTTTATCTAAGTCGGTTAAGCAATATTACCTATTAGGGTCTAAAGAACCTACTTGGTGTTGAAGACGAAAGAATCATGGGTGCATCGAGGCCACTTTGCCACCAAATGCCATGTGACCACATTTGGGTCCCTGATGGCCTTCACATTAATGGCATGAAAGCCTTTATGGCTAACAAAAACTGGCTCATCGGGTCCACTCGGTGCTTTAATTGCAAAGCGCAAACCATCAACAAGCCCAATTACCCACGGCTACCCGCTCTGCTTGAAAAACATCTCCTTAATTTGTAGTGCCTTCATTTGAGCCTCTTCTCCTTGTGGGAAATGTGTATATTGTGGTGCCAGAGTTCAGATAACGTGGGTGACCTCTGTGAGGCTGAATGAGACACAAGGCTGTGATGTTAAAGACAGATTTGCAGCGTCAGTCTGGAGGTCACCCTTAGCAAGAAAAAACAACAGCAAACAAACAAACAAAAACATGCCCAGAGCCCCATGCCTCTATGTAGGCCTCTCCAGAGCCAGACGTAGCATGTCCATCAAAATCACAATTAATCCTCTTGGCAGTCCACACAGTATACGCATTAATACATGGTCTGGAAAATTTAAATCCACATCATACAGTTTGAGTAGCCATTCAGTCATAATATTTTGGTGTTCATTTTGTTTTCTATCTTCATTGTCATACAGATGTTGTTATCAAAATATAAGATAGATTCTTCCCTAAATTCACATAGGAAACATGTTTCTGTAATACCCAAAATTCTATTGTTTGTGCATGTCCAACGATATCTATTAAGTAGCATTTATTGCAAAGGTTATTTTTAAGGTCTCATATATTTTGGGTTTGTTTTGGTCTCAAACATGTATGAACATATTTGAGAAGTCTTTATTTAGAGTAAGAACAGGTTACTGTTGTTTGTGTAGCTTCGGAAGCCAGCAGAGGTACGTGTAGCTTCCAAAAGCTAATCAATCAGAGCAGAGTGGACTCATTCAGAGGGGGATATTAAAGAGACAGGAGCTAAAACAGCCTTTCCCAGGCACATCCAAATCAGAACTACTCCATTCATGAGCATATTGTATTCTATAATAGACATCCCAATTTGTGGCAGCATTTTTCTGTTTTAACATGACCTAAAGCCAGGTCTGTAAAGAAATGGTTCTCCCAATTTGGTGTGGAAGAATTTGAGTCCTGACCTCAACACCATCCAATACCGGCAACTGCAAGCCAGGCTTTATCACCCAATATTAGTGGCTACTCTGCAGCCAGATAGCAACATCTGGTGGAAAGCCTGAAACCAGAGTGGAGACTGTTAAAGCTGCATATGGAAGTATATGTTCAACTATTTTGAATGCTTGGGTGTCCACATATTTTTGTCCATGTACCATATCATATAAAGATGCCTGATGTGACATAGCATTATAATTGCACTCACTGTTATTCTAATGGATCTTAGAACTGTGGACAGAAGGTTGACAAATGTTGAGTTCGTAGCCTGAGATAAAGGGAGAGGAGATAGCCATTGCCAGGCGGGCTAATGGTGCTTGGCAACATAATTACTCTGCACTGAAAGACAGAACAAAGCAGTTATCTATTTTAACGATGAAAGAATTGCACGAGAAAGTCTGTGTGGGCCCACAATAGGTAAGGGCCACACAGATTTCACAAATGAATGGCTGATTAACACTCAGTTTCTCAGGGATCCTTGAGGAGCCACATTCTTATTCCTATTGTGATCAATTTTTATTCAGGTCTGACGTTGTTCCTTTGGCCCCGAGGCATCAGGGGTTGTTTCCATGCAGCTGCTCTGACAAGAGAAGAACTCGATAAACAAGATCAGATTGCACAGACAGACGGGGAATGAGCTGTTGCTATGGCAACCCCCCCTACATAATTTCTCCCCTGAATCAAGATCCGTCATTCTAGATGCAGGCGATGCAGGAGAGTCTGATCCAGCAAGACTTGGGAAGTGACAGACAGTCAAGACACTAGTCATCACAGGTAATCCAGAGTTGGTGTCACGGCCTGATGGCATCAATACTGTATATGTTTCCTTTAAGAAGTGGAATACTTGTCATGCAAGTATCTGATGGGGAGAAAAGTCAGGGAAAATGTCAGCAGAGTGTGATAAAAAACCCAATTTTTGAGAACTCACGATAAGCAGACGGGAATAGACATCTGCACTGTTTGAATGTACAGAAACACATGGAGGGATATCACATGTATAAATGAAGATGTCCTCTTTCCTTGTCTTTGTCACACTCTCAAGATTATATTACATTCCTTCAGTTCTTTGTCTTTGTACTGTAAGCTGCTGTAATTGAGACCCCTACATACTTTCCTTGGATTTGAGCTGTCATATACATCCATTTTTTAAACCCATGCAGACAATTTCTGTACTTATAATGAGCCTCATGCACCCCCCACTTCATTATTTTCCCCTCTTTTTTCCCTCCGCTCTCATTTGGTTTCACTTTTAAAGCCTCTTCACCCAGTGTCTCTGCTGTCACAAAACTGTCTTTCAAACCTGCTTATCTGTAGACAAGCACTGAACCTGAATTCAGCATCAATAAATGGAGCATGAACAGCGTTGACGTCACTGGCGGTGGCCGATATTACTGAATGTCAGCAATGCTGCTTCACTGTGAGACATGACTGCCCATAGAGACATTGGTATGTGTTGTCTGTAATGACAAATGGAATTTTCAGTTCCCTTTGTTCATAAATTAACACTTGAAGTGTTGTTTCTGCTTTTTACCAGAAAAGGAAACAAAATGACGCTCGCAAAAGTCTCCGCTTTGATTTATTGATGGGTTATGCAAGCAAAGTGATCTCACATATTGCTTGAATGAAGCTTTTGTCACAGCCTTCAGAGGAGTATAAGAGGACATTTCACAAAGCGGTAGGTAGGTGCCCGCTGCATTATGGGTTATGCTGGATAATCAAAGTCATATTTACGTCAAAGCAGAAAATGGGGAATATAATATAATATAGGTTTGATGTTAGCGGAGGCGATAGAAAACGTACATCACGCTGTCTGTCGACATCTGTCACTTGGATTCTGTAGAAACCAGGCATGTGCAACTGCATGGCATTAAGAGTTGAAGCGAGCTCCTGCCTGCTCGCTACCGTTTAAATTGAATGGATGCGAGGCTCAGACGCACAGCTTGTCAACAGCCAAGGCAGGCAACTGCTTGGGGCCCCGAGCCGTTACGGGCCCCCCGAGACTCAGGGCCCGAGGGCTGTTTTTACCGAAATGTCTCAAAAATGTATAAACCGCAGTGACCGCATCCCCCTTGGGCGATTTGCAATGACATCTCAGAACCTTCCTAAAAAAGGGCCCTATGTCAATCCCATGATCCCACCTCATGTTAACCTGTATGATGCTAAATTATCGTTCTGTAAATTGGAAATGAAGCTGAAGGAAAATGAAGAGGAGCTATCCATCTGGTAGTGTGAAGAGGAAGAAGAAGAAGAAAAAAAAAAGACAGTGGTAAGTGGAGCAGATAATAAGCATAACATGAACAGTAAATGACTATTATTGAACAAATGCTGTTACTTTGTCTAACTACTACATAGCCAGCAAGTTACAAATACAAATGCTAGGTTAACCTAACGTTAGTTGCTGTCCTCCTTGACAGCAAGCAGTAGCACTCTAACAGGGTAACAGTAAATAAGCTAACTTATGTTACATTATTGAAATGGGGTATTCAGTATTGACCCCTTAACAGCTATTTATATGCTACAGTTTAACTTTTAATGCAGTATTTATTGGAAAGTTTACTTGTTGTACCATGCTTGCTGTGCCTGTATGCTGTGTGGACATGGGTGTTTGTTGAAGGTACAACATGTATTGGAGTGATTTGGAGCTTTTTCTTTAACTAATAAAGTTGTGTAAGAGTTAATAGCTAGCATTAATCTATGAATGCCATGATAGCAATGAATAATGAAAGCTATGCCCAAGGAGAACAATTGAAAGTCTTCTCTCTTCAGGATCACTACTTAAATTTATGTCCACAAAACAGACAGAAAGTGCACCTACCAAATGCTGACGATGAAAACCTTAAGTCCAGTGTCCCACTAATTGATAACATATGCGATGTCCTGTAAATATTCTTTATGACAATATACACAATTGTTTTGTCACATCAGTTCTAGCAACATCCTCCTCCAGTGGGATAGTGGCCGCTCCACCTGGTGGTTGTCATGAGCAGGAAGAGACACCTCGAGCGCCCATTCCAAGTTATGATACTGATGACTGATTTTAATAAATCAATACATTTTAACTTTAATTGATAGCATATACCATGCCCTGTAAAGATTCTTTATGACAATGTATACCTGTAACAGGTGGAGGTGGTAGGACCCAAATGCAGCACAGAACCAGTTAACAGTTTTAAATGTCTTTATTATACAGTCCACAAGGTAACTGAACAAGTACAGGCAGAATGCGTAGGGCAACAGGCAGGGCACAGGGTCACTTATGACACAGAAGGCAGCAGGTAAGATCATGCTAGTAGCACTCACGGAGTCAAGGTGTATGGGACAGGGACAGAAGGCTGGTGCGTTCACCGGGGTAGACACGAGGCGAGGAGGTCCAAGGCAAGCAGGGTCGAAACCAGTCCGTAAATAAGTGCTGGAAGGTCTAGCATGAAGCAATTGTCAATGACGATCTGGCCAAGAGTGAGTGGACAACAGGAGTATATATACAGGCTTGATTATAGATGGGGTGCAGCTGAGAGTCCAGGTGATTTACTGATGAGCTGCAGCTGAGTGCCCAGGTGAACAGAGTTAACTGATGAGGTGGGTGTGGCTGATTAGCAGGGGTAGAGCAGGAGTGTGGTGAATGGAAAGTTACCAGCAGCAGGAGAAGAGCAGAACAGACTGTGACAATACCCTGTTTTTTTTTTTTTTTTTTTTTGTCATATCAGTTCCGGCAACATCCACCTCCACCAGGACAGCAGCTCCTACCCCTCATCATGACATGTCACCTGCTGCTTTAATTCTAATATGTATGGTATGATATGTGAACATTTGGAATAAAAAGAGTTTTGATTTCATACATTTTCCATTGGTGTCAGATTATTTATAACAATATAACACTGGTCGGAACTGCCCCCTGGGAATTTTTGCTTAGGGCCCCAACAGACTCTAGAATCGCCTCGGCCGAGGCTTAGGCCATTTTTACACTGACAACCTACTGTGTTGCAGGGATGGATCATCAGTCAACCCTCCTCTCTCCTACAGTGCACCATCTCTCTCCTTCAGTTTCTCCTCTGCTTGCTCGCTTTAAGAAAGAGGGATGTGCTCAGGATGCACAAGTGGGGAAGAAAAGACCTCCGAGCTAAAATAAATGTTGATCCTGGTGCCATCTCTAATGCTGGTTGGAGGATAGAGGAAAACACATACATAAAAGGTGGAAGAGAAGAGTGGAGTGTATTGCATTAAATACCCACGGGACTGTTACCTGAGCAAAGTGCTGCTTACATAATTTCTGCTTTAAACAAGAGGCAGGAGAACTGAAAATGTGAGAAAGTCACTCAAAAGTCTTGTAACTTGAAATGACTGTTTGCTAAGGTCTAACCTCTTTAGTTAGTGACTGTTGCTACAACTGTCAAGCTTTCTGTTCTCACACTGCACTTATCATTTCTATCAGCAAAACAGCAGATTTTTAGCTATGGTTGGCAGTTAGCAGGTTAGCAGGACACAGCCGCTAATGTACGTCCACATTATGTTCAAGTACTACACAGTTGATGTGCTAGTTGTGGAAGGGGCTTTTTTTAACCCCACAAAATTATAGAGTAAAAAATGGCCGCCCTTGAAAGTGACATTGGGTTAAGCTGGTCAGTGGTCACCAACCCTGCTCTTGGAGAGCTACTGGCCTGCATGTTTTAGGTATCTCCCCACTCTAACACACCTGATTCTAATCATTAACTCATGATCAAGATCTTGATGATCAGTGCTCCACACTGCAATTTTTACCCTTTACGTTTTTTTTCAGGTATTCCACATAGTATACCTCAACGACGAACTGCCAAGAGGGTTCAGGCTGGACCAGGACAGGAGCTGCACTGAAGAGACTTTTCAACTTGGAGAAGACAGACTCTACCTCGTGTGTGAGAAGGGGGACCTTGGGGGAGGTAAGTCGGGAAAGGGGTGCTGTGACCTTGCTGAAGTCGGCAAAGCGCAGGAACCGCTCAACCTGTTTCTGGGTGGTGGGTTGAGGCCATTCTCCCACAACTCTGACCTGCACTGTAACAAATTACTGTAAAAATACAGTGAATTTCATACAGTAATGTACCGTTTTTCATAAATACAGTTAAATACTGTTAATGTTGATGCCTTCATGCAAAAAAATACTAACGGTAAGCTACTGTGTCATTTTACGGTATAATACAGTATTTTTTGTTTAAGTCCGCCTACAACTTGTGAGCAACATGCTGCCTCGTGTCCCACATCTCATTTAGCCCACAGTCAACTTAGAAAATCATACAATGGGCAAAAACATATTCAAGATAGATGGAAGAAACAGGAAGAATTTAAGAACGTGATTTTCGACTTGACTCTGACCGAGCCAGCTCTGCACTGGACCGAGAAGATGACCACCATCTGCTCTCCGTCTTGTAATCCACCCTGCTCCGGTGCTTTACTAAACAAGGTAATTGCATTTTATCAAATTCAGCATTTTGTCTCAAGTTTAATTTTCATTTCTTTGGTTGCCTTTCCCCCCCAAAAGATTAACATTAGTCAAAATTACCGCTTGGCATTAGCTACTTTGTGAACCGCATGTTGCATGCTAATGTTAGCTAGCATATCCATGGGACTGCATTAATGATCAGATCAGCAGACTAAATCAAGTTAATGTTAGCTAGCTTGGTCAAATGTTGCGTCTAATCAAATATGTGAAGTAGTCTCTACTTTACCATTTGTTGTGTTGTGGGGTTATTTCATGTAAAAATGTGTGTGGGGTGTGTCATACTAAGGAGGGGAACATTGCTTGTGATGTAAGCATAATTTCATTATTAATTTGGATGCATTGTCCAAGTTTTACAGATACCTGCTCCTGCAGCCAGTGTTACTGTCACTGAACCTCCCAGCCAGACAACACCTGTTACTGCCTGGTAAGTATCACATAAGCAAGGCTTAGAGTATAACGTCAATCTGTCTGTCTAATAAACTTATGTTTTGTTGTGGTATCTTGTAGATGTAGTTCTTTCATCAATGTTGTTTTTGTGGAAATAAATGATACTTCATGTAATAGAGTAAAAAAAGGAAGATATAGTCTTTGCGTGTTCAAAATGTCATCAAGTGTGCTGAAGCAAATTCTACTTTAAAATACCTGGATAGGGCCCTGATGACCATACTTGATACTGTTTTGTGACATTAACTATCATTTTTGTCTGCATTAGTTGCTAGTGATGAAGCCACAGTTGGACACTGGATGATCAGCATTGAAAGTCATGTCATCTGTGAAGACATCCAACCAAGCTTCATCACAGGACTGTACTGTTCAACTTCAACACCAAGACATGCTGCAAAGACACTGGAGTTCATTCAAAGGTCAGCCTGGAATGTATTGATCAACAAAGGCCAAGCTGATGTCCAAGACAATGGAGAAGCCGGTCAAAAAAAAAAAGACAGCAAATATGAAGTGGCCACCCGTCTAAAAAACTCATGGACTTTGAGTGGGGCTTTTTTTAGCCCACGAGAGACACACAGGACCTCACTCTCAACCACTGCAACCAGATGTTCATGTTGTCATTTTAAGGTAATAAGTCTCAGAATTGAGTTGTGTTCACTTCAGTGTATTTCAGTTATGCAGTTCCAGGTTTGTTCTTTCATTTGCGTTCTATTGCACATGATCATAACTAATGAAAGATGGATACTGAAGGCAGGTTACATTACGTTTGGTAAGCAAGTTGTATACAGTTTGTTGAGAACCTGAACATGATAATTGTTGTTATGCAATGTATTGTAACGAACTGGACATGTTACTGTTTTGTGTTTTATAAATTTGAGAGTTTAAGCCAGATTCTGTTCTGTTCAGTTAAAGTACTGGTTTTTACGAGTGTCTGTGAACGTGTCTTGAGAGTGAGACTTGCAGCTAGCGTGCAGGTGTGTTTGTTGTTAGCCTCTGCATAAGAAGACGGCAGCACGTGTGTGGCTAGTGAGCTACTGATGTTAAGTTTTAGTTGTTTTGGCGTTGGCTACGGCCCACAGTACGCTGTGTAACAGTCAAGAGTAAAGAGCCAGCTAAACCGGCTAACGTCTCGGCGTGTGGTTATTGAGGGACGTTACAATATTTTACAAGAAATGTATTACTTGATTATTTTTAGCTACTGAATGTGTTTGATGCAGTGTAAAAATGTAATATTATACAGTCATCTCTTGTCACTGAATCCAGGTTACATGTGCTAGAGCATGCAGATTGAGAACCTATTCAGGATGAGGAATGGTGTTTTTATGGACTGTATTTAATTACATTGAGTTTAACAGTTACTAAATGTGTTTACCACTGCACTGATTTCAATAAATGCCGAGTGTTGTAAGGCTATCTCTTGTCTGAGCCATTTCTATTTTCAAGGGTTTTATTTTGAAATGTAAAATTTTAGAATCATTAGCTTCTAACGGTGTTACACCGTAAAGATCACATTACGGTACAGGAACAGTTTTAATAAATATTACAGTAATAAACTGTAATAACTGTAATAAAATTCTATACAGTACATTACCGTAATATTTTTAACAGTAATTAACTGTTTTTTAGATTACAGTAAGGATACTGTAAAATAACAGTAAATTGCTGGCGTCTATAGCTGCCAGTAATTTACTGTTATTTAACGGTAATTTTTTTTACAGTGTGGCCAAGATCCGACCTCATCTGCCCACTCTCAATGATGTAGCCCAGAAAGCTCATAGAACTGGCGTGAAATTCACATTTCTCTGCCTTCACATAGAGTTTGTTTTCCAGAAGCCTCTGGAGGACCTGGCGAACATGAAAAATGTGTTCAGTAATGTCTTTGGAGAAGATGAGTATATCATCAAGGTGCAAACACAAAGCGGTTGAGAAAGTCATGCAGCACATCATTGACTAGGGCTAGAAACATAGCGGGGACATTGGTCAAGCCGAATGGCATGACTAGGTACTCAAAGTTACCCAATGGATGACCTAAAACCAGTCGAGTCTTGGGAGCAGAAATAATGTTAGACTGAATCTGTTCACAATAATTATCAGACAGAACCAAAGTGACTGCAACAGTTTGATGTGTGATGTGAGCTGGAAACTTTCCATCCAGGGCATTAACCTTGAGATGAGGCTCCAGGACCCCAATGGAAATTCCACTGTGAAGCCAATTCCTCATCCAAAAAGTTATCCTCAGCACCAGAATCAATTAATGCCAGAAGGGGCAAAGAGAGCTGATTAAAGCAAAGCGTAGCTTGAATCTGAAGTCTAGATTAGGCTGCAGGAACAGTCTGACTCACCAGTATTCCCACATCCACTGGTGAGTCCCGTCTTTTGGCTGCACAGAACAGGTAGCAATCAAATGCCCAAATGCCCCTGACCACAGTACAGACACTCACCAGCCTGAATTCTGCGCTGTCTTTCAGCTGGACACAAATAGGCATGACCTAACTGCATAGGTTCCTAGTTAACTCCTTACGCTCTCGAAGACCGGAGTATGGGGCACTGAAGGCAATGGGGTTTGGCCGACTCTTTCTTTGTGGCATTCACACAGACGATTGTCTAGTCTGATAGCAAGGGAAACAAGTGAAGACAGGTTAGGGAGATCATCTCGGGAGGCCAATTTATCCTTTATTTGCTCACTTAAACCTTTACTAAAACACTCCACTTCTCATAAATTCGCAATCCCATCCCAATCCATCCCAGTTGATGGTATGTCGAACAAAGAGTTCAAAGCAGTCTAAAGTCCTGACTTTTGACACTATAGACACACAACATCATATCGTTTGAAAAATAAAGAATCACAGAAAGCATGACATTTCTACTTTGAAAGGCAAGTAAACTGGCATTGATCTGCAAAACTATTGGAATGCTCCTTTTCAAAAGTGTGAGGTTTTGTGCAGGCCACATGTATAGCTACAATAAATTACCTCATTTCCCCTACAGGGCGTTTCAGGTTATTATATTCTTCCAGATCCATACTGACAAGCAACATTAATTATGAAGTATACCAGTGAGCCAAAATTTACACTACAAATAGGAGAATAATTAGTCGCTTCATTAATATTCAGTCCACACTGGGTATTAAAACACTGTATGAATGAATGTAGTGATTGTGTAGAAACAGATACAACACAGAGAAAATCAAGTTTTATGATAATGCAGTCGAGGGTGAGAAGCGAAAAGTAAATAAGTGTTATTTTAGAAGTTGGTCCACCTCTTAATTAACTACTTCCTATCTAATCAGTCTGTCTGTGGAACATTTACTGTATTGTTTTGGTATTTAACAGAAATATGAAAGACCAGTGTGGACTTAATTGAAATCAAGTACTCATCTCTATTCTAAAACAGGTCAGTTAACATACAGTATATATAATTCAAATGAAAAAGATCACTGTTCAGCATACACATTCATATTTATACCGATATTAAATATTTACGACACTCAAGGAGGGAAAACTATTTTGAAACCCTAATGCATCAAACTGTACAAATTTGCAGCCTACTTTTTCCTCCTGACATTTGCAATAAAAATAATCACGTCTTGGCATTTGGAAATGTGAATCTTAACTCCTCTCTTGGATCTACTGTTGGCTCGGTGAACGCTTTTCTATCCTCTTTTGGCTCAGGCAGCCTGACATTGAACGTCTGAGCTACTAAACTGAATCAGCCAGCACAGCATGCACACCCAGTTCAGTGCTGAGGCTTCTGGAAATGGCTTTCACTCTCACTGCTTGAGAGTACAAGAAATGATTACTGACTTGTAAACTTAATTTATATGTAATTTCCTGCTTGTCTTAAGAAGAATATTAGTGCCAGCAGAGTCTGTTTATGAATAATTCTAAAAGGAATTAAATTGAATATTTCATCCTCATATTGAACCATGGAAACAAAATTGTAAGGGAGAAAATAAAAGCTAAATATAGCCTATATCAGATGCCATGACAATAAAGGCCTTTTTTAAACTTTATTTGATGGGTAGACTGTGAAGAGTAGAATCAGTGTCACATGAAACCTTTTGGAGGACCTGACCAAAAGTCTAGCAGCAGCATTTTGGACCACTTGTTAACAATTCAGAGATATTTGGCTGAGACAGGAACAAGTCTAGTGGGTCATGAATAAGCATTTCAGTTTTCCCACTGTATTTAAATTATCTGCAAATAATAAACCTAATGTAATCCTTTTTGCTCATTTTTTTGGTATCCAACAAACAGCTGAAGAAAATATTTGGCTCATTAACTGCTAAATTCTCCCCTACCTAGCTTGCTGCTAACTATTAGCCATGTATTAGCTGTTTGGTGCAGGGCAGGTAGTGTAGCTAATTGTTTTGGATTTTAGCTGAAAGTGGATTAAAAAAGTGTAAAGATAAGGAGAGCTGCAGACTTGGGCAGTAAACGTCTGTGCATTCTTCACTATAAGTGGTCCCTTTAACATTGAACATAGTCATTTGATCCTTTGTTACTATAAAACATATTGAGTAGAGTATAGGTTTAATCTCAATAGAGCAATGTGAAATGGGCAAATTCCTGAAATGATAAAGATGTCACTACAGCTAAGAGGTAAATACAATAATAGTGGCAGCACACAATTCATCATTTTTGGTTTGATTCACGGACAAAATTGTGCATTTGAAATACAATCTCACACAAATCTCCATATTTATACCTCTCAGAAGATGTAACTTTCATTCTGCCTTTTGCTTTCACGGTTGAGTACAGTTTAGCTTTGTCACTTTGGACCCTGAAGAATGTGCCGTACAGCAGAAAGCACATCTTTAGCTTTCCTATCTTTGAGTTAAACAGTGTTATTAGCTTCCAAATGGCATCAAGCAGATTCCTGACATTCTAACTGCAATGAGGGAGCGCTTCAAAGAGAGAGGACCAGTCTCGAGCTGTGATTATAGACTACCATCTGTTTTACAATTGTCCAAAAGATTCTGAATGAGGACTACAGTGTTAAAATGCATTCAGCAGAGTTGTTTTTTCTTAAAGCTGTGTCACTGTATTTAGCAACTAGCAACCTGCACTGAGATTTGTTTTCCTAAACTGCAAACCTTGCCTTAACCCCAGCTACGTAATATTTGTTTTGGAGTGTGACACGCACAAGCATCAGTCCAAAATGCTAGAGCATTTACACCTAGTCCACACAGTTCTCAGGAGTCTCTCCCAGGAGCTTTGATCTGGTTTCTTTTCTGCTGGCACCTCAGTGAGGGAGCTGTGATGCACAGTGGTGCATGAGCAGCCAAACTTGGCATGAAAGTCAGTTTGAGATGTGTCTTACAGGAAGAAGAGCCGTCGATTCAGCTCTCTTCAACTGGCATCTACCAATAGCAAAGGCGCAACACACACTAGCTCCGATTCCATCTTTGATGTTTCAAGCAATCATTTGAATGAAACACAACAACTGACAGCTTCTGCCTCAGTGGTTTCATTCCTAGAATTGCACAGTGAAATTTTTGTTCTCAGGTAAAGTTTTTGCTTCATTTTCCTGTCTCGGAGGCAGAGTTAACTTTTCATGACTTTTCTTTTAACCTGTTGATGTAGAACATACTTAACATTACAAGCAGCTGAAATTTTGAGGGCATCACACAAATAATATAGTGAGGCTGTTAAATTCTGTGTAGGTATGTGTATGCTTCTATGCTGGTGACACCTGTGGCCAGAGGCATTATGTTTTTGGGTTGTCCATCCCATTTTAATGGACATAATATATCATGAGCACCTTCAAATTTTGTACAAACATCCAGTTGGACTCAAGGACGAACTGGTTAGATTTCAGTGGTCAAAGGTTAAGGTCACTGTGACCTCATGTCCGTCCCATTCTCTTGAATATCTGAGGGGAATTTTGTGACATCTGGCACTTAATGTCCACTTGGAATCAAGGATGAGAATTTGGTGGTCAAGGGTCACTGTGACTTCACCACACATGTTTTTGATGAAATTACATTTAATATCCAAAAAGTAAACCTCACTGTGGCATCATAATGTTTTTCAAAACTTTTCTGGCCATTTTTCAACACCATAACTCAGGAACAGAAGGGGAGATTGTGACCATATTTCACATTTCTCCATTTGGCCAGATCCTCCCTTGGTGACACTAATCTTAGGTGTTTCTGGAATAGAGTGCAACTTGACTGTTTGGCGGAGGTGTATGACCGTGAGGTGGTATTCCTAATTTTAAGATTTTCAAGAGGGCAGAAAACTGACAAAATGCCTTGAAATGTAAAGATTGAGGACTATTGGGTCAATAATGTTGACAATATTGCGCACAGACCACAAAATGAGTTTGCCAGCTAGTCATCTTACCTAAGAGTGAATAGAAGAATTTCATACTGTATGTGCCACCCTTACTAACTATGTTGGAACACATGCTTGAACTTTAATGTGCAGTATAATAGTATAATGTACATATAAAGTGATCATAAGAGATTAGTATCATCTAAATCATGAACAATTCATAAATTCAATGTATAGGTTATCAGCTGATTTATAATTGCAAATAAATAGTGACACTGTGACATCACCCACTGGTTTGTGGACCTCTATTTTGAAACCACAAGTTTGCATTTTTTCATCATCATGGATTTTCTGAGCACTGTAACACACAACAAGTAACTGAAGAGGATTAGCACTTGCAAATAAACCTTTCCCTAATCCAGAGTTGATGTGAGGTGAGGAGCTGAGGTTTTTCTTCAGAAGATAGCCTGCAGTTATATACCACCAGATATAAAGCTATTCACACACATTATTCTGTACTTTTGACTGGTATTGCATGTTTATTACAAAATAAGAGCTCAAACGTAAGTACCTGTTTGGTCAGCATGAGCCTTCAGAACAGCTTTCACACTGCTGGTTATAGATTCTCCAAATCTTTGGAACTTATTTTGTACATTTTCTTACACAAACCTTTCAGTGACCCCTTGTTCCGTGCAGTTTGGAATATTGTCATCCTGGAGGAGAGCACTCTCTTCAAGTTAGAAATGCTTTATCAAAAGAAAAAGGTTATCACAGAGAGTACGTTTGTTTTGACTTGCAGTGACCTTTCCCTCCAAGACAAGCTGACCCAAACTATATAACATAACAGAGCCAACCAAACCCCCTCACTGTGAGGGGCGAGTTCTGTCCTGTGCCATTTGCTTGAGGTATTCAACACATGTGCTCACCCATTTGTCAAGAATATGGTGAAGGATGACTCATCTGAACATCTTTCCACATGTCTGTAGCGTTGCGGTTCGCACCACTGAACTTTCATATGGTGATTTGTCTTTGTAATGAGTCAGATAGATTGTTTCCTCTTGTCATTGTGATCCAAGATTTAGGTCAATTGGTTCTGCTTAGCATGATTATACATGTCACACAGCATGATGGGATGTTAATTAGTTAACTGTACCAAGCTGTAGATCTGTATGAAAAAAGCTTCAGCAAGTGTCATTTTGTCACCTCAATTTGAGTTTAAAGCTGCACTGATATTTTTATTGTATTAAAAGGAGAAAAAAAAGTGTAATGTGAAAGGGGTCAGTCCAAACCCAGAGAGAATGATTTGGTGTTTGGCTCATGACTGCTGCTGAGACTGCGTGGTGATGGGGAGGTGGTGATGGGGAGGTGGTGGGTCGTGCAAACAGGAAACAAGAAAGCACTAAAGCAGAGAGGGAATAAACATACCCTTATATACTGTTCAAGGTCTAAACTGACCCATTTTTGCATTTGAGAGAAGAACCTTCTCTTTTAGCCAAAAATTGATGATTTTTTTGTTTGCATATAAACAGAGAAAAGCAGAGATTTGGGGAGCCGGAAACTGCTCCTGGGTTAAATGCGATATTGTTTACAATCTACAGTCTATGTTTACAGTCTATGGTGATCATGGATGCAGAATAGCAGTCGCAATCCCTTTGTATTTGTTTGCATTTGCAAATACAAGTGCTTTACTATGTGGAGGAATGAAGTGACGTTGTTGTTGTTGCTATGCGGGATTCTGATTGGCTAACGTGGGCTTGAGCTGCTCTTGACGGCATATATACACGGGTTAGTGTAAACGGAAACTTTTGTGAAAACGGACTGATGTGCACGCAGTTTTTTTTGTAAACGGAGAGGATGAAATGCCCGTTCATGAAAATAGCCAGGCATGTGTAAACGTAGTCTTAATTGATGCCCTAGAAATGACAGCAAGGAAATTATGAGTGAGCTGTGAGAGGGATCAGAATGACCAAGGCATGAGAAATAAAACTATACATGTGAACATCCAAAAAGAGAATTTCGCTATGCTTCATAAGAGAATAAAACAATTTAAAACCCTCTTGAGATAGAGATATATAATTGAAGTGAGAGGCCTTAGGATGCACATGTATACACTGTTAAGTTACCTTGCTAACAGAGCTGTCTACAGCACTAAAGGCATGGGTGGTTTTGGACGCACACAATGTATTGCAGAGGGTAATGTAGTCAGCGAGCATCCTCTGAAATTCAGCAACATAAGCCTGTGTGTGTGTGTGTGTGTGTGTGCCTGTGTGTAGACTATATATGTGTGTGTGCGCTGCATCTTTAAACATTTGTCAGCGCGCGTTCCGCCAAGCTCGGAAAAACCAGCCTGGCACTGACCACACCGAGGTCACAGCCCCCGAAAGAGACGGACCCCCCCTCGCTCTCTTCTGGGACCGCAGTCACAGCTGGTGCCGCTCCACCGGCATTCACACACCGATGATTATCCACTCGGGGGTCATTGTGCTCCACATTTCTCCCCCGGCCCGGCAGTCCGTCACGGTCACAGCTGGTCACACATGGGTGATTCAGGGCTTTTGCAGTGTTGATAAGCGTACCGTGGGAGGTGCTGACAAGGTGAAAGGTAGCCTACTTGTGAGTTTCACAGTAGCTTTAAATAGAACATAAGTATGCTGTGTGCAATCATGTCACGCAACCAGCAAGTTTTGATGTGTTTTGACTAGTATTGTGGGACATTTGAAGGAGAATATATCTGATTTCTCACTCAATAATGTATCTGAGGATTGTCTAAAAGAAACTGCAGTGAAATTTTTAACTTTACCTTCTGTAGCTCATTATAGATCATGCTATAAATATGCTGCATGATGTTAAGAGGAAAAAAAGAATATTCACAGACATTATGCAACAGCTTAATAAATACCAAAAAAACTCTCAAAGCAAGAAAGCGTGCCTCCTCCCTCTGGCTCATTAACTTCAAGGAAGAGCTTTGCAGGTTTTCAGCTGGGTGTGGTGGTGGCCATCTGCTCCTTCTATCTTAATCGCTAAATTGATTTCATTACTGGTATAATTGGATGGCTTTGATGAGTCTCTAAAGGCAGTGAAATCACCTGAAGGGGCCGGTGCTACTTGGTTGACAGTCAAGTCTTTCTACAGGATGCTGAAGGATTATTGTTTCCACATGATGTCGGTTCTTTTATGAAAACAAGCAACATTGTTCATGTAATTAAAATAAGGTGAAATGAGGATAACACACAAAGATAATTTATGTAAGCAGCCTCTTAAATAGTGCAGGTCCAGAATATTTCAAATATCCATTAGTTGCTGAAAATGCAAATTTTTACTATTGATGTTCAGATGGAATTAAAAATGCCTTTTTAACCCATTTAGGTCACATTGGTCACTTTGCATATATCTAATAATACATGCCAAAAAATACAAAAACATCAGTTTCTTAGTATTTGTGTGTCAAAATCCAATCATTTTTTCTTCCTGTAAAACAAAATATGACGTCCAATCAGGTAGGATTGAAACAGCTGATTTCAACCAATATCATGACATCCACCCATCAATCAATTTTTCAACTTTTAACAACACAGTAGGAAAGAGTCAATATGACACACCCACTTTAATGTTAAGCTCAAATTCATTATGTCCCACCTGTCTATCCTGTTTATAAATGGAAATATGTCATGATAAGGAAATTAGACTCTTGAAATGCTGTTTTAGACTTTAACATGTGCTAGGTATACGTTAGCTGTACCAAAAATAACACACTGCCCATGCTTCAATTATTTTCGTTATTTCAGTTGTTTTTTTTCATCATCTGCGAAAAAAAAATGAATACCAAGGCAGTTTTAAACCGACACACACACACACACGCACACACACACACACACACAATGTCTAAATGCTGATTGGGCGAGCCAGCTCTGTGGTTGGCTTGGAGCTGGAGCTGGTGGCGGAGAGGAGATCACTTAAAAAAACTGCTGGCCATTTTGGATGATGACAGCCAGCCTCTCATCAAACAGAGGAGCTTGTTCAGTGACAGGCTGCTGCTTCCCAAGTGCAGTACAAACAGACTCAGAAACTGTTTTGTACCCCTGAGCCATCAGTCAGTACAACTCCAATGTTGGAAGGAGTGGAGGGTGAGGGAGGTCATAAGACCTGTCCATATCATTTATTCTTTATTCTTAATTTGAACCTTTTAACCAGTACCATGTTTTTTTATTTTAACCTGCACTTTATTAGATCATGTGTTTTTATAACACATTTTAGTGTCCTTATTTATTTATATTACATGTTTTGTTTTGTTTTTTAATCTTGCTATTGGCTTTATTGTACTTTAACATGTCTTTTACTGTCTTTTTATTGTCTGCTGTGGTTGCTTTACTGTTTATGCTTACAGTGAGCTGTTGGAAACTGAATTTTCAATTGGGATCAATAAAGTGAGGCTATCTATCTATCTATCTTGAATATTGATCAGGTAGCCCCTTGGAGCTATACGGGTGGCCAGTGCTATAAAATTAGGTTTTAATTCAACAGCAGGCAAGAAATTGATCAATAGTGATAATAATGCATTGCATGTCATGTAGAGATTAAATCTTCATTACCACTTATTGAACAGTTATGTTTGCTATTCTGTTTATTACTTAAATGGGTAGTCCACTGATTTAGCGTTGCACTCCTATAACATTGTCAGACTCACAATGGACACTTTAAGAATAAAAAAGTATCTAAATTGATGCAGCAGAACCAGAGATATCTTCTTTTTTATTCCCACATATTCTTTTCTGTCAAAACCTGGCGGCTACATTACCCACAATGCAACACAACTCACTCAGCTGTAGAGACTCAGGTGTGTTATGCTGGCGGCTAATGTAGCCTTGAGTCACCAGCCTCAAGCAGAGTCGAGGAGTGTGCTTCAGAGATGTGGCACACACTTCTTTCTAACTCCACGGCCACATACTGAGATTTTCTTCATTTTCAAACTTGTAGTGACATCACTTGGGGCAATTAAACAAATTTCAAATTTCAGACAAAAAGCTTTATATTTCCCCTTTAATCATATATTTATTAAACCACAAAGCAGTTTTGATTGGTAAATTATCAGATTATTCTTTTTAAATATTCACTTGCAGGCTACATTGAGCTGATAACTTTAGAAATCATTAACTTCTGTCTTTACTTCTGTTACCTGAAATCCTGATTCTTCCTAGCACTTCTGTAGCAAAGCACCTGTGTTTCTTGTGACTTATAGACACTGTGTCCTTGATGTCATTTTCCTTTTCTACTTCAGAGTGATTTCTTATGTTCCATATTACACTGTGAAGACATTTCTGCACCTGTGGTTGATGCCTCCACTAATTGTCTGTCAGTTGCTTGCTGGTTGGGAAATAATGTAAAAATATAAGAGCTGGGCCATCAAGCACAGTAACAAGGTGTGACATGTTTATATTAATAGTTGCAGCCTTATTGTTAGAGTTTAAAATATATGCTTTTGTACCATGGCTGTCTCGGCAGAATAAAATACCTGTCTGTGATAAATCAGCAATTCCGTGGGAAAAAAAGTGAGAAAAATAACAAGCAGGTTGTTGTTATGAAGAAACAGCCAAAGTCACACCTGTCAAACTTTTCTCACCTATATTAGGATACAGTAACGCCAGTACAGCAAACCTGCATCTGTGAGTTTGTGGATTTCTTCAGTTTCTCCTTAAAAGAGAAGTGTTGTTTTTGTTTTTTCCAGCCATGGCAGAAGCTGTGACAGAACCCCATTTAACGAAGCATGAACAATGCTTGAGAAAGTCAGGTCATTTTCATCAGTGACTTGAAGGGGGATAATAACAGTGGAATGTGTTGTTAACCAGGATCATTTAAAGGGAAAATAACTTACCTGTCAACATTTTTTAAGTGAAAGTGATAAACCTGCGACCAGAGGGCTGTTCCACAAAGCAACGCTATCAGTAAACACAAGCTTATTTCAGTGGGACAGGTTTATTTTCAGGAAATATCCTTCCTGGAGGAACTTTTAAATAACCTGAAGCTGATTAAACATAGCTTCAGCTTCATCTTAGTCTGTGTTTCACCAGTCTGATACATGTGGGTTGTGATATTTTGTCCCTATGACACTCTAGAAGGATCCCAATGCTCTGAAATATCTATTATTCCTCACCTATCTCACCTTTTCTTCCTTAAAATGACTTTTGGTGTCTCTATACTACATGCTGATAGAAGAGAGATGGAGAGTTGTCTTTGTAGCAAATGTGTGTTCAGTGTAAATGCATTAATATGCAAGGATATTATATATGTAATGTATGTTTAATTCGCTGACATGTTATTTACTGCTGTGCATACATAAGATAGTAAGGTTCTATGAAATAAGAAGAAATCCTCAAAAAAAAATTGCAAACAAATGCATTGCTTGCTAATGAGCTCTAGAGAGGTAATGTGAATGTGTTCCTATAATGTTATAAGTAATGGATGATTCCCTAAGACATATAGAATGGGCTGGGGATGTAGCTGCAAGGGAATTATAAACCTGATGAAGACTGGATTACCCACATGGGCAAAGTGCTGCTGTTCATTAACACTTTTTTTCATTTGAACTTCAGCACTTTGTTCATAGTTTCTATATAAAGGCTGTTCCTGCTGCAAGATGTCCTCACTGCTAGACAACAGTAATATACAAGAGATGAATATTAGATAAATATCAGATTTTGTATCAGCTCTAATAGCATACACTTTTGTTGGATCTGGTTTGGGGTGAAAAACATAACTAGGACAAATTAAGAGAGCTATTTTCAGGCTTCCTGAAAGGACATTCTGTCATACTGCAAGAAATGAACATTTTAACCATCTGCTCTCATTTTCTTTCTGTATCTTAAATGTCAGAAATAAAATTAAAGGAACGGAAACACTGAGAAAATTCCACTTTTTATTGGTGCAGTAAGCTAAGAGAGCCTTATTATCAGCCCAAAAGACATTTATCCCACAGAATTTCCATTATTTAATGGCTATTACAGTATGTCTCTTGTACACATCGAGTGCCATATTTCATAAATGGCAGCACTGATTAGAAATAAATAAGCTTTAGTAGAGTTCTGTCACATTCCAAAGTTGTTTAATTTCATATTGCATGTCAGTTGATACTTATAATTTTTAGATTGGATTACATATTAATACTATTTAGAGTGAAAGAGTCCATTTAAAAATTATATTATTGTACTTCTGTTGCATTAGTCAGTTCACTGAGAAGAGAGCATCGTTGCTGTCTGAGCTCAAAGGAAAAGTCTTTATTCCTGACTTTGCCCTTCCCTTCGTTGGTCAGAGGTGAAAAAATAAGCTAACTGTGTTTGGCTTGTACAGGCACCTGCTACCTGTGTGAAATATGAATCAGTATTGATCTGTGAAGGGCTGAATCCTTTGAGGAAAATATCAAATTTGGGATTTTTCAGACCAATAGTAGGGCCATTTTCACTGCAGGAACTTCAGGGTAATTTTACGGGGCCGTTGACCGTTGGCGTGTCTCCATAGCAGGAACCGCCCCTAAAGCACAATCTCCTTTTATGGTGGGTAAAACCACTCCCCCTGCCTCAGGGTATGTACTAAATTGTGATTATTTTCTATTAATGAAACTATTATTTGTGCCTAGCATTATCACAGATTTCACTTCAATACAATCACATTCTTTTGCTTTTAATCCTATCAGTCAGATAAGACAAACAAAAACAAAATTCTTCTTAACTAGACCAGTGATAGGACAGACAGGAACAAGCTACTTAAAAAAAGCCCCATATGTTCCTGAATTGGAGTTTCTAAGATAAGCTATAATGATCAAAGTTTCTCTGTTCACCCAAAAACTACAGAGCTACAAGTAAGATATCTATTTAAAATGAATGTGAATTAATCATGTAGATCCTTTGTGTAGATACAAACTAGTCACTATGTTAGTCATTTTCTAACAGTTGACAGGTTAGTTTTTTAGACATCAAAATTATACAGTTAAATTATACAAATTTAAATCAAATTTACATATTATACAAATTACAGTATGGTGTACTTGTGTCTACAATTAACAATAATTAAGTACAGCAGAGTGTATTCGACAGCCTCAGTGAAATAAATGGTCTCCTTTGACTTGTAACAGCTTGTTAAGTAAGGTATAATCAACAAGTGCATGTCAAATTTTCAAAATAAAACACCTTCTGCAGACTCCTGATTGTATCTTACATCACTACATCAACATTATGTTATAACCAGTGACACCAGAAGATATTTGTCACCATGGATGACAAGTGGTCCATCTTGAAGGTGGAAAATCTCAAGATTTCATATAACACCACTGCTGCCATGACTGCTCCAGTCCCCGGCTTCCTCTTCAGGTAGAGGGTTGGCTCTCTTCTCTCTGGCACTGCAGGAACAAAATGCTCTGTTTTTGAAATGTTCCCGGTGGTGTATGATGGCATGCAGAGGAAGGAACAAAACAGCATCACAGCCAGAAGGTGACTAAGCTGTGCCTGGTGAAATGTTTTTTTAACAGCGATTTGTTCCTTTGCCAGACAAATCTGTACTTCTGCTCTTTTTGGTTTCTCGTTTAAGAAGTGACTTATAGGCATCATCATCATTTTTTGGCAAAGAACGCTTCCAGCCTCTTTTCTGATCTCCTGTGGCAATAACTATTGGCTCTACCTGTGAGGATCCACCTTGTTTCTCATTAACAGGGCTGAGATCCTCTGCATAAGGAGGAACTGCCTCGCTTTCCTCTATAATCATGGGCTCACTGTCCCGTACTACAACACCTTTAATCCCACACAGAGCTCACGAGTTTTCACTTCCAATAATGTCTACCACCACCATGCTTACTTCAGCAGGGTCCTTTGTTGCCTCGACATTTAGATTCTTTCTAAATTTTCGTCTTGCCAAGCATTCAAATTCTGGGTGATTTCAACCCAAAATTACTTTTTTCTTCTTGTCAGTCACTTCTCCACTCTAAGTTGAATTAAAACATTGTACTATTTAAGCATGACATCTAACACCCTTCAGCAGTACATGGGTTTCTGTAACAGTGAGTGACTGCAACTTTTTGAGTCAATGATGCCACCTCTTTGGTCTATTGAACAGAGTTTATAGGCCTTGGGCATGATTGATTTAATTGAACACAAGCTGAAGTACATCAGCTAATTGATGTTGACTTGGTGTGTATTTGAAAAGACCAATTATAGTCATATTATTCAGCCTTACTCAGAGGACTTACAGAGAGGTACTGACATGGCAAGTACTGTCCATCACCACCACTGTTGTGTGAAGAGAGGATTCCATTAATGGATGCACGTAGAGCATTGAAACCACTTGGGCAATACACCACTGAGGAACTGTATGCTCATTTTCACTTTGGGAATGCTGATATATACATTGTCAGGCCAAGAACAGGGCCTCATTGCTCTGTGCTTCTATGGTTTCTACCACATTGCTGGTGACAATATAAGTGTGGACATATCAGCTGAAAGATGTAGTGAAAACTGTGTCAGTTGCCTGATCAACCATTTTGTTTAATTTCCAAAGGATGACCAGATTTCACAGACCTACCACAAGTTTTTTTCAACCAAAAGGGGAGGCACAACATCAGCATCCAGCTTGTGGGTGAAGCTGACCTCTTCATTACAACCTGAGCTTTGAAGTGGCTTGGTTCTGTCCATAATGCATGTATCCTGAGGGAGAGTGCTCTATACAAAGAGCTCCAAACCAGCCAACTGGATGGCATAGAATCAGGAGGTCCACTGATGACCCCTTTTCTTGCAACAACACACCTGAGCAGGAACACTTCAGCGCTGCTCACTGTAAAACAACATGTGCAATGGAGCGTTTAAATGGAGGTCTAAAGAGGTGCTTTGCATGCTTTGACTACTTGCGAGTGGAACCAGAGGGGGAGCATGCAACAGCAATAAGGTATGCAATATAGAAACTTATTTTGGCTGGTTAATCTCTGATGGTTGTGTTGGTGTAATTAATGTTCAGTGATAAATGGCATTAAATAAGAAATAATTGTGTCTGATGTTGACAGCTGTTTGGGGGATTATTTTAAGGGAACCAAATCCTTTTTTAAACTTCACTGTACTGAAAGGCTTAATAGACATAGTATATGTTATCTACTTTATCACTGGACTGATTAAACACATCAAGTGCAAAATATAAATAAATGTATCTATACTCCAGAAATCCACCCTGAATCCATCCTTCTGTTGGGATCAAGATAATCCTGATTTTTTTGAATCATTCATCCCGATCCTACTAAAAAGTTTTGAACAACACATACTAAAGGTTTGATTCAGATCAAAACCAAAACTAGATCATTTGATTTAATCTGATTTCAGAATCTTTTTTTTTCTTTTAAAAACATCCTATTTTCAAGATTTGAACCAATCTGATAGCTGAAATCCAATCAGATTATTTCTGAACAACTGGTGTTAAAAAAAATCCTTGGAGCGTTAAGATTAAGATTCAGTCAGTGAAATTTATGAATATCCCTTATTATACACCACAGCTGAAACAGCCCCAGTTCTCCCCTGGCTAATCCTAGGGATAGGCTCCTCATTTGACTCAGATGAAAGGCAAATGAGGTATCATTAACAAGGCAACAAATTGTAGCACAAAGCCCATGCATGGCTTGCTGAAGCACATATGCCTCCTCTCTGAGGGAAAATACCTCAACAACACTAAACCACTGCACGGATTATGGATATCAGTTTTCCCTGTGAACTCCAGTGGATCTGTAATGCAAGAATTCCTTTGGGAAATGCACGCCTTTGTGTCTGTATTTGTTGATGAGTACCGTACAACAGCTGGAAATGTGTCTCACGCATAAAAGAGTGTCAGAGTTAATATGGTGCTGCATGCCAGCAGGTTGAGGCTATAGGGGATAAGCCTTTAGAGAAGCGTGTGTTTTACTGTGCCTATTTATCCTAATGGGTTGAACCCTCGGGGGAGAGATTTACAGCTACTACTATGGAGAGGATGTGAGCCATGACACCAGTGTGGTGAGGAATGCAGCTCTTAGAATGCAATAGACAGCAAGTTAACACCAGGTCAGGTGGTATCGTGCCAATGTTGCTCTATATACTGATGAGAGAAACAGTGTGAATTAGTTTGTGTGATGAGTGTTTTCCTCTCTGTTATGTGTGTCAGCCATCCCCAGGGTGTGATCCTGTTATCACACATGTCCAAATAAATCAACATTTATGGACTAATATTCATATTATATTGCCTGCATCTCTTACCACCTTCATTTTATTTGACATGCCAGACATTCAGTTAGATGAAGTGTACTTGTCTGAGTACTGATGTCACCATTATAGCTGCAGTGGACAACCTTGTTCTGAGAATTCGGGTCTTCATGTGGCACAGATACCGAAAGTTCAGCTTCGGTAGCCTCAAATCTTGTAAGGTGATGTCAGTAAGGTGAACACAATATAATCATTTCCCACCAAGGACAGACTGTGATTGCTTCCAAAGGGACATCAAAAGGACATAAGAGGCAAAAGATCTGTCAATGTTGAGTTCAGGAAAGAGCTGTCTTTTCCTTTTTTTGCCTTTATTTTGGAAAGCAGGTATCAGAGAGATAAGAGAGATGATATACAATAAAGGAAAAATGGACATAGTGATTACTTGTCCATTTGTATTGATTCTTACATTTTAATTTAACCTCTCATGGTAGAAGAGATTTGGGGAAACAGGGGTGTTCTACACTCTACTGCAGCCTCACTTTAGTATTCAAGGTATGAAGCTTGCATAATGTTATGTATAATGCCACATTAAACAATCACTTAGGTAAATTTGCTTGTTTTAGCTCATTAACTGTGATTTTGCCTGCTATTACCAAGCATTTTCTAACTCATATGGTTATTCTGTCAGTTGATTTCCAATTTTCCAGGCAGCCATTGTTTCAGTTAATGTCAACCGTGATGATTAACCTTTATCAACCAAATTTTAACTTCTCAATCTGATTCTTAAAGCAATTCATTACATTTTGCTAACATTTAAGTGGTGGGATGTGTTGTTCTGGGATCCCTGGGAGGTTTATTAAGGAAAATATGCAATAAGTGAGCAGCATATGAACTAAAATGAAGTGTTAAAATTAGATTATGATATAAGAACCATGTACAAGACAGGACAGGTTTAGTTGGTACAAATCCCTAAACACATTTGCAGTTATTTGATTTACCACCAACAAATAGTGAACCTGGGGCATTTGGGACTCTTTGGGAACCAGGGCCCAAGGCCAGTTGTTGGTTGGTAATCCAGCCTTGGAGAAATGTTTAAAAACTTTTTTCAATAAATATCTATAACTTCCTTAAAAAGCAACAGACGGGAATGGTTCCATTTTTTTTTAGCAATGAGCTTCATGGCTTCCTTTGCTGACTTAGATGTATCATGTATCAGCTGTATCATATTCTCATATTAGTACACAAATACAGTATGACACTACAACCTGCAGCTTTGTTTAGTACACAGACTGGAATTAGGTGGAAACGGCTTGCCTGGCTCTGATCTGCCATTACCTTTAAATCTCACTTATTAACACATCATTGTTATTGGTTAAATTTGAACAAAATTCATTCACATTGTCAGAGTGTTTCTTGATCGGGAGCATTAACCATCTAACCACACTCAGCAGACATGTTGGGCGTGACAAGGAGGTACAACAATCTTCAAATTTTTATACCAGAAAAAGGCAAATAAACATTTCTTTTCCATGTCTGTTAAAGACTTTAAGAAATCCAGTAGATAAACTTGGATATCATCACAAAACCCATATGAATTAAAGTAATTTCCTTAATTTAAAAATGTACTGTTCAGCAGCTGAGTCTTAGTATACTGTTTAGTGGTGTTTATGTGACACAGGGACTTTTGCAACTTGTAACTTGCATAACCTCATGACAATAACAACATAAAAAAGAAATGAAGCTGACCTGTGATGGATTCTTACAATCTCTCCAATATCGAGCCCGTTTTCATAGTGAGCTGAAATAAATCCAGTGATTGCCTGGAAAGTAGACAAAACAAACAAACTAAAAAGACAATATACTTAAAAATGATCATTTGTGGTGTAGAATATAGTGTACACACTATCCTAAGACACACATAAGCATCGGTTTGTTCTTTGAAGAGACAACTTTCACCAGGTGTATTAGACATACATTTGTAAATTCAATTGAAATCTGTGAGGGCAGAGCATTAAGTGCACATAGACTCCAGTTCCTGATAGCTGCTGTCATAATGACTGCCAGGAAAACATAAGACTCATCATCTTTAATTCAATTGCAAAGCTGGACAGCTGGGGGCACAGCTTACACTGCCTGTGTGCCTTTTCCTGCCTTCCCAAAACCTTGCCCACTCAGCCCCCACCAACAAGAACACAAAGGTTCACAAACCTTTAAGTGAGTATAATGACTGTACCTAAAATGACAAAAAAGACTGTCTGGGTAGAATGATAGGCAGACCAGAACATTGCCTGCTTTTTTGCAATTTGTCAACAAGCAATAGACTTGGATATCATGAAGATGATGGTTTTGTGTAATTATTCTCCTACAACAGAGCCAAGGATATGTATGTTTTTCCAAAATCAATATGATTACAGTGATGAAAATGTTGTTTGCCTGCAGCAGAAGGAATGGATTTGTAAAGGACACATTTCTCTTATTTCCCATACAGAGAAACAAACACCATAACAGAAGGTCAATAGAAAATTCATGATACTTTAAATTGTGTTCCAGCAGCAAGAGTAACATAACAGCTAAGAAGTCCATACATCATATACTGCAAGAAAAACACTCCCTGAGGCTGGAAAACATATTAACCCATAATAGATCAAATAAAGAATGATAGGCCACTTAATGGCTCACACTTTCCTGGTCATGAGCGGCGGCTGTAGTCTGAAAGCGTGTTAAAAACAGACTTTGTCTTATTGATGACAGCTATATTGTTTACTGCCAGGCAAAAACCAATTATTAAAAAGTTAATGTCATGTTCATGTCTAAGTAGTCTGGTTTAATAATACAGAACCATGTTCAGCTGATAGGAAGGCTCATTAACCTTTATTTCACATTTTATTTCTCATCTTTTACTGGATTAAATAGCATTTTAATTTCCTTACTGACCTTGCCATCTTGCTGACCTTTATCTGAAAGTATATAACCTTACACTCATCCAGCTTGACCATTAGGACCATTTACAGTGGTGGAAGTTCTTTATTTAGGTAAAAGTAGTAAAGATGGGGTAGGTCATTTTCTGGAAAAGGTCAAAGAAAAAAAAAACCTAGAGATAATTTGAAAATTGTCCAGAGCAAGCCAGCTCGGAAGTTTATTGGACCAAAACTGGAGAACTGGGAGATCATTTTGATACATGAGCTACTGAGATGAGATAAACTTTGACGTTTTCAACAAGGTGGAGAGCAACAAGGGAATTGTGAATAAAGCAATAAAGCAATAAACTTTTTGCTGCTGTTACCTGATGATTGTAGCCTACACAATTTAAATGTCACCTCTATTTAGACTTTAGAAAAATGCTGTCATTATTTGGTTTTACCTACCGAGAGCAGATTAGCTAGCAGCTAGCAGTTGGGTCAGCCAACGATAGCCTATGGATATGCGGTCTGGAGGAGACTACTTGCTCACGAGAATTTACTTGGTTTATAGAGTATGGTATACTGAGACTGGGAGATGACCTAGCCCATTGCCCAAGCTCTATATCAGCGGGAAGGAGATGACAGGCTGTATGTGGACCCAGATTACACGACTGCTCTCCACATAATTCCTTCCAGTAATGTTTCTGAAACAGGTGAGCGCCCATTCACAAAATGAGATGATGCAGTCGCAGTCAGCCAATTTGAGGACCCTGATTGTCTGCAATATTCCCGTGGTTATTTAAATATTGTGTTAAAATGCACCAGGCATTTTTTACTGAAAACACCAAACTGATAAATTCGAATCAAACACAAAAGGAGGGTTAGATTTATGTTTGCAATCACAATGACATGCTTGAAAAATAACTTGCATTTACTCTAGAATAACTTGTTTTCTCTATCCATTTAGGTGAGAGCAGTACAAAAGAGAGGGAGCTACCCCAGAATCAATCTTTCAGCAAAGACCAGACCCTCTTTTTAATTGATCTCATGCACCAGCATTTGATGAGAGACAACTGTGAGCCCCCTCGCAATCTAGCGGAACTGGACTCCAGAATCAGAATAGCCTGGGGGAAAAAGAAGTTATTTTGGCAGGAAATTACAGCTAAATTGAAAACTCAGTTCCATTAGAATTTTGAAATTGAAAAAGTGTCCAGAAAGCGGACGACCCTGGAAGACGCCTATAAGAAGGCCGTAGATAACAATGCCGTAACTGGGAAAGCACCCACAAAGTTCCAGTTTTTTAAAGAAATGAGCCAACTAATTAGGGGAGTTTTGGAGCGACAACGAAAGGCAAGCTGATATATGCACTATCCCTGAGTAGTTTGTAGTCTCCCAACTTATGTATCCATGTACTGAAGAATGGTGATACCCTAAGCATACGGGCATCATGTACTCTTCCAGGAGGCCCACCAAAAATGTCTGTGAACCTTCCCAGGTCATCCACAATACCCTGCAGCAGCACAGATAGTAGGCCTTCCTGTTCATATAACCCCCCCCCCCCTTACAGGTGGCCGCTGGATTCTAAAGTGGCATCCATCGATAGCGCCAACTATTCCATCAATTCTGCATGCCTTCTGAATAGGGCTGCTTGGACAGTCTTCTGCCAGTCATTTGGCCAGACAATGTAGTGTTCTGCAATGGCACATGTATGATCAAGCATTTCAATGATGAGGTTATGCACTGCTCCTTGACTGACATCAAACTCACGAAAGGAGTTCTGATTAGCCAGATACCAAAATAGCATCACCACATTCTTCTCTACATTAATTCTTGCAGGACCTCCTGGTGGATGGTCATCAGTCATCCCATGTTGCCTTAGTAGATCGTTTTGATGCATCCTCTTCGTGCTATAGCAGATTACAAATTCACAAATGGAAAAGATCATCTTTCCGATAGCACATGAAGGCAGCATTACTTGCAGTTTGTTGTGTGGCAGAGTGGGTCACTGTGGCCAGGCAATTGAATTGTCATTTCAAACCATTGTGTATGGAGGATTAGGGACCGATACCCTGACCTTCATCACCAATATGTGGCCTTTATCACACAAAGGATTTGACAAATTATTTTATTATTTTTGCCGGAGTGCAGCCATATAATATCCAAAAGTCACAGCCAATATTTAGTCACATATCACTGCATCAATATGATACAGTCATACATATATGTCATGCCTGCATGAGGGCTCTGGAGTGTGTGTACATTTTGTCCCCAAATGAAAATGGATGAAAGGTGCTATATGCTAGAATTGGTGTGAAAACATGTGAATTGGGTTTCTGAAGAAGTGTCTGTAGAAGGAATGTTGAATGAAGCCTACTGAAAGAATTTCTATATCTTGTTCTTTGCTGACTTGTGTCTTCAAAAGCTCCTCTGTGGTTGGGGTTGGATCACCATAAAGCCTGCCATACTGCTGCATCCTTCTCACAGGTGGCATCACATGACATGATTGACATGAGGCTTAGAATATGTCAACACAAAAAAGAAAACTGACATAAATTTAGAAAATTGCTATCATGCAAGGGTGACATGATGGTGATGACTATGATGATCATATGATGACTGCTTTCGAGATATTTTGATAAACAGCCAAGATGGCTTCTGTTGATGTGGAACAGTCTAGAGATACGCCAATCGATCAGCAAGTCAAATTTGCAAACATGTGTTTCACTTGCCTGCACGATGGTTCGTGTCACACTCACAGTGGCAGTAACGTGACAGCCAAACACACACACGCTAAAGTACATAATATGAACGGCAGCACAGGCTCACCATCGACTGGTAATGTTACAGTACGTCTGCTGCAGTATTTAAGGTGTCTGAACATTCATTTGCAGGGCTCAGATGGTGGCCTGAACACCTACACTCAGACCATCCTGGGTCTGCTCAAGATGGGACAGGCCAAAATAGTCTATCTCTTTATATGGCAGTGTTTATGCACCTGAACATGTTGTGACTTTACTTGTACTTTAATGTACTGACATTAATTTTTTATTAAAAGTCAGCTGTGGTGTGGCTGTGCTGTTAATACAGCTACAGTCTTTGTTAAATTATTGTTAATTATTTAACTTAATCTCTTTCTTATTACCTGACACACTGACATGAGTCGTGCTGTGTGTTTCAATCTGTAAGAAATTGTAGAAAAGTGTACATATGAATGAATAAAGCTGATCATTATTATTAATCTAGATATGGAGATCAAATAAGTAGAGCAGAATGAAAAAATAGTACACCTGTTGAGTTGTTGAGTGCTACAAATCGCTATAAAAAGGAGTTATTATTTGATATAAATGCTTTTTGATTACATTAAAAAATGATCATATTTAGGAAATTCTACAATATTGTAGGTGAAAGTATTATTTAGTTAGAAAACTAAATACTGTGTTCATGTCATATGTTTACAATGTTTTTATAATGGACATACAATTTAATTTTGCTTTAAAGTAACACACAATTGTAGAAATCAGCATCAATACTCAGCAAGTCAGACTTTAAAAATAAGAATCAGATTAAAGGAGAAATTAGAATTGGAGTCCATTGAAGGAACTATCCTGACAGTATTAAATGTACTACAGGTAGCGAAGCAGCTGGACCCAAATCTTTGGGTGTTTATTCAGAATTTAGCATTCAGGTAATGAGTTGGCATGAAACAAGGAACCTAGAGAAGTTGGAACACCAGAAACATAGACAACAACCTGACAAACAATGAAGAGAATGATATGCACATGGGACTAATCACAAAACAAAGCACAGCTGGGGTGAGCAGCAGAATAAGCAGGGAATATCATGATTGGGTAACAAGGTGATTAGGAGGGTGTGGCAGACACCAAACATGGGAAAAACAGCCTAAGGAAGACTACACAGCAACACAAGAGAAACACAAGGTAACAAACGGTCAAGAACAAAACCTAAGCAAGGCAGGGATATAACTAAAGAAAACAAGAGGACTGGACTCAAAGGAAAATCAATCCTAGGCTCGAGCAGTACACAAAGAAACACAAATTGCAAATGCAATTATCACAAACAATATGTAACCCAGAGGACATTTAAAAGGCACACAATCATCTTTATCAGTGCTGTGCCAGTTCAGACTAGAGTGATAACAAAGACAGACCAACCAGAATAGGTGTCTAAAATAATCATCATGCAAGATAGTACTTTACAGGCACCAAATAAAACATTTTCTTTGCCCACTGCAGCCTCAGATTTCTGTTCTTAGCTGACAGGAGTGAAATCTGCCATAATCCTCTGCTGTTCCTGACACAGTTTCCACATGTTTTGCATTATTAGATGCTTTTTTTAAATTTATTGCTCACCACAGTTGTAAAGAGTGGTTATCTGAGTTACAGTACAGCCTTTCTGTCAGCTCGAACCAGTCTGACTGTTCTCGTCTGACCTCTCTTCAGCCAGCCATTTCTGTCTGCTGCTCACTGGTTGTTTTTTTGTATCATTCTGAGAAAACTAGAGACTGTTGGATGTAAAAATCCCAGGGGATCAGCAGTTTCAGAAACACTAAAACCAGCCTGTCTGGCATCTGAAAGCTCCTGACCTGCATCTGCACGATTGCACTGCTGCCACATGATTGACAGTAGTATAGGTGTTCCTAATAAAGTGCTCAGCAAATGTATACTGAAGATAAGAGTTTTGGCAGTGAGTTGTCAAAAAATGTGGGTAATTCCAAGAAAGTGATTTAGATTTGTTTTCTATAGTGAACAGCTTCATTCACCAGCAAACAGCAACTGCAGCAATGACTTGTACAGCCTTGCAAACTAAATTTGTGTTTCGTAGGAAAATGTTTGAAATATTGAATACTACTCATAAATGGCAAGATGTTGCTTGGCACTGGAACATTTTAAATGGGATGTTGATGAAGCAGGTCTCTGGGCAGCAAAAAAGGTGGCATTTATTATCAAAAGTATTATTTAAACAGAGGAAAGAAGTAACATCTGGAAATTCAACAAACATATCTTAAAATTCTCTCCTCTTTTATATAAGTCCTATAGACCAGTGACAGGTCTTTTACCTTCTCAGCCTCACCTAACTGGAACGGTACCATCTGCTCAGATTACCATAGGGTGAGATATAAAATATAACTTTGTGAAAGACAAACTACTCAGCTGAAACTTATTCTGTCATTTGTGTAACATGACTGATGAATGAAGAGATAAACTAAAACACTGGACTGAATAAGTGATTTATCACAAAAACAAAAACATTTTCACACTGAATAATTAATTATGAAAGAAACAATTTAGGGTAGAAAAATGACTGTACTGCAGCTGTCATAGCTTGTATCACATACTGTTGTAATCCTTCCTTTACCCAGCCATTTCAGTAAATGAGGCATTTACGGTCTAATTATAAAATTATAATAGCCTGTAGGAAAGCTCTTTGTTCATTCAGGTATACTTTATTATGTTTATGCTAGGCTTATCCTAGCATAGGATTATACTGATGGACACAAGGATCATTAAATAATAATAATATTTTTTTGATGATAACAATGTGTAATGTAGCTGATGTCACTCATAGTGATGAACCCACAGAGAAATATCACTGACTATGTAGCTCTACCTTGCTTTATGGATCTTTATAGTGAGATTCAGCCCATTGTTTGGTGCAATCATACTGTTTTTACTGCTTTAATAGTGTTGTTTTCAGGCAGCTTTTTAAAAGGAAGAGCGCACACTTCACACTATACACAACCTGTTCAGCGAGGCACACTTAGTTAGCGACTAGCCGGTGAGCATAGTGGAGCATTTAGCAGCTAAAGAACCAGATATTTCCCAAAGACAGAGCTAAAAAAGGTGATTATTGGATGTACATTCCAGGTGGATAGACACATGACTCTAAATAAATGAAAATGTTGATTCGTTGGATTCATTGGACGTGGAAATCAGCAACATATTAGCTTAAATGGTGATATATCAAACTGTGTTTACAACTTTAATTAAAAATCAGTTAATGCAGGCTTAAGTCACGTAAACTAAGAAATTACAATAATATTCGTTTTTTTTTATTGTCATGTCACACAACACAGGCAAACTTGATTAGCTTCACCTACATACCAAGTTACCCTACAAGCTAACTATGAAGCCTTTGAAGCATTTATGTTTATGTAATACCAATTTGAATGTGTTAAACACCCCTGCCATTTGAACTGCACCCATGCTAAAACACCTTCTGCCTAAATGAGATAACTTTAAGCACCAGCCTGTTTTTATATATGTTAGCATATAGCCTACAGTATGTTAGCTCAGAAGGTATTGACATACTCCAAATATCCTGTAATGCTTATAGTTACCTCAAAATATACTATTATTTGCTGCCAGTGATTGGAATTATTTGGATTCCCAGTGCGCCACTACTAAAAAATGGCTTTATAAAATCAATGAAGTTGTCGCTACTCACTCAATCCACACTAGATAAAATGTGCTCTACTGCACCCTTCTTACTCACATTTCTGAATTTGCCACATTTAATAAAAATGTGCTGGCACAGATATATTTTTGGGACAAGGATTCTAAAAACATGGTGCATATTCAGAGTTGCAAATGGCACCCTGTTTTTTTGTATTTTTTCACAACAGGCTCAGATTTGCACGTGTCAGGGGAACGTGTCTCAGGCAACAGATTGAACTGTCTTCAAAGTCCTAAGTAAATGACAGGGATTGATCTTTGTGATTGCGTGGATTTCCTCTATCGCCTTCATCTTTCAAATCCAAACAATCTCTTTAATCTTACACACCTTCTGTGGCCACAAAGCTGGTGTCTGTTGCTTCCATTTGGTCTCTGAAAACCTCCTTTTCAACTGTCTGTTGCCCAGTGCATCATGAGTGCAGTGGCAGCTTCGGGATAATCGAAAGTGCCACCGTATGTTTCTGTAGATTTATTGAGGAAGTGTAAAATGCTGCCATGTTGTCTACTACTGGGGTGAAAAATAGGAAGACAGAAACATCCTGGAAAGATGAAGCAGTTATTGAAAATTGCTGATGTTGGTGATGGGAGAGTAGGCACAGCACAAGAAAAATGTGTCACAGGTAAAGGGGGGAAGATTAGTTACTCTAGAATGTGGATTATATGCTTTATGGAAGCAGTCCCAGTGGATACTGTGTCACATTAACGGCCTACTTAGGTTCTAGGACAGTAATGCATCTTCTGAGTCCACTGATGTAGCACCACCAGCCACACGGTTCATGGATACTGTTACAGTCCAAACTAGACTAAAAGTCAGTGCTACCATAAAGCTATAAGGTTCATAGGAAAAAAATGAGACTGAAACCAAATTCATTAACATTGATTTAGCCCTCAACAAGCACCTCTTTCAGTAGAGCATCAAACTGTTTTGTCATGTCCAGTAAGGGATTGCTATATAGTCTTTCAACTTGGTGTCAAGTTGGCAATGAGCCTTCCCCCTGATGTATTTGTCCTTGAACAACACAACTACAGTGCCAACCTTGTCTGCTGGATGAATAATGATACCCTGATTATTAGAAAGTTCATTCAAGGGTAGTTGCTCTTTGTTAGACAGTTTGGACTTTGGAATGAAAGGGTTAGCATTTAATAATTCATTAACCTTAAAGTTCACTTTCTTAGTAATTGTAATGAGTGCTGAGTTGGACACTGTAGGTTAGGTTTAAATTGATAGATGAATCAATTGTATTGTCAGGGGTATCCACATGAGGAAAGTTAGGAAAGTTTTGTGGCGAGCATTCTGGAAATACTACGTTTTGAGATAGAGGTTGTGGTAAAAAATGAACAAATCCAGTTTGGTATTGAAAACACAGGTGTTGTTGGTAGGGGCTGAAGACAAAACTGAGAAGTGTTTTTTGTTTAGGTCCCCATTAGAAAGATATATTACCACTGATAGCGTCTCAGTGTTTTGTTCCTGAGTCTCTCTCTCCTCCATGTAGGTGGCTGATATGCGTCTCATACACTGGTGTGTCCTGCGTTGGTGTGTGCTTGCCCGAGGTGAAATAGGTGGCCATTTGCTCTCAGAAAAATCCTGATCTGTAAATACGTTGGTCTCCTTATCCTCTCTGCTGGTGAAGTTGAAAGAGACCTTTCTGATGCATTGCTCATGTGGGTCTGAAACCTGCATACCAACAGTAGACACCACCCTGTGCATAGTGCTCAGTGTCTCTATTGAATTTCTAGAGTTTCATCTTCTTTAACTGTTTCCAGCTCTTGCAGGTTGACTTTGTGTTGGAAAGATGCTAATTGTTCTGATGACATAGGTCGGTACATATTCTGACATCTTCAGTCCAGGTTTGCGGTATCTCCCTTTGTGCTTTGCCATTGTCACCATCTCAAAGAAAACATCCCATACTGTATGGCCAGTTCCAACGCCTACAACAGGTTGAGGCTATGCCCAATAGCTTTTCAGACAGAGCTTACAAACCTAGGGTGATTAAGCAGGCATCTGCACAATCACTTAAGCGGGATACTCTATGCCAACAGCAGTAAAAGACATACAACAGAACAATACATTAGACAGAAATGCTTTCCAAGTATAGTAAAGAATTAAGATGCACTTAAACACATTTAAAATGATCTTGAAAATACAAGAAAATTTCTCCTCTTTCATAAAAAACCCCCAAAACATCAGTCGTCAGCATTTTTTGCCACCACATATCGTACACATGCTGAACAGCTTGTCAAAAGAAACTGGGCCATTCTTGAGAGTGACACTCTTTTGACTAAAGTTTTCCCTAACCGCCTGTAATTTCTTTATGATGTATCCCTACTCTTGCCGACATGCATTCACATCTTCTAGCGAAAAGGTACTTGGTTGACCAAACTGGTTGGCACTTTTATATGAGTGCATAACCCAAACAGATTTTATAAACAAAGGGATTTCATTAGCTGTAGCGTGACCTTTGACATATACTGCCTGTCTTGTCCATGTGTGGAAGGCTATACAAGAAGACGCCCGATGGATTGTCTTTCCAAGCATGAATATATGCCATTAGAATTATGAATCATGATTACCCCATGGCTAGACACTTTAGTAAGTTTCATGATGGCAATTACTCCTTATTGCACACAGCACACATTGCACATTAAACCTTTGGTCAGTGGGGTGACGGCAACTTATAACCAATGGGAAGGGTTTTGGATCTAGCTGTGTTAAAGTATCCTGGTCTCAATGAGGCTACAGTAGGTGTCACATTTTCTACAATAAAGCCACTACAATAAAGACTTTCCTTGCTGTTACATGTTCTTATATTTGGAGTGCCTGCTTTGCCTTCTTGAAGTAGCCATTTTCCCCTGTGTTCCAAGAGCACCCGACTCATTTTGGATCTACATTTGATTCTACAATAACCAGTCATCATTTTTTCCTTCAATTTGTTATTTGTTGCAGGGACCAGCAGTAAGTTCATTCTAGGTAATGCAAAGCCTTGTGACTTTTAAAAAGAGGTTAATTCAAGCATTATCTACAACCTACATTCTACAAACCCTTAACATGAATCATCCTCAGGGGCACAACACTTTATTCAGAGCCTTGATACGAAAGAGCCCGCAAGGTTCCTCGAAAAGCCTCTGTCACTTCTAATCACTGACGTATTGTGCAGGCAGGGAGGAAATTTGTGAGATTTTATGCATAGTCAGTTCCGATGATCATCCTCCCTATTGTTGCTGTCCGTGGCGCTGAAATGACAGCATCATTATTGTCTCTTTGAGCACAGTGGCGACATGGCCTCGTTCCCCTTGGCCCGATGAAATAGGAGAAATGAAAGGAGCGGCAATGATTGCACTCTCTCTCTCGCTCTCTCTTGGTTAAGGTACAGTTATCTCTGATGGCTTCCCTTCATGCATACGTGTGCTCTAATCTGAGAAAAGCACCACCTACAGATGATCAAACTTCATCGACGGAAAATGAAAGAAAAACATATTGCAGTGCAGTGTTTGATTAACGCAAGAGGAGAACAGAGACATCACAAAAATGACTGCTGACCAAAGATTGAGATGAAGATCTAAAAATAAATAAAAAACACACATAAAAAGATGATTTCATATGCATGATCTTACCGTCTCTGAATCATCGAAATCTTACTTTTTCATACTTGAAATTACTTGTTTCTTGTAGCTGGTGGCAAATTTCCCTTGACAGATTGCTCATATAAAAATGTAATTTATATGAAAACACAACCTAATTATTTTGTGTGCATGCTGAACACACTGACCTGTCCTTACAGTGTCATTGCACTTATTATAAAGTTTGGGGCAGGAAAGGACACTTTTTCCAATTAAATCAAAAGAACAAACAAAAATGTTGCAGACCTGTATTTAAGTTTTTTTGTTGACCATAACCAATGACCCGTGTCAGGCCACGTCAAATTAATAACTTACCAATACACAAGACAAATTAAACTAATTAAACCAGGACTACCCAAGTATGCTTTCAAAGTTCATAGTTGTATTTTTTCCAATTTCTAGTAGAACAAGTCTCATTACCTACAACAACTGACTGATTGTGACATCCCACCTCCTGCATTTCTCCTAGCTACCTTTCTCAGGAGTTACTTTGAGCCTAAGGATGTTTTTGTGAATAAACCCCTTGTCATATCTAACCATATATAAACCATACTTTACTTGCCAAAAACATGAAAAAAAACATAACCATACCATAGATGTCATGTGCATACATTGTAGAACACTACATACGTGCACATGTACCAGCTTTTGCTTTCCACATCACATCCAGTAGGTTAATGTATGGGATTTTTTTGTTTGTGGATCTGCAATCAGAATCTAATGTGGGAAAGGTGAACCATGCCAGTAAAACTGAAAACTACAATACACAGACAATTAAAGACTATACATGCATTACATTAACATTAAATAGTATCAAAAATACAGTTTGGTCTAGTGAAAATGTTAAGCATTATAACTTTAATGTACTTAATATGACTGTACATGACAAAAACTGTACTTTAAGTATGCAGTGACTGCTGAGGATGTAATTATCTTCTATTTCTGTACTACAAACTACTACTTATTCTTCATTGGGCATGTACCCCCTCAATCCAAAAGTATCACCATCTTTCCTCTTATATCTTTGGATTCTGCCGTGCTGCTTTCATAAATGAGGCCTCAGACTAGTTAATGAGATCTATGGGCTACGCTCTAGTGACTACAACAATAATTGCCTCCATACCAGTGCAGATCCTGTTCCTTTGCTTTTTGGTGGCTGGCAGGCATAAACGGCGCCACCCACATACACCTGAAGGAATTCAAGATCTTCATTAAAATGAGGAGAGGGCTCCTGTTTCTTACATCACTGCCTCCCCCCACTCCCCTCATCACTGGCAACAGGTTAGTGTGAATACATCCATTAAATTGGATTTCTGGCCTGCAGGGAGTGACAAGCGGAAAGAGGTGTTTGAACCAGGAGAGAAGGATGATGTGCATTTTGGGGACGACGGAAAAACAGTCCCTGTCGTAATAACATGGCTATTTGGTCTGCTTAAGCCCCAATTTCCACAGTCCAAGCCATTGATGTGTTTCAGACACAGTCAATTTGGAGGATGGGTGATCACAATGAAATGGCTGTGAGAGGTGTCCAGTTTGGAGTGGAAAATTGCCCCAAGAGTAATTTGTTTGCAAACTAAGAAAACAATTATTTGTACAGAAATGTATTTAGTATGTGTCACTCCCTTCTGCTCATCCCTTGTGTCCTTCCAACTTTTAAACTGGTTTCATTATCACTGTCGCTAAACTGTCGCCTTCTGTCTCTGCTGCTTGCTCTCTGCTTACACTTTACTTCACGAACCAGCCGCTGAATGGAAACCAGGCCAGATGAAGCATTATGCAGCAAGTAGGTCCATCCAAGACTGGCTCATTTCCCTATGCAGTAGTTGCCCATGCCAGTGTCACACACTTTTCATTCACACTGGAGTTTAATCAGTCATTCATAGTCACCATATTCCAATCATATTATTCACCTCATGCTTCTATGGACCTGAGCAGATGAGGTCCCTCCAGTCCATTAGCTTCCAATTAAAATGGATCACAAAATGGTTTGAATGCTCATTTAACGACTGTTTTGGCAGAAGGCCAGTCGGCTGTGTTGAAAAAAAAAAAACATTGCTGCAAGACAGAGTCAGCCTCGTGTTCTCTTAATTAGACTTAAGCACATGACAAATCCATCTGTTTCATGAAGATGATGCTGCCTCAATGAAAGGGTGCAAGCTTATGGGTCGAATGTCAAATATGTATTTATTTTTACAAAGAACATGGTGTAAAAATCCTTTTTGGGCGTCAAATACATGATACATTGGCCTACTTAAATACAGTTATATTTTTATAAACATTAACAAATAGACTCTTAAATCTTATGTAGTTTTACAAGGTAACAAAATATGTTGAAACAAGACCATCTTCATTGGTAAGGGTTTAGAAGATACAGTTTTTTTGACAAGCATTACGCAAGAATATCGATACCACTCTCATGACTGTAATCTAAATATGAAGCTACAGCCAGTTAGCCTAGCTTTGCCCAAAGACAAGAAATGGGGGGAATCAGTTAGATTGGATCTGTGTAAAAGAAACAAACTCCACCTGCTTTGTACACAAACCAAAGTGTAAAATAGACATGATGTAAGGTTGCTATAGTCAACCTTACTGTGATGATACGTTCCTATGACATACACTAGAACATAACCCCTGGTAAAGTCGAAAGGCTGTGATCTGAAGTAGTTTCATATCTACTGGACCATCGTGAAGATTTAATCTCATTTTACTCCCAGTAAGAAAGCAGAAAAGTGTATTTCTCTGAATATCAAGCTATTATTTCAGTGTTCCGCTCAGTTTTCATCTCAGTACTATGAGATCAGTTTCTCTCTGAAACAAGTGGTGGCTTGTCTGGTTGATGGACTGATGCTGCCAAGCTCACACAGAATATCACACTATTGATGTTACACATCCAGATGCTGTTTCCAGCACTCTCATGGTCACTGCAGAGCCTCGGGCCAGTATGTACTCTGTTTATATCTTATGATCCAGCATGCCCCCTGTGGGATTCACAGACACTGTGTGGCTGACGATATCAGAAGTATAGCTGTCCCCATCGTCTCACACTCATACAGAGGTGTGACATGAGCCAGTGTGGAAGCTGTCACTTTTACAATCTTCCATCTCCTGGTAATTCAGTATGGTAAATGAAGATGTGAGGCTGTTTACAAGGCCAGTCATAAGTGCATATGATATGAATCATACTTTTTGTAGGTGTCATGATCTTAGCAGCCAGGTAATACAGTAAAGACACAACAGAAAAATACAAAAATAACAACAAGTCATGCTACTGTGTCTGTCTGTTCTTAGACACAATGGTGCTTTAGGCTAAATGTTCAATTAAAAATAAAGAGTACTGTGAGGTTGGTCAGTTGCAGTGACAACTCTGCAGTTCTTCTCATCTCTACAAGCGTTTATAGCTGCAGCATGGAGATGGTTTTTATAATTTTTTTAAAGGAAAAAGGACAAAGTTAACGACTGGCTAGTACACATAGTCAATTGGGGTTAGTTAATATAGGACCTACAGTACACTAATTAGGTGACCAAACTCACAACTCAAAATTAATTCACATACTCACATATTCAGTTACATTGATTTGCAGTTACTTAAATTACATAAAATACTATCACAGTTTGATTTAGAGTTAGTTTATTAGCACCTTTGAGACTTCACTCTTTTCTAAATGAGTCTTGCACTGTCACATCCTGCCTGGACTTTCTGTTTGTGTTTTAGTTCCTGTTTTATTTTGAAATATTTCCTGCCTTGGTTGATTTCCTCATATACATCACCCGTGTCTTGTTTTACTCACCTGTGTCCTGTTTGTATTACTTTTGGTTTTCTGCTCAGTCTCTGTTGGATCCTCTGTTAAGTCTTGTCTCGATTTGTCAGTCTTTGTCTAGTTTTGTCAGCCCTCACCAGTTCTTGTCAGTGTTTTTTCATTGATTTTGTTCTGCTCAGTGCTCTGTGTTTGTTTTTGTACACACTTCCAGGAAATAAAACCTTTTTCTGCAGCCCTGACTTTGGTCTCCTGTATTTGGGTCCACCTTTTACAATTTGATGTTGGCAGTTGGCATCCCTTAAGTTGCATTGCTGCCTACTTCTAGATTTAATCATCTATGGTTGTCCAATCTATTACAGATTTTTAATTGGTCCAGTTACTCTCAGTAATCAGAATATCAGTTTTTTCCCTCCACTGTGTCCTGAAACTCATGCAGATCTTTAACCCTGACCTCTACCTGCCCTCGCCTCTTCAGACCTGTAATCACTGCTCTTCTTTCCTCTTTATATTTCCTGCCTGAAATCAGGATGTGCTCCACTGTCTCTGTTTCCTGACACTGATTACTGTGAATCACATCAGTAGCTTGTTTAATTAGGCTGTATTAATTCATTTCTCTTTGGATTTGAGTATGTTATCAGCATATCAGTTCCACAGTGTAAACTATTTACATTGTTCACCCAAAGTGCTCCCAATCTCAACATTGCCCATTCTATAACCCAGATCCAATTGCATACATTTGTGCAAATCCCTTCCTCAGTGCAACATCCATCTCCAGAAATGTCTACAACATTCAAGAATCTCCTGACAGCATCCAACACCATCTTAATCCTTTCTGACTTCCCTTCTATTTTAAGTTCCAGTTCCTTTTGTACTACTACGATCTCGTCGTTTATGAGAGGAGCCATCTCATATGGCTTGTAAAAGTGAAAAAGGATCAATTGGTTTGATCATTTTAATCTAAGATTGCAGATGTTGGATTGCTGTTTTTGCCTCATCTTGTGTAATGTGTTATGTTATCATTAAGAGGCCCATTGCTCTTCCCCTGTCTTGGCTTAAATCCAAACAAGTGCATATGCATATATGTTCTGTGGTCATCTTCTATTGGGTAAAATTATATAAGCTGATATGTTTGACCAATCACAGATGATTTATTTGTTCTTTTAGAAACTATAATAGTTTATGCTTGCTCTTCACTTGTTGAGATGAGTTGATGTCATTCTCTGTGTATACTCCTTACTGAACAATAATAATGGTTTAATCTTCAACCTGCCTCTTTTGTGAAGCAGCTGTGCCTCAGGAGGTAGAGCGGTCGTCCACCAAGACCAGAAGATTGGTGGTTCGATTGTCCACATGTCCATGTGTCCTTGGGCAAGACACTTAACCCCAAACTGCTCCCGTTGCTGTGCCAACGGTGTATGAATGTGTGTGAATGGCTTGTTTCCCTCTGATGAGCAGGTTGGCAGCTTGTGTGGTAGCTCCTGTCATCAGTGTATGAATGGGTGAATGAGATGTAGTGTAAAAGCTCTTTCAGTGGTTATAATGACTAGAAAAGTGCTATATAAGTACAGTCCATTTACCATTACATATTTGTGTTTAGTGTTGTGACAATTTCCACGACAACCTCACCTTGTACCACATATTATCCAGACACACTCTTTCCATTACTCCTTTTTAAAGGTCAAACATTGACTTGCTCTGCTCTTTTTTCTTTCTCTGAATCATTTCAATCTCTGAACCTTTTTTTTCCTTCAAACACATCTTCAATATCCTCAAACAACTCAGCGTCTACTAACATTGGCACGTCACTTATGACTCTTTTCATCATTGTTTCTGTTCCAAGTCAGAAGCATTCCACACAGCTAAGACCTTTGTATGTACTAATATCCAGGGCTTTCAGTACTTGACACTTAAATACACCATCGATTGTAATCATTCCCACTTCTAGTTATTGTGACTGGCTTAACAGCTCCAACTTTTTACTCAACAAACTGTGGATTCTTGACAATGCCATCTGTTCTTGTCACCACTATCATTCCAACAAGACCCCTTTTTCCTCAACTGCTCACCGGAATAACTTGAAACACTTGATGAATTCCGCTCGCGTTCTACTTTCAAATCCAAAAGCTCCAAAAGCTTGGGCAGCATGGGAGTGTCTGAAAAGGTTTCTCCTCTCCCTTTTCACTAAGCCCTGGTTTCCAACATTACTAGTGTTTTTTGTCATGTTGCACCAATGGAATACAGGCTTCATCTAAGTATTTTGTGCTTCACAATGTTATTTTATTGAAGGGTTTCAGGCCTGTCATTTTTTTGGAAAGTGTTGTGACGAAAAGAGCAGATCGTATGCTTAATCTGTGAGAGTGACAACAGGTGTTCATCATCATTACCTGCACACACTAGTGAATCGCACTGTCAAGTTAAGGTAGGAAGGCTAAAACTGTTCTGTAGAGAATGACATTTTGTATAATTTTCTATCTGTGTGTAACCATAAGAATGTATGATTATCAGCAGTAGCAGATGTCCTACACTTGGAGAGCCTAGTTATCTGTGTAGCTCACCCCCATACTTATCTGAGCAGGCGTTAGATTCCAGTTTGGTGAGGCTGAGACAGACTCTGAATTTAATATTATGTCTTTGGATGAAGTAAGGAAATCACAAGATAATGAAGAAACAGTGGCTGTAGAGGTCTTTGTAGAAACAGCGTATGATATTATGCAATTGAAGGAGGAACTTTTGATTAGGGTGCCTTTAATGGAAATTGGAGGAAAAGTTGTTAATTGGGTAATGGACTTCCTGAATAAGGTACGGTCTGAAATGTCCATGAAGTACAAGGTAGAAAATAGGACACCTTAGGGGAGTGTGATAAGTCATATAGTATTCTCAATTATGAACTATTACACTATAGGAAAATCATTATTCTGCAGTTGATGGGGCTTTGTGGGACAAAGGGAGAAATTAGAGTCATGCAGGAATAAATCAAGTTGAAATGCGGGGTAAAAAATAGAGGATTTAAGTTCTCAGTTGAAAAAACAAAAGTAATGAAGGAAGATTAGAGTACATTTTCATTTGAAGGTGTATGGAAATAATTTGATAACATGATGACATTTTGGTTCTTAGGAGTCTACTTTGAGTCCAGATTATCCTGGAAAGAACACATTAAAATATTGTGTCAAAAAGTTATAAATGTGACAAGATGTCTTATAGATTTTGTTTGGGGAGCAGTTATTGCTTCTTTGAATGCATATACCTGGCTTTAATTAGGTCTAGGTTTGATTATAGGAATGTAGTTCATAGTTAAGCATAAAACACTTGGAGTAATGTAAACTTGGAGGCTCTAAGAGTATGTACAGGTGTTCTTCAAGTTCAGACAAGAGAAATATCACTATATTTACATAGAAAGCAACTACTGCATGAATTTGAGAGGTCATGGAGATAGTCACCCAACCAAAAAAGTATTACAGACCTGCTGAGAAAGGGAGGGGACACTAAAGTCAAGATTTGGCTGGACAGGGGAGCAGCAGCAAAGAATTCAGTATTTGAGGATGTGTTTTGTCCAACTGTTACATCCAATAAACCCTGTGTGAATGCTTTCTTGTGCTAGATAAGGAGGGCTCACAAGGTTCAAATATGCAAACCCACTTCAGATGTTTTAACTAAACATTTAAGAGTACTGCCTTAAAGTTTTTGAATGTTTATAATGTTTACCATCTTTGTGTAGTGTACTGGCATGCTATAATATGCTAATTAGCACTAAACACAAAATATCGCCTGAGGCTCATTAGTTTTGCAGTGTTGGACTCGATGATGATGGTAAATGAAAGGTCAGGACATCACCAATATTCCTATAGAGTGCAGTTCGTCATGAGTAGTCCATTCAACAGCACAGAACCACAAATGTCAAACTACTGGTGGTGCTTGAGTGCAAACTAAAATCTGTGGCAATTTAACTGGACCTCCAAGGTTTGGAAAGCAAAAACATTTGTTAAAGAAAATGATATCACATTTGCCAGACCTCTAATCATTGTTTTTTCTTGTCTTATTTTCTCACCTTTTCAAACCTCTAAAAATGATTAAAATCAAACAAGGAAAACGTCCCTCCTAACCCGTTGGCATATCTAATGATGATTATGGCTCACATGTAGACATTTCTTCAGGCAATAACGTTATAGGGACCAGGCATCTGATATAGATATTCAACTTGGTATTAAAAACTTTGACCTGCTGATGGTTCACCAAAGATATTAGAATTTAACCTCTTGGCTTCATGAATTTCTGGACAAAATTTAATAGTAATCCAGGTCAGGATATTTCAGTCTGAAGTGGTAGATGGACCAGCTGACTACAATGCCATACTAAGCCACACCAATATCTTGACCTAAAACAATGTATCAGTGGCTACACAAATACAAATGGCTTTGATTAAACAGATCCTTCCTTCCTTCTTCCTTTCTCTCTTTCTTTGACTTCAGATTTATTTGGTCTTCTAATGGTTGAACATACCCCCAACAAAAACAGAGACTACAAACTGGACTACACATGATTACAGTATATGCAGGTATTGTTTTATTATGATGAGAGCAGCCACAGAGGGATGAATGTTGGTCTGCTGGTAATGAGGAAGAAGTAATGAGGAAGAAAACATGACAGAGGAATCTGCAGTGTCACTTTGTTCCTACTCTTCCTGCCCCAGTGGAAGAGATGACACCAGCTGAAGTGGTAGCCAATTTAAAGGTTCACTGATTAGAAATTGTTATGCAAAATGCAGCCATATTACAGGGTACATCATAAAATGAGGCTACAATTAAAAAGCACTTTCTGTTGGATTGTCCTGGTTGACCAAATTGAATTCTGGTGTTGAGTATGGGCCAAGCTGAAACTATCACAGCTATTATCATAGTCATCGAAGCCAACGTGGACCAGGGTTATTATAGTTTTGAAATTTTCATTAGTTTTTATTTTCATTTCAGTTTAGTTTTAGTTAGTTTAACAAGTGATTAAGTCATTTTAATTTAGTCTATCTAGTTTTATTTGAGTTTTTATTTGGTTTTAGTCTTAATTTTAGTTTCAGCTATTCAGGTATCTGTCTGGAACTTTAGCCATTTCTAGAAAATCATAAATTGCGTGTCAAGCATTTTCTTCTGGCGGGTTATGCTGACGCCAGCATAGCTGATGCTGCTACCTTCTGGAACTAGCCAGTTATCTCAAGAAGTCAAACTGAGCAGTACACAGTAAAAATCGAGGGAGAAAACAATGGAAACAAAGCTGATTTTATCTACAGTTCTAGTTTGTTTTGTTTTGTTCATTGTAGTTTTTATTTAGTTTTTTAAAATATAGTTTTTATTTTTATTTCAGTTAACGAAATTACTTTTTCACTGTTTCTAATTTTAGTCTTAGTTTTCATTAACTATGTTTCTTAAAGTGCAACCAACAGCTGCAAGTTAGTTAGTTTTTGTTACTTGATTACGCTTAAGTTGCTAACGTTAGTTAGGTTTGAAGTGCTCATCGTAAGCTAACGTTCCCTTTGGTCTGTGGTAGTATGATGTGTTTCCAGAGTGTAAAAGGCAACACTGAAAAAACATACATAATACAAACTGACTGTTCAGGGAAAACTGGATTCAACAACATTGATATATATTTTTTCCATGTTCCTTTGATAAATATGAGGCAGATGGGAGCAGTTTACGTAGAGCATCAGCTGGTAAAGTGCCAGTGTTGGTGAATCTCTGCAAGACACGTACAAAAGGGTCTTGAACCTCAGTATTTATATTTATAGTTGTTGAAGGATTGTGATCCAATTATGCTGCATTAACATGTCACAGTAGTCTCTTATGACTTCTGTTCAGTTTTTTCTTGTCTGCAGCTGTCTTAGTGTGGTATGGAAGCATCTGTGTTTAGGTATACTTCCATACTGCCTTAGTTACATTATGATAAAGCCAACAAGTTAAAAAACAAAGACACCAGAGAGCTATAAAGCTTCCAAATTTTGAGGATAAACAGATTGTCTCGCATATGCAAACAGCTTGATTCAATAGCTTTTCCCTGTAGACTGTGTTAACAGGTGAGACTGTGAGAGCGCATGTGCTTCTGAGCCTTGATGGGAACGTGTATGACTGAGCCCACTCAGGGATTCCCACAGGCCAACCACTAATTACTGAAGGTTTATGGGGAAAAACGAAGTTAAAATACATAAAGTGTCTAATGAATGCATGTTATTATGGTAGTTTAATGAGTATGAAAGCATGACAGTTGGCTTCATTACTGTAATTACATAGCTGAAACATCTTTGCTTACAATACATACATGGATATGCCAATGGCATAAATATCGGAATCTTGTTGCAGGCTGCAGGATTAGTGGGAAGTAAAGCCTTACTTCAAATCACAACAGAAGGTGCAGGATAACAAGAGTTTACTTTGAATCCAGGAATAGCAAGACATTAGTCAGATGGAGTGCCTTCACATCAGAGTGTTATGAACAGCAATGTGATTACTCACTGTTGTATATACAGGTGTGTGTATGACATTATATGCTTATCTTAAAATAAGCAAACTACACAGTCTGAACAGGAATCTTTGTACTGAACTAAGTAAAAGAGAGAAAACCTGTTAGTCTTTAGACACAGCATGCAGTTGCTGTTGCTCCTGTGTTATATGTAAATTGAAGAGAACATTACATACTAATACCGGGTGCTTGCTTATGCAGGAATGTTGGGTCTCTTTAATTTAAATTCAATTCTTAAATTCTAGACCTGCTCTACATGTAAGGTGCCTATAGATTACCTTTGTTGTGATTAGGGCACCATATAAATAAAAATTGATTGATTGATAAAGCCTATTGTGTTCCTCACATTTTAACAGTCGAACAGAAGAGCAGTGAACTTAAAGCTAAGAGAAGTTAGCAGTAATTGTGATAGAGTAAAACGATCAAAAACAGTTATTTAAACCCAGCAAAACGATTCAAATTTTCTACCTCTACTTAGTGTTCGATCTAACAAATTTTTTCCTTTCCCTTTTGAGTTTGGTGTTTGGCTGAATCTGTAACTGGTGATACCAGCTCCCACATACACTTGCTGTCCTCAACGCCTCCTGTTCTTGACTAATGCCTACCTTATGCTGAAGAGACCACTACAGGGTTTCAGGACTTGCCAGATTTCTTCATGTAAGAGTGTCAGACAGTAGACTCAGTGCTTATTAGCCTGTGGATACTATTCTTGGCTCCCTGTTGAGTTTGAAGAAACTCAGTGGAGAGACTCAGTGTGGTGGTTTAATTGATAGTTACTATTACTTATAGTATTACTTGTAGTGCATCAGTGGTGATTATTGTGGTAATAATTTCCTTTTTCTGCTTTCATGATACAACATACATACATGTTTTTATTTCTATTTATTGGATAAATTATACAGGTATAGCATCAGCACTGTTATTGCAGTAAGTAAAGTAAAACACTGATTTCTCAAGTTACCTATTTTATTTAGCCTTCGACTTATTTTTTGGAGGAAAAATCCAGCTTGAATTACTTTACTTCCACTCAATATACATCCTGTTTATTAGTAATGTGGTTTTACTGTAATACCAAGTAGTGCCACAAGGTGGTACCTAACACAGTTTTGAGCTTAGACATTTAAACACAGTTGCTGCTATGCTGCCCTGACCAACGTCTACCACAGCAATCTCTTCCCAGTAATATGGGTTAATATGTTATGAAGACTATGTTCTGCTGCCCATGACTAGTGAATGTACTGCCATGGAGACCTGATATAGGGACATATGAGATAAAGCTTGGGATAACTACAGGTTACTAGCACCTTGCACATGTTGCCTAAAATGTGCCTGATGTCTAATACTTAAAAACCTAGAAAATATGAATATTTGATATATTTAGAGATCCAGACCCAGATATAATCAGGTAGCATCACACATGAACTTCCAGGTACATTGTCATCGTGGTGTTAAGTTGTAGACACTGTATCCGGAGGAAAAAACACCTGTAGCACACATTTTTAAAAAAAGAAGCTTTTAATAAAGTTCAGCAACTAATGTTTTGACAAATTGCATGTCTTCATGAAAGTAAGACCTCATCCCTCCAGATCCTTGTCTCATTGTCCTGTCTGTTGAGGCGCTGCTTTGAGCTTTGTGTCAGCTAATAAGTGGAGATCCCCGTTACTAAGTGGTAGCTGCACTTTGTTACTAAATGCCAACCTGCAACATAGAGTCAAAGAAGAGACAGGCAACATTTTAAAATATAAAACATTATAGGCCACAGCCTAAGGCTGAAGTTCTGTCATGCTTCTGAGCAAAGACACAGAGGAGTGAATCATGGCTTTATCCACGGCTGCAGAATATCAGCAGCCTTCATCAGTGGATGTCCTCAGTGCCCGCTCACAGACAAGACAGCCAGCTATCTCCTTTCACTGGGTAGAAAGCAAGCATGCTGTAAAAAGCTTAGCAGCTTTTAAGTCTAAATCACAAACAGAAAAGCAGGCAGCTGGGAGAGGAACACTAAATCAACCTTATAAAACAATGGACATGTCCATTTTTTGAAGAGAAAGATTTCACTGTGGAGGAGAATCTGCTGTCTGGGTGCCTTGCACTTGTTTCACTAATGGAGAGTAGAGTGCTGTGTATGGCAGGACTCACAAATATGAGCAGGGACAGATGACAAAGCAACATATACAAAGGACTATAATATATTGGAAAATATTGTAACCCATGAGACAGCATCCACAGATCGAAAAGGAAAGGTCAGATTGACACGACGGTTCTCGTTGCCAGAAAGCAGCTGTCTCCAGGGTCAGCCGTAAACACATGTTATTTATTCAGCGGGACTTAATTAAAGATGCCCAACTTGGTGTACGGTGTTAGCTGTGATTTCTCGAAGGAGGCAGCAGCATAATTCACATTAATTCATCATCCAATAGATAATCCTCAGGTGCACGGCGCTGTTGTCTGCCAAGATCGTGGCAAATAAAGACCATCTGCTGTTTTTATCCAAACTTGATTGAAGTGACAGCTTTCTAATGAAACGATATAAAAAGAAATGCTCTCCACCAATAGGGATCTTGATTGAATGTGAACAGAAAGTCGTCGAAAGGGAAAAAGGAGGTGGAGGAGATAAAAAAGGATTTCCAGGTTTGGGTGAAGGGAGTGGTTTAATGGAGGTAAAGGCAGAGAGTTTGTCAAACAAAAGGTGCACATTGAGACAAAATGGGGACTTCAGAAAGGGTTTTTTTCCCTCACTATTTCAGGAATGACTGATGTGCTTTCTGTGCTTTCACTGAACTCTGCGGGGGTCTCACCATGACTCTTTTGTGTTCTCCTTCTTCCTAATGTGTTTTCCCGCCTTTTCCCTCTTCTTACATGTGACTTTGCATGCTGCACAGAGTCGTTCAGACTGGATTTGAGGGATGTACATACTGCGCTACCCTTCTGGACAACACTGTCTCGTACTAATGACAATATGGTTTGCATATTAAGAGTCAAAGAATATTTTCAGCTTGGTAGACACAAAAGCTTTGAAGGTTCTCTGAATGTCTGAATGTGTGTTCACAGAGAGTGTGCTGAAGCTCTCCGGGAGATGACTATAACTTGCTATCAGCTTCATAATTTGCATCCATGCAACTGGAGAAAAAGGTGAAACAAAAACCTGCGAAAAAATATTTTGAGTTAATGTCCCTGCAAATATGACAAATATTCACAGATCCGCTCCCTGATGGAAGCCATAGGCTACATCAGCAACAAACGGCAACCTGAAAGCACTTCAGGTAATTACAGAGTGCAGCATGCAGGTGCAGCCTAAAGCTCTGTGTGATGACTGTTTCATGTGGAAAATATTAGCTTTCATTTTTATTTTTCCTTACATGAGGTAAGAAAGCATTTATTGTATGACATGGTAACAATGGGTTACTGGCAGAGGCGCAAGATTGTCGTGTCAAGAGGAAATTGATGTAGTTTGTGTTTACAATGAATACAAATGGTAAAACATAAGCCTTTCTGCATGTGTTTGCATGAACGTATGATGACAAGTGGATAGCAGCCTAAAAGATGGCGCCTGTTCATTCACATTAACCTTGCTTTACCAGCTTTGCCTCTGTTTTGTGGCCCATTGCAAATGCCCATTAGTTTTTCTCTCCTGGCCTGCTATAAGACTTTAGATTGGGCTGACATCATGAACTCAGAAATATAGCTTTTCTAGGCTCTGAGAAAGTTTTACAAGAACAAAAGCCCTTCATGATTTAAAGGTGCTGTGTGTAGAATTTAGTGACATCTAGTGGAAGATGTCTTAATTAGTCTATAATCACCTGAAAAGAACAATTGTTGTGTTTTCGTTAACTTGAAATGAGCCCTTCATATGTACATAGGGAGTTGGGACCGCCTAGTTGCACCGCCATTTTGCTACAGTAGCCCAGAATGGACAAACAAAACACTGGTTCTAGACAGGGCCTTTTGTGTTTTTTTTTTAGTTTTGCAATCTGCAAAACACCACTAGATGTCACTAAATCTGTAATAACTGTTTTTAGTTCAAGGTGTCCCGTAAACAGTTGCAATGCATGCCTATTGATAAATCATGAGATTTTTTTGTTGCAGTACAGTACAGCAGTCGACAACAAAGCTGATTGGTTGCACCATTTCAGCTTTTACATTACTTTTGATAAACAGGGCTCATTTTCTCAAAACACTTATTATTGACACAGTTCACAAAACTGCACAGCCAGAGTGTAAAACACCTTATACATCCTGCAAAATGAAGCAATGCAGTCAAAACGACATCAACTTTTATTGAAATTGAACTTTTGCACCGAATGGCTCACGCTTGATTAATATTACCAGATTTTCATCCGACCAGCAACTGTTGTGCTTAATCAAAAGCACTTAATCTGCATTGGGCATAATACAGTTTTTCTCGTTTGTTAAGACACATTGCCAAGAAATTATGCTCTATTTCCCAAAACTGTTAACACAAATGCATAGCTTCATAACTGAAATGGAGTGCAATTTCAATAAATATATAAGATGGAGAAAATCTGTAAAAGGTGGGGCTGGGGAGTGGGTGAAAAGAACAGATAAAGGCCAGCCTAAAAAACAAGCCTGGGAAAAAACAGGTGAGAAAAATTTGACCAATAAGTGTGTCAGTGATCCTATAGACACAAGGAGAGAGTTTCCATTACAGAACAATCTTCAATAATTTGATCTTTAAAAAATCCTTGTTATACTCATTTGAAAACACTTGTTAGAGCCTGCAGTATGTGATTCAACATTTACAGCATTTACTTTTGTATACTTTATTAAAAAACACACACACAACATTCCATGAGGTCATTTGTGACATTGTGAGGTCATAGAGAACTCTGCTTTTATGATGTCGCTCTCTGAGTTCTGAACACTACTATGTTCTAAATGTTTGGCACATTTGCAAGTTAGCATTTGACCAGTGAGGACAGTCTCTCAGCAGCTGACCAACTTCAAGAGCGAACCAAACAGCGTGACAAAGAACAAGCATCAAGATGAGAAAACTATACGAAACACACAATCCAAAAGCTGCGTTCAAACCAGCAGCAGATAAATGCAAAGGTGCTACCGGACCTAAAAAGGTAGAGTCGAGAATTGTCTCCTTAAAACCAGCAGCAGTAAAAAAATACACTGAAAATGGAGTCCAAAAAGTGGAGTCAAGGATCGTGTCTTTAAAGCCAGCACCAGACAAATACAGCTTTGCTAACACAGTAAAAAAGATGGAGCCGGCCAAGTCAAAGACTGTCATGTGCCAAATCCTGGCTGACCTACGAATGTACTACAGTGCCAGTGATCAGGTGATGGACATGATGTGGGAGCCATATCCTCCTGCATATTATAGAAGGGCAAGGCGTCAACATCAACACATGATGGCAGCTTCCTACAGAGCTGATGGTTATAGGCAGTGAATGGACTGCTCATGGACACTTAACTTGACTGTAAATATGTACATTAATTTATATACTGAGAAGAACCTGACACATACCTATGTGGATGGTAATATATGATGTGTAATATAATAATGTTATGAGAATAAAAAGTCAAAATATTTGGAAAGAAATGTCACAATATTTTGACACATCATTATAAGAATATGTTGTAATACTTTGGGCTTCAATATTTCAAGAATAGCCTATTTAAGTTTGAAAGTTTTCATGAAAAGTTTCTCCAGTGATGAAAAACTTCCTTCAGCATGTCATTCTACGATTTAGGACACAAATAATTAGAAATCATAATTAGATGATATTTGTTTCAAACTGGTATCAAACTTATCTTTCCATCAGTTATGTCACTCAGAAACCATGCACACTTCATTTACTGAGTATGTTTTGAAGCAGCAGCTGCAGACAGGATTTCGTTCAGGGGTCTGTATCATGAAAATGTGACAGTACACTACAGTTTCTCTCCATCCTTATCTGATTTCTTTATAAATGTAAAATGAGTGAGGTTAACCTTTATTGATTTGGACATTTTTGTAATTTGTTTTTTTGAAGGTTAGATTGCTCTCAACAGTCACAACTAAATATTTAACAAACTGAACATCCTGAATGAACTGTCTGTACTTTTACAATCATTTCAGCAGGATGGAAATTGCTTCTATCTGTAATGAAAAAACAGATACCAAAGATACAAATTCAATGTCAAGCATGAATAAGTCATCCAATCTATTATTTTCTCCAAACAAACATCCTTCTTGTTCTAGACACCTGATATCTTTAATAAATGCAGGACATCCAGCCTTTTACCCATGAGGACTAGCTGAACTGGAGTGAGACTGGTACATTTAGAATACCCCAATATACTGTAGTTATCATCCCAAAGGGTGATATACTTCAAAATAATCAAGATATAACACCAAACTAATATGAGTGTTTTGCTGTCCCAGTAGCTTATTGTCCTATTGAAAAGACTCAAAGTGGCCATATAATACTTCTTGATCAAATCCAGTTTGGTTCAAAACAATCTGACCCTACTAGTAAAGTCTCAGTGGCATAGTATCAGATAAAGCATTTTTATGGGCTAGGTTTTAAAGATATTCTGTGGGTTCATTCAAATATAAATGACTTTGGTGATCTGGAAACCTTTCTCTGATGTTGTCTTTTTGACATTTTACCTGTTTCCTCCTGGTTGCTGCAGGCATCCTAATTTAAATTGCTGTAACATGAGCACACATGCACAAAACTCTATGCTTAAGGTGTCACTGCCAGACTTGAGCGATTGAGCCATTCATGATGTAAATAGGTGTCACACAACAACTATGAGGCCTGAATTATGTAGAGCAGTAAGTCTCCTAAATTCCCAGCACACGTCCTGCCCACTACCACACACCCCTAACCATAAACTCATTCATGCACAGGTAGTGCCATCGATGGACTATAAATACACAATGCACTTCATAGAGACTTATTGGTGCCCTTTATGTTTGCTTTTAACTCATGACCACTGCTTTTAAATTGTGGCTGTCTCATGCCATTTTAATCTATATTAATTAGTATTTATTTTCTTTATTGGTCTGCACTCTTCTGTCTTTTGTCCCTGGGATGTGCTTTTAGGGCAGGCATGTCCAAACTATTCCATGAAGGGTTCATATGGCTGCAGGCTTTTATTCCAACCAAGCAGGAGCACACCAGGCCTGACTCATTTAATCAACTGATTTCAGACTTCAAACAGATGATCGAATCGTGTGTTCTTGATTGGTTGGAACAAAAACCTGCAGGCACACGGCCCTTTATGGAATAGTTTGGACATGTCTGGGTTAGGGGAAAGTAATTTCATTTTTCTGAATCAGAATCTAAATCTAAATGAAAATTTGGTTATGTACCTGTCCTCAAATGTAAATGTCTGGATGACAAAGGCAACAGTAAATTGGCTCAAGTAAGGCTGGACTGTCTGTCCACCCTGTGTCATTGTCAGACCATGGTTGATAACATGGTCAATTAATGTTGCCCAGATTTAATCAGAAAGTTGTCTTATTCCTTGTCTTCTTCTTTGTCCTTGTCCTCCCACACCCCATCCTTCTCAAACTCTTCCTATATCTCTCACTCTTCCTCCCTCTCTCACACTCACCCTCCCTCTTGCTGCTATGTTGGCTTCCATTGCTGTCACAAAAAGGTCTTTTTATAGTGCTTACATCCTGATTGATGAGTCGACAGTTACGCAATTAGGTGTCTGGCCAGGTGGCACGTGTATAGGCCAGTTGGTCCATGGGTACAGCATTTTGAATGTCATGTGTTTTGGAATGACAAAGACCTCATGTCAGATTCCTATGTCATCTGTAGAAAACTGCGTGCCGTGTGCTGCATAAAGTGCCACGTTGAATTGCCAATTGGATGCAAAGCAGAAAATAGAGACTTATCAGTTTCAATAATTGTATTTAGGTGTCATATTAGTGTGAATTGAAAAAAAATGATACATCAATGTGTGTTTCTGGATCCACTGTAAGCACAAAACACCAAGCAGCACATGCCTGTTTAGTGCTACGAAAAGTGAAACAGATTGTGGTTGAGATGTAAATATGAATCTAAAATACTCTTTTAGAAATCAAGAGTGAATACATACAAGTAGGGGAATTCTAGCAAGGTTCAACAAGTCATTACTAATAAGCTGCCGTTCCACAGCAAAGCCTTCAGCACTGGAGGGTTCGTAGTGAGACATCTGGCAAAGGTCAGGCACTTCTGACATGTAAAATGGGAACAGACCTTGATATCTCAGCCCCCCTCAGATGGCATGCCTGTGCCCTGTGATAGCATCAAGCCCACGCACCTGTGTGGCTCTCGGTATCCAGCCAGCCACGTAGAAATGATGAGGTCCCTGTGTGCCCTGGCTGCTGTCGCAACCAATAAATCTTCCCTGGTGAGAGTCAGGGGCTGGGATGTACTAATTGCTTTATTGATTTGAGTTTTGCTGCAAGACAGCACCTGATAAACACATCAGACGAGGGAGAAAGCATATGGGCCTGCGGAACTTAAACTTGCACCTGTATTGTTTTTAAAGGCTGGGAAACAAAGCTTTAGGGAGGTAACTGGCCTTGTGTGGGGATTTTTTTTTTCTCTCTCTCTCATCTAAACACATATCACTAGCTATACATTTTCAAAAAGAGAGAACATGCTGTCAGAGCATCTGCTGGTGTGTTTCTCCAGGTGGAGATGTAGGATGCTGAAGGAGGCGGGGGGGAAATAGGAGAGGAGTCGTAAACAATATCACAGGGATGTTTGTCTTGCACGCCTCATTCTGCTCTCCTTGTGTTGTAACAATAGAGCACAGATCCAGCTCTGTGATTTAATTAAAAAAGGTTTTGGCATCATTTGTCTGCCTTTGTTTGGTGATGCATCACTGAGTATGTTAAAGGCAAGGTAGAACAACCACAGAGTGGCCTGTCAAGCACAGCCACTAACTTAATTATAATATCTAATAGTATCTTATTTTTAATGAGAACCAAAGGAGATTAGTTACACTCTTAAGTACAGTTCCCCCTGACAACAATCAAATACTGAACCAGCTTAGAGTGATTTTGTCAGTGAACAGAGCAGATTTCTATAGAGAACCTCTTATTATATGACCAGAATGTCTGTTTGCTTGCACTTCATGAATATTAACCAGCAACACAAAGAGTAACTTAATTAGTGTGCTTTATTTAAACGAGGCCAGTGAATGAGTCATTTTGTTGAACATATGATTTCCCTGTCTTACATGACTCATGCTAACGGCTAACCACAAATGGAAGCAGTGTATTTCCATGTTTTCCAAGTGTTTTTTAAGGACTGTAGAGAAGTGGATTATGCTGCAGGGGTGGTTTGAGAAGTTCCTGTGGGTGTTCAACCCAGTCGCCAAACAACATCAAAATCTGTGAATTCTACATAACCCTGTATCACATTCAAATTCTCCTTTCCCTGTATGGCAACTGCTATATGGTTAAGGTTATGTAGTTATGATTCCTATAGCTGTTTTTTACGTTGTTATACATAATAAATAGGAAAATGTTATAGTAATACTCTGATTACTGCATCTTGTCTCCATTAGAAATCACTACTGCATCTTGTCTCATAGAATAACTGACTTAACCACAGTTGCAAGTATTCATGCAAATTGAAACTGCAAACATTTATATTTTAAGCCTACACAGAGAAAATATGCAGATTAGGTGTTACCAAAGCAAAATCTCACAAAAAAAGCAAAGGTTGGCATTGACAGGACCAATCTGAAGAATTTAGTGGAATCTACCAAAGTGAACTTGGCAGAAATGGGATATAATATTCATAAGTATGTTATAAAAAGTGTGTAATCACCTGAAAATAAGAATAATATTATTTTCATTACCTTATACCGAGTCCTTTATCTACATAGGGGGTGGGTCCTCTTCCATGGAGCCTACCATGTTGCACCGCCATATTTCTATAGTAGCCCAGAATGGGCAAACCAAACACTAATTCTGGATACTGATTTTCTACGGATATTCCCAAGATATTTCGGACATTTCAAGTAATTTGATGTACAATGCGCACACACACACACACACACACACTTTGGCAGATGGTCAGTGCTTGACAATGAATCTCAGGAAGCTACAGCAGAAGTCTTTGCTTGTACTGCTACTCAAAGTTTTCTGGAACAGTTCCAAAAGATACAAAAACTGGGCTTTATTTGCATAATTTGAGTTGAAACATCCTCGACTTCCTGTGGTTACAAGTTCAAACTCGTACTCTGTCATATCATCCTACCAGAGACTCATTTTAAGAGAAATTGTCAGGGAAAGATATGCATCTAGGTCTGATGGTCAGTGTTTAACTTTCTTAATCTCAGGAGGCTTGTCTGGAATTCTTTGTTCTCTTTTTTTCTATCTCAAATGTTTTTGTGAATAAGACACACAAAAGGACACAAACAGCACATTACACTGCACATATAGTCTACGCTACTAGACATGCTGTATCCATCCATCCCAACAATGTAATAATACATGTGGCCACAAGTTTTCTGTGTAGTTTTCTTTATATTTATGTAAGTTGCAAAACTAAGCATCTTCCGTCATGCTAATGGTTCTCTGAGGCTGTATTTATACAAAGCAGTGCTTTGAGATAAATGCTAATGCCAGCATGCGAACCAGCTCACTATAACAATGTTAGCATGCTGATGTTAAGCAGGTACTGTAGTATTTTCCATGTTTACCATCTTATTAAGTGTGTTAGCATGCTAACAATGACTAATTAGCCAAAAAAAAAGCTGGGGCTGGCATTTGTATTGGAGTATTAATATTAATATTTTGACCTGCTAACAGTGCTAGAGGAAAAGTCAGGGGATCAACAAAGTTATTACAATTCATCCTGAGGGGAATATGAATATACCAAATGACATGACTGGTTGCATGGCACTGGTGTGGTTAAAATGCACATCAAGTCCATCATGTTCTCAATCCAACCAGTGCTGCTGTGCAACTCTCTCCACTAACTAGGTATGATGTGACTTTGGAGGCGTGGAAAAGCCCTATACCCCGAGGGACATTCGGAGTGTTACAAAACATCACTGAAAGCAGCCCTTATCATTTGAACTTTAGCTCTATCTCAACATATAACTAATTTAAGCTCCTAGCTGTTTCAGAGATATCAGACAGATTGCTCTTGGCAAATAGAAAGAGAATGTGTGAATGCTTTCTATGATTTTGACCTGATTGGAATACTGTTAAGAAAGTCTATTGTGTAATAACTATAGTGAAGCCTGACAATGACCCAGGCAAAGATTTTATACAGCTAAAATCTAAATAATGATGGGAGAAGAACCTACCTGACATTATTTTAATTCACCTCCATTGTTCAGTCTGTCGAGTACACAACCTAATACAATTCCATTTAAACAGGTGCTCAGTGACTCATCTTTTAAACATATATGCATGATGGCTGAGATTTATGACATTTACTTTTCACAAGTGTGCAGCCTTGACTTTCCAAGTTTTAATGGGTTTTCATTTTCCCACCTGCCAAAAGTATTTTAGTGTCCGCATGTATGTATAGCCCTGATGGAAGATGAATAAAAAGTAAAATAGTGCTGCCAGCCCTAACTCAATAATTTCCACCAAAGGAACAGAATTGATATTTGTTTAAAGGGAGCATGGCATAACATTACGGTCTCTGTCACAGGGCTTCCAGGTTTTATCATTGTAGAATTCTAACCTTTTTGCAGAATTTGTCATGCTGAGATTTTCAAGGCGCGGGAAAAAAAAGTCACACACATGACTGATCCACTGTAATATGTTTTAAACTGAAAAACTGTGGTGTAGCCTGCCACTTCACCCAAAAGAACTGGAGTGTGCCACATTTCTTATCTATGCTGACTCCTATCTGTAACATTAAGTGCCATAAAATGCCTCAAAAATTCTTCTTTAATCATTACACTACTTGATGGAGTGCAACAATAAAAAAAAAAAAACAGCATGCCACTTTCTTAAATAAAGTGTTATGTATCCAACAATAGCAAAGTGTAAGATTAACAAAGTTGAATTTAATTTAGAAGCTGTCATCACATTCACAATCCCTCAGCCAAGAACACAATTGGCTGTACCAGCAGGTCCCATTTCAAAAGCACAATTTATACAAAAAGCACATTAGTAGGACTTACATGTGTCAGCACATCTACAAGCTTTAAAACAATAAGAAGCATCCACAAAGCTGGGATGTGTCATTTCCAATGCTTCCAGACTTCAGCAGAATTTGAATGAAAATCAGAGAGGAGTCAGAAATGTGGCTGCGGGATTTTAGTGAAACGAATTCTGGCAATATTTGTTTACTGCTTACTGTAGGTCCCACATTGGTGTAAATCCAAAGACATGCATATTTATCACAAAAGTAATAGAAATGCCCCCAGATTGTGTGGTTACTATATTTAACTGAGCTTAGAAGGTAAATGAATTTTATTTTTCTGTTTCTGCAGAGCTGAAGTTTCATTCCACAGCAAGACGTGATGAAACAAAACCTCACTGCTTGTTAGAAATCTGTCTCTGAAAGATCTGATGTGCTTACAGACACACATACATAATTTGCTGGAGTGGGTCGTTGGGAGGGAAACAGTGGCAAACTCATCCAGGAAATAACTCCAGCTGGGTATACAAATGACATATCATAAGTAGGCTACTGCACAATTCTCTTATTTCCTGAGCAAACAAAAGTATATAGGCCACAGACCAACAAATACTTTGATACATATTTGAATTCTACATTCAATTGAATTCTACTACAACGCAAGGTCAACATAAGCAGGATGTCTTTTCATTAGCTGGTATCACTGAGCCTAACACTGGCCATCCAGATAACCAGTACTATGACGCTCGATATCAACCAGCTCAGTCAACTCTAGGTTTTCCTATCTAGCTACAACTGTGAAAGAGACGACGTGGTTAATTACAAGCAACATCATCAGAATCATGAATGAAACACATATAAAATGATCTGGCGATACCAATGGAAAACCCAATAACCCAATTTTGTCTATGTTGGGATCATCTAGGAATGATTGTTTTTTTTTCCAATGACCTGATTCATCTGTGGTCAGGCTGTTGACAGGTTGCTCTGACTCTGGAGCAGGTTATCTTTGCAGCATAAGTGACCATGGTGATGTACCCCAGTAAGAAGTGAACCACCATTGCAGGACTGAAAACCCAGAGTTTCCTCGATAACTTCAAATCCTGCTTCATGGTATAGGCACCTGGCCACCGCTACAGGTAGTACATGTGCAACTGTTTGCTAACATATATATAACAATTAGGGCTGTCAAACGATGAATTTTATTAATCGTGATTAATCACAGAATTTGCATAGTTAATCGCGATTAATCACATTTTGAATTGCATGTTTAACCTTTAAACAGGCAGCGTGCACCAGGAGATACAGACTCTTTAACATCCTGTTGAAGCTTGTGGTAGGTCTATACTTTGATAGAATTTATAAAAATCAGTTTAGAAACTAGTATGTGTGATATTAATGACCAGAATGTGTCACTTTTCTATGTTAAATAACACTTTTAAGTGTTTTTATCATTATCACCATTTTATGCCTTAATAAGGGCAACGCATCCTGGTGGAGATACAACTCATAAAATCCAAAATATTGTAACGAACTGGGTATGTTACTGTTTTGTGTTATAAAATTTGAGAGTTTAAGCCAGTTTCTGTTCTGTTCAGTTAAAGTGCTGTTTTTCCCCGAGTGTCTGTGAACGCGTCTTGAGAGTGAGACTTGCAGCTAGCATGCAGGTGTGTTGTTGTTGTTAGCCTCTGAGAAGAAGATGGCAGCACGTGTGTGGCTAAGGAGCTACTACATTAGGTTTTGTTGTTTTGGCGTTGGCTACGGCCCACAGTAGCCTGGGTAATAAAAAGGAATAAAGAGCCAGCTAAACTGGCTCTCTGTGTTTATTGAGGGACGTTACAATATATTAAAAATATGAGTGGAAATATTTTACTTTAGGTGCAAATGACATAACTAGTAACATAAAATGATGTTTTCTTACATCTCATTTTCCATCCCTGCTTGTTGAAGGGTTTAAATCCTCTTATTTTACATTTCAAGGCAGTTTTAAGCCCATAATGTAAAGCATTTCTTACCAGAGTGTCTTAACTGGGAATAGATCATGGCTCTGCTGCGACTCCCACACTCCAAAACGCTTGGCTGCACCTGGGTGTTTAGCATGGAGGTGCTAACTCAAACTCCACGTACTCCGGTGGTAGTTAAACTCCGTTTGACACAGGTTGCATTTTACTTTTGACTTGTCAACTGAACCGTCTCCAAGTGTTTTAAAGTTAAACAAGCCGTTCAAAAGTCCAGTAGCTCTCTTACTTTCCATCACCGCGGTAGGTTTACTGTAGGAGGTCACTTCAAAGCATAGCGCTACAGCTAGAGGAGCCGTCTACGGGTGAGTAGAAGGGACAAAAAGGCTTGCAAAATTAAAATGCGATTAAAAAAAATTAACGCGTTATGGATTGCATTAATGTAATTGCAATTAACGCGTTAACGCTGACAGCCCTAATAACAATATTTACTATAAGGAGATGATCTACCAGTTTTGTGTTTACAGTTCATTCTGCTACCCCCTAGTGGCCAAAAATTAAATGAATGCAGCTTTAACTGACAGAAACAACAATAAACCTATAATAATAGACACAATGTTTCTTCTGTCTTTTCCTCATTGTGCTTGTGTTGAGACTCATTACAATTGAACAAATTTTCCACGCCAATAAAAAGGACTAATCAACCTTCTTGCCTTAAGGTTTTAAATATATACCTACACATGGGGATTTGATCAGTGTTGACAGGCGGACACACAAAGAGAAAGTCTTTGTGTACAATTAGAGTGCGTCTCTTCTCTGCTCTAGTTCTCAACATCACAATAAGAACCGATAATAAAACGTGACGGATCAGTGGATGTGTCTTTTGATTTCGATTCAAACTAACGCACCGTGACCACACAAAGTGATGTAAGACTGCCATCAAAGACAGGGCGGCCAATCACATGCCAACGTTGCCGTTGAATCACCCATAATGATACTGTATGAGAGTGTCATGCGTGTTGCACTTTAAAAGGACAAGCTCCTATCTGCTTTCAACAGACTGCAATGGCTGTTCTGCTATATGTTACAGCCAGTGAGATAAGATAACTGGAGCCATTCCTGCTTCCACAATCAACATATCAATATATCTTAACACAGAATTGTATTTAATGTATTATACATCCAAACGAGTCTGTCATCATTATTTAACTATAACAGATGGTCGTCATTCTTAGCAAGGGGTCATGCATATCAAAGTAGCAGCAGAAATTATTGACTTAATAATTGCACAGCCACAACTCAAGGGTGTGATGTCAGCATAAAAAGCCACATGGAATGAGGGAGGATGTCCCTGAGCGGCAAAAGTAAATGAGAAAAAATAAGCTAATTAATGGGGTAAATAAAGTCTCAGGTGACAGCAGTTAATGCAATTTTATTATGCTAATAAATCTCAACAGGCTCTCATGCTGTACATGCATATTGGTGATAATGACTCACCGGAATAGATTTACGGATTGGAATACAAAGTAATATTGGCATCTTCTTCTATTTGCTCTAAGTGCCTCACTGAATTATACTAATTTCTATGGATTTTTTTTCCTGTGCAGTTTTCCTCCAAACGGCAAATTACTGTAATGCGGTGAGATTTCAGAAGTTTCATGGAAGAAGTGTTAATGGTCAACCCAGTTGCACAGATTTATGCTGGATTTGTTAGATAGTAGATAGCATGTTGCCACGTCACAAAATACCGTATATCTTTAACCTCTTAATACACGCCCCTATTTTTTATGTTGTCAGCCTAAACGACATGCTCAAGTTGTGAGCAGCACAGATCCCACATAGTTTGAGACTCAGAGATGTGTCTTGTGTCATTGGAAAGGAAACACTCTCAGGATTCTTGTAAAAGTGTCTGTGTGATTCTGTGACTTACTGACAAAGAGTGGCAGAGGTTACAATGATGGGGTTATTTACTCGCCCATAGGTTTGCTTTTACAATGACATGTGTACAGACATTCAGGGACCTCTCAGCAGGATATAGAAACAATGAGGCCACAGCCACAGGTATTGGCTTGATGCAGTCCAAATTTGGAGTCAAAAGACCAAAAGATGAATTTTTCAGAGTTATTTTTCAACAGGTATGTCCATGCGTTTTCCTTAGGTCCTTTTTGGAGACTCCAAATGGACACTTGGTTTCCAAAGCTGTATAACCACAATCAAGCACCTATAACTTCACAACCCCTTTGCCTACAATCAAAATCTTGGTCCCTAATGAAATCTGACACCATATTATTATTATTATTATTATTATTATTATATATAACAATTTTTTTTTGTTTGGCCATGTCTATCTATCAATTTATCTATTCATATATTTATCTATCTATCTAACTATCTATCTATCTGTTTATTTTGCTATAAGTCATATGTCAAGTCGAAGAAGAACCAACCGTGTACCAAAATGCCGAGTGCGTAATGATATATGGTTCAACTCTTTTACGCACAGGGCGCACGCCGGTTACGCTTGGAGTTTGTTTATGGACAGCCAAACTGATAGCTTAGTGTCATACACCGTTGGAAACCTCTGACTATTGGCTAAAAGGTTATCAACTTCATTTCACCAAATATTTCCATTGGCTGGAACAGCTGTCAGTCAAAGCCATGTCGTCATTGTCGTCGGTCACATGTCCTCATTGGCTTTGGAGACATGTACTGCCTAATCCTAAGCACCGATTGGCTTGTGTGTGGTGTCGTCAGAAGCAGAAGAGGCTCACGGTCGTAAACATCTAGTCACGTGTACTCTGAGATGGACGTGCAGGTCAGGAAATGACGTAAACGGACCGTATATGGTTTGTTATTTGTGTTATTACGTTACGTGTTGGACTAAATACATGTTGACATATTGAGGAAAATATTCTGGTTTTATGGAAACGGATTTCATATTTCAGCAGAATTTGGCTAGCTGTAGATAAAGTCCTGAGTCATAAGATGATCGTTGTGGATAAAGGGAAGACTTTGAAGGTATGTAGGCATAATAGCTTTTCTCACTTAGCTGAGTGGCTAGCCGAGCTAATCGCTAATACTATTACGGCTGTGAGCAACCATATAATTCGTGAGTGGTCTTGAATGAATCAGGACAATCTAAGCTTTCTAACAATGTACGGCATGAATATATATGTTTAAGGGTTGGTGTTTAAAACATTCAGAAGAACGTGTGGCTACCTCCTAACATCCGTCCCGTCCTGTAGACGGAACAGCGTGCATTAAGAGGTTAAACTGCATACATGACGTATCTGCATGTCATGTAGATATTCCTGAAGCTTTTAATTTTATCCCACACCCTTCTACAGCAAATGGAACTTGTTCAGGTGCCATCACAAGAACCTCCGACTCATACGCGTACCAGGTGGTCACATTGTCCCCTTTGATTCTCCTTCAGATGTCCACTGACTTCTGGTCAATGAACTTTGAGCCCTCCCCATATGATGCTGTGACTGGTTTTGGTCTGGTGTCCTCAGACAGCACATGTTGTCTGTTTGGAGTGCTCTTTCAGTTTACTCCTCAGAGTCCTCACTGTTTCGCTGATATAATGTTCACTGCAGCTGTTGCAAATGTAAAATTAAAAATGTAAATGGCTGCATTTATTCAGCAGTCTTATCCAAGGTGCTCTGCAATGTTTTTTCTGCTGCTCACTCATCCATTCACACACACACACACACACACACACACACACACACACACAGACTCAAACACACAGATGGCAGCAAGCTCAGCCATTGGAAGCAATTTAGGGTTCAGTATCTTGCCCAAGGACACTTCTACATGCAGACAGGAGAAGTCCGGGACCAAACCACTGACCTACTGTTAAGTGGATAACCTGTCCTGTCCTTGGTGTGTTCCAGCAGATATTTGAAGGTGTTGAATGGCTTGTGGTAAGTGCTGACTCATGGGTAAGATGCCACATAATGGAGTCACATTGTTGTTTATATTGATTGAGACAAGACTTACCAGCATCTGTAGGTTAGAAAAGTAGATGCCATTTTTGGCCAACATCCTATGATGCTGCTAGATATTGCTGGAAATTTAATGCATCTACTAATTGATATAGACTTCATGCTCACCTAAGATTATTTCTTTGTGAGAGTTAGTCAAGTTAAACCTACAGTAAACAGTGTTGTCAGTTAAAAGATTACTCCAGTGATGAACAAAAGGCTGTCCAAATCCCAAAACACAAACTGGCATCTTCATAGGCCCACTTATGCCCAGCAGGGTGTAGACTCTGTAAACTAAGAATATGGCCGGCAAAGCCTTTGCAGATTACTTCCACTGGGTGGCAGTGTGCTTGCCAACCCTGTTAATGGTATTCCTCCAGGAATACCTGGTACTTGGCAACATCTTTCATTAGATTCTTTTCATTAGTCGCCCATGTTTCTCAGACTCAAAGCCTCCAGTTAATAATCCAAGGTGTCTGTAAAAAAAAATTGAAGTCTCAAACCCAAACTTAGATAGAATGACGACACTGTCAGAATGTAGAAAGCTCCCTCCAGAGCCACAAAAGATCTTTTACAACTGTTTTTAAATTGGTCCGCTTAAAAAACATCCACTATTGGAGATAATTAATAGCAGCGTGTGATGAGTCATTTTTGATTTGGTTGTCATATGACTGGAGAGGGTGTTCTTTTTAATTATGTGCATGAAGCAGTCCTACACTCTTTTAACTGTATTCTATGAACAATGTTTCACAATTTCTACTTGCCACAACTCTGTTCTGTTGGTCTTCTGTATGTCAATCATCCACACAAAAGCAAAAACGTTTTCATGAATGATGAACGCTCAATGGAAGCATGACAGCACATGAACCATAGTGTGAGACAGTGCATCCTAATCTTGAAACATTAATGGTGTTTTGAGTGTATTTGCACATCTAACATGTTCAGACTGAGGAAATAGGTTTTTTTTAAAGATTTTTTCGGCATAGACGCCTTTATTCAACAGTTGACAGACAGGAAACATGGGAGAGAGAGGGGGTGTGACATGCAGCAAAGGACCTCCGGCCAGGGATTCGAACCGGGGTCGGCTGCGTATATGGCATGCGCTCTAACCACTCGGCCACCTGCGCGCGGAAATAGTTTTTTAGTTTTGACTGTGCAGTAGTCCTATATACAGTCATATGCTGGTGAATCCCAATTATGTATGTGTAATGCTTTAATTAACATGATGGTATTGCCTGAGAAAGTCAATAATAGGTACAGAAGACAAGCGTTTATCATCCTCTGTGAACCAAGTTGAAAAGTTAAAAAATATGCCGAGCTGCTTGGAGAGGGAGGGAAAAAAGCAGAAGTGGTGTTATGGCCCCATAAAAAGATGATGTATAGAAGGAGATCATAAGGCAGTTAAATGCCATTACATCCTCCCAGAGAGCCGAAGAAAGTTAAAAGAAAGTGATTTGATTTAAAACTGTTCACTAAGTGGTGCATTGCAGCCAGCTGAGAGGAAGGAAAAGGTTGTAAGAGAAAAGCTGAGGGACTGCTCTCCTAAAATGCTGCCTCACTGGGGATGTGTCAGGTTCTGGCAAGGATCCAGATGAAGACAGTCACACCAGTCAGCTGCTGCATAGCATCAGCGCTGGCCATAATGTCAAAGGACAGACCTCATTGGCCTTTGGGTTAATCCAACCTCCCATTTCTCATTTTCTTCCTGCTACACTTGGGACTTCTCAGTGTTTACAACCTATGCTTTATTATCTCAAGCCCTTAATTTAAATGGCATCTACAATAGCTTTTTAGACTCATTTATTGCTTTCGTCATGCTACTCTATATTAAGTACTGTAATACATAGTGAGAAATATAGCCTCATATATTAAATTCAATCTTTATTAAGGATACAGCCCACGGGGAGTCCCTATCACAATAAAATACAAAGGAATACAAGAAAAGAATGAATAATACAAAAAGAGAGAATACATATACAAATACAAGGAACTTATTGAGCATTTTGAGCCATACAGTATAAGCATCTTGGCTGTAGGGATGGGAACATCAGTTGGTTGATCCACCACTTTGGTCCAGACTGAAATATCTCAACATCTACTGCATGCCATTGCCTACGTTTTATAATAGTGCCACTTAAATGTTGACATTTGTGGTTTTGAGTGAAATGTCTCCATAAGTCCAGATGTCTTGTAATTAAATTTAGTACAGATATACATGTACAGGTTCTGTAACTTTTCATCTAGCACCATCATCAGGGCAAAAATGTAATTTGTGTGTTGTGTTTTTTTATCACACTCAGATATACTTACTAAAATGTAAGTTAGCTAATATGCTAGACTAAAATACACTTTCACCCAAAGAATACACTTCAAATAACAAAAAAAATAAAAATAACGATAAACGATAAGATAAGACCAATTAAAATTAATATGAAATAAAGGAACACTACAGGGTAAAATTATGAAATATATAAATATAAAGACTACTCAACCTGAGGGGACTCTCTCTCACACACACACACACACACACCAAATAAATAAAACAGTGCCGGGATTCGCTTTGTTCTCACTGAGGGTCCCGAGTGTGAAATACCTCGGGCTCCTTCTCATTCTAGTTGTCATTTCTCTATGAAGCTGCACCTGCACCTGGACCTGGTGCTCCATAAATCTCCCTTCTTCAGTCAGAGTGGAGGTCTCCTGTGTATCTTTGTGTCATGTGACCCAACATTCTAACCACACATGCCACTCTTCCATACACACACCTTCACCTCTGACAATGCTTCCACATAGCATTGTAGTTTGTTTCTTTGTTACAATAAATAGTTTATTTTGTCTTCAGCCTGCATTTCCTTTTCTCTTTAGAGCTAGGTCATATTGAATTCCTAAAGAAAGAAAGAAAACAGTTACATCATAACTTGATATTACTTTTTTCTTTTTTTTTTAATGATGGTTTATACACTAAAATTAGTGAAACCTGACACTGTTGGAGCAAAACCTCAGCCCAGATTTGCACAACTATAACCACATTATCAATCTCATATACACACATTTCCCTACATTAAACACAGAAATCTAACTTAATGTCACTTCTTTGCCATTTTAGGGCGCTGCCTTTCAAACTATCACAGCAAAGGACCAAATGTATCTTTCTACCAATCTGCTCTCTGTAACAGGGGTTTCATCAGCATCCACAATTTTCACTCCGATACCTCCCATCATACTCTCTCTTCCTTTCAGCATTCAAATTCCAAACCTATGTCTGGATACTCCTCCTTCAAACCATGGGAGGAGGCCTTTTACCAAATCAATGCCCAAGAATTGTAACGCACTCCCCCTCCCTTTTCTCTTCTCCTTTTCCACTTTCAGGTGCTCCTAATGAGCTGGCTGATTAGTGGGTGGACCTGCTTCTCTCCTCCTGGCACACAGCCTTGACCAACTGAGATCTTCTTTTGGTGTTATTTCTTTTGTTTCATTCTTTTCGAGGACGGGGGGGGGGGGCTGTTTCTACAGCTTTGTTTCTTTAGATTAAGTTATGCATTGGGGGGAAGTTCTGGCACTATGGCCTGCTGCTGAGCTGGCCCATGATCTGCCTCATCTTTTGTTCTTTTTTGCCAGGCCTCTCACAGTTTTTTGCATTATTGTAAATAAAATTAAAATTTAGCAAACTTGTACTCGGGTACAGAATTCTCTGTATGTTGCTTTTTGTCGTTTTTTTCTTTATTGTGGCCATAACAGGATGGATTTGCCAGTAAATATTCTTCTTTTGCTGTCTTGTGAGAGGACTACTGTGTTCCAGAGATGTTTTTTTAACAGTATTTCCTCATTGTTAAAACACTAAAACTCATTCTCTGAACCAAACGTTCAGTGAACTGAACCCATTTACTGAATCAATCACTCTTTTAGCAAAAACCTTCAACAATTTTCACCTAGTTAGACACAATTTGCAGATCTCATTTACTCTTTTTGCAGAACTCTATACACATTCTCACTCCTGAAAAACACATTTTGCACTGCGATGCAATTGTGATGCATAATGGTAACCACAGGTGGCCGAAGTTAAACGCAATTACAGCACAGATGTTATAGCCCTAAACTGTTCACACTTGTCGCTAATGATGTGAGGAAAGACAATGTAAGCTGTTCAGAGTGCACAGGGTGAGTTGAAGTCTGATATTAACAATGGATGGAAACCTAAAAACCTGAATTTGAATGGGAGAGGATGTGGACAAGGAGGAAGGAGGATGAGGAAGACCAAAAACAGTGATTTCATCAGATGAAATTCAAGCATTTGTGATGGACCATCTCGTTCAAGCAAAGAGTAAAGCAATTTCAGCAGATTTGCTGTGGCTACCATAATTAGGAGATTCAAGTAAATTGTTTTTTTGGTCATTGAAAGTGTCTTGTAGATGTTTCAATACATCACTTTGCCAATATGAAGAAGAGAAATGGGTGGGAGGAATCCATTACTGATGTATACTCTTGTAACTGCACTCTTTGTAGAATTGCCCGACTTCCACTTGAGGGTAGAAGGACTCCTATGTTCTTCCAACTGCAAGAGGCTCTTGTTGTTGACATCAAAACATTGTCATTACACCTTCAAACACTGCAGAGTTGTTGAAGGCAATGAACATTTTGAAGGGATCAGTACAACACCAGTACAGACCGTGTCCTTGAACGCAATGGAGCATGAAGCAAATGTACAGAGCACCCTTGTAACAGGGTCAAAGATCAAGGATTTCAGTATGTACAAGCAAACATACATTCAAACACATTCAGTGCTACCTACTAAAAGTACAATACTATACTACATAGTCCTGTCAAGCTGCCCTATATTGTATATAATATATGTCTATCAGGAGTACATATACTCTACAGCATAGGTCTGTCTTTCGGTACCACTTTCAAAACGGCATCTATTTTTATGTATAGTGTTTGAATTGGATACCATGAAACAATGAAGCTCGGTTCAATCTGATGAGGAGAAGGAAAGGCAGGAACATGATTGGTGAACTGACCATTGTCAAAGTCCCTGGCCAGCATGGTGGCAATGTGACACTTTCTGTGCAGCCATAAGTAATCGTGAGGTTCTCCACCATCGTCATCATGCCACCTTGGGGTTGAAATACACCCAACATCTTCTTACACTTCTGGGTGGTCTTTGGGGTGTCTTGTTTGGGTGTGGGCAGCAGGATCATAAGCAGGCAGAGCATCCTGTCTATGTTGTAGTTTGGTACAATGTCAGTTTTCGTATGTACCTGTGTAGTTCAACAGCCACGGATTTCTAAATGTTTGGCTTCCACCATACTCCCCTTTCCGATACTCAATAGAAGAGATTTTCTCTGCATGGCAGTGGAAGGTTTATGACCAAAAAACATTTTGGCCTGTGGTGATCTAGGTGGGGAGTCCTGCCAAAGCTGGATTTGGCACACTAGAAGGCCCCCCCCCATGTGATATTTTGAAATGTCTGTATTTAAAAATAAAAAAAAGATTATTTTTTTTCCCATTGAACGGCCTTTTATTTTTTAGTAAATATGTATTTAAAATAAATAATAATAAAAAATAACTGAAAAAAATAAGTGCAGTCCTTAATGCAGTCCTTTAACTGAGGCTAAACCTGCAACTCAAGTCACAATTTTCTATATTTCATTAGTTTGGCACTAACACTTTGTTTCTTATATTATGAGTCTTATTGACTTCCAACAGTACAGCATAGTTCGGAGGGATGAGCACCATCAAACTGAACCCCCTCAAAACAGGAGCATCAAAGCATCCATAAGAGATAGACAGTAAAGAAGGCCACACTATTAGCAACAGACATCACACACACACCCTTAACACACCCTTAACACCTCCTATAACCTCTTGCCCAGACAATGATACAGGTCCTGATAAAGGTCCGTGTTCTTCAGAACCAGAAGGGTCACTTAGTAGTTTTATATGAATCTCCATCCATCTACTGACCTTTTTATGCCACCCCCTCCCCTCCTTGACACATACACATGAACACTGCTGCACTGGGACCGTTGGCGTTTACTCTTTTTAGCCTTGTATTTTAAGTGTGTTTTACTGTAGAGATTAGTGTACTACTTTTATTGTTCTTCCCCTGCACACATTTGAATACTTTAAATTTGAATTACTGGAACCCTGACCATCTCTATCCATTCATGTGTGAATATTTGTGCTGTATTAAAAAGCAATCCGGACATTAAGGCCAAAAAAACGCTCAGTGTATATATTTATGTTTTATTTTTTCAATAAAATGGTCCCCTACAGCATGTATAGTGCGACTCACATGAAACATGATGCTATTTCTGAATAGCCTAATATGAAAACAGAAAATAGCATACTGGGGTAATACATGTAATATAGTGACTAAGCTATAAGGCTATACATGCAAATGAAGCAAATTAGAAACAAACTGAGATTCCAGAGGGCTCAGAGGGTTATTAGTGCTGTTTTGTTTAGTGCATATTGTTGCTGAAAGTGTGTTTAGTGCTCTTTAGGTATGTGTACTGCTGCTTAGGGAGTGCATAGTGCTGATTTGGGCATGTGTGTAATGCTGTTTTGCTTACACAGTGCAGTACTAGTTTGAACTAGTTTGGTTTGTTCTTTTTTTTAATGTACAGTATAATCACCTTGCATAACACTTTTAGCTTTTAGTGTGCTGCATGCGCGTGCATTGCAAGTAATTGGGGCCTCTGGTAATCAGGGAAGAAGAGGAGGATAGTCATTTCAGTCATCCAGTCTATCACTGAGATGACACTACACAGACACACAGGCTGAGTGAAATGAATCGTAAAACACTCTGTTATGTATTCATGCTAGGAACATGAAAATATAGCTGCGTAGGAGCACACACACACACACACAGATGATCCAAAAGAAGAGCAAAACAAATTGTGCAGAAAATATGTTTTTGGAAGGTTACCAGCGAATGCGAGCATGAGAATCATGGATCGTGGTTGTAATTGAACAGCCCTCACATTCACCTCCACCGTATTTATCCTCGCCTGAAGAGAAGTGAAACTGTGTCACTCTTACTTCCACGCAGAGATTGTCTGAAGTACTTGACTATAATTGCCAATAAACAGCACCTTGTGAAATGGACTGAATTCATTTTTTTTCTTATGTCTTCAAGCCCTGTCCTCTGGCCTCTCCTTATTTCCCCATCTGGAGAACTCATCTGTTATCGCTTTAGGGGCTTTTATGCTTTATCTCATGGATTACAGGCAGCCGGAAAAATCATAGAACCTCCTCTGTCACCCAATCTCCACATTATACATTTAAACTTTTGCCGTGTGTGCTGTGGCTCCTGAAAAGATGGAAAACTGAACTGTGTTAAAAGCGGCTTCTTTCTATGGAGGATTCTAAATACTTAAAATACATACAGTGAAATATGATACACATTTGAATTTCCTTTATATGCATTCATTGACTTTCTTAATTCAATTAAAATGATGTTAAACGGCAATTATTTAGCCTTTTGTGTATAATGAGTAAATTAATTGTTTTCTTTGTCTCATTTGTTTTCACTGAGGCATTTCAAATGTTTCCATAGTGTTCTCCTGGAAGTGGAGGAAAGATGATTAAATATCATAATTTTTACAACATGCAACAAATAATGAAATAACCCTGCCAGAAAACCCTGACATGCAAATAGATTTTTCTTTTTGACATTGCAGCAATACAGTAACAGTGCATCAACCACACAGAGGTGGATGTGTGTCTGTGTGTGTGTGTGTGTGTGTGTGTGTGGCACTCATTATTTGCGAGGTTGTTGATAATTAACATCGGAGCTCCGGGGAGGGCGATTATTTCATCACCATTTCACAGAAATTAAAACAGAATTTTGAAAAGAAAAACACACACACAACAATACCGTTCAGTACAATTTGCTATTGTTATGCAAAATATCCCCCCAGATGTGACAGTGTGTTTGTTCGCTCCACACACTGCCAAGCCCGGGTGAAAAACACAGACAGAGGGGGACTGTTTGTTTTTTTGTAAGACACACTTATCTAAAATTGTCCTTGTTTGTTCAATCTCTCGAGCTAATAAATAGCAGGAACGCATGGGGACATTTACAATATCATGGGGAGCGGAGAAAGTTATCGGCTCAAATTGAAATTTTGAGCTGGTGAACCTGATGATGGTGAGGTCAGAGGATCACCAAAGTTATTAAGACTCTTCCTCTGGGAAAAATGAACGTCTGTGAACAATTTCTGCTCAATCCAACCAATAACCATTGAGATATTTTAATGAAGACCAGAAGTGGTGGAATGACTTGTCACTGTTCTGCCCCAGAAATGAGCTAACCTCTTCCAGCTCCAACAAAACACAGTCTCTCAGCCTGCCCTGCTTTAGAATTGATTTCAAACAGGTGTTTATGCTTATGGTACAACCAAATAAATATACTGTTTTTAGTAAAAGTCAGTGACCTCACTCTGATGCACAGAATGAGACTTTCTCCTTCTTGTTCCATTACTTCTTACAATACTTAAAACTAGCTGCTGTTAAAAAAGAAATGCCCACAATAACCATACCTTGTTCTGTCGATGCATTTGAGATTACTTATTGACTTGTAGAAGTGTAAATACACTGAATAACTTTTACTGTAAAATACCAACCATATACTATCTAAAAAAGCATTCTAACTTGAAGGCTTTGCTGCATCCTACATTGTCAAACCTCACACTTCATGAAACCCTGCTTGTAGTCTGAGGTCTGCAGACCAGCTGTTGTTGTCAGTTGCTGGGGTGAGGTTCAGGCCAGAGGGTAGCATGGCATTTGTTGTCAGGGCTCTGGAACAGTCTTCTATTGTTAATTCTTGTTACTTTTTATGCTGTTTCTTAAATGAACTGCATATATTTGTATCTATCTGTATATATAGATATATATGTATATATGAAAATACATATCTCTTCTACCCAGTCAGAGTTATAGTTTTTGATAAATATATTCATTATTCATGGCAATTTAAATTGGGGCACAGAAGAAAGCTTCCCCTTTCTTGAAAGCAGCAGCAGTATGTTTCCATGTTGCTCTTAACTAACTAGGTGCGTTCCCTTAGGTCTTAAAGGAAACCTTTGGTGTGGTAAGAAACAGTGCAGCTAACACACTCACTTCTGCAAAAGTTGGAATGATAAACTTTTCCCACAGAGAAATATACAGGATTTCATAAATTAGAGCACAATGAAGCCTCTATGAGCACATGTACCTTCTGAAAATACTCGCCTGTGGGATAAGGGGAGATGGGAGCAGGTTTTTGTTTCCTACTTCTCTGACAGAAAGCCCGCAATAGCTACACTAACAAGCAGACTTGTTTACCAGCCCTGAGGAAGGCCTTCTCAGAACATAGGAAGGACAATTTAGGTCCCAAAGCTTGGTTTGTGAACGCACGGTCGACTCCAAAGCTTCTGATGTAGCATATCAAATACAGGCGAGGCCCAAGGGGATGGAGTCAGCGTGCTGCCACTTTAGGCACCTGTCCAAACGCCTGGCACACACTCAGACAGTTAAGAGGTGCTCCTCAAATGCTGGGAGAAGATACCCAGTGCCAAGAAACAAACTCTAACAGAGATGAAAAACGCCAACACACTCTGTGAAATTCAACCTATATGTGATATCAAGCAGCAAGGGACCACAGCTTGGATAAGTGTGAAACATCCTCATACATCACAAGCGGAGCAGGCAAGTTGTAACTGAAATTCAATCAATTATGCTGAGTGCTTTGCTTTGGACCGGTGCCTTTGCATCCAGAAACTCTCTAGTTTCTCCACTGGAGCTCTGATTCACGTGCACAATCTGAGCCATTTTAACTCAAACTATGATCTTTTCTGAAGCGTAACCAAGTTGTGTTTGTGCCCAAATCTAACCACAACTATAACTGAGGCATTGTCACACCTTAAAGTTCAATCAGCCAACTTAAATGGAGTAGATTATTATAGATATTTAAATGTAGAACATGATGAAAGGCAGCAACAAATGGTAGAAAGCATGTGAGCAAGTGTGGCAGCAGATATGCAGCAAAGTGAGAACAAAGTACTGACAGAGAATTTGTAACAGGAGAACTCCCACTCTCAGAACTTTTGGTTGTATAGGGGGCACTAGTGAGGTAGTCCAGAATAAATGGGGGCCTATTGAGCTGTTGCCCCAAAATGTCCTGCCAATATCCATGATGTTTTTAGTATAAGCAGTAGAGACAATAGATATAGTTCTATTAGATTCGATTTTTGTGGCTTTTTTGTAGTGTACCTTTCTGTAAGTATTTGTGGTGCCACTTACAGCATTCAGACTGTGAGCATGGAGAATAGTTATATACTGTACTAGCGCTACTTGTCTCAACTCGACTCAGTTTGGTACCAGGAATGACCTTTTCCATTAATATAATACTTACTCAACGTGGGCAGGGTCCCATAGCACGGCTGCACGAAACTGCTGTGACTTTGTTTTACACACGACACAAAGTGAGAAAATTGAGCCGTATGGCTGTAAAGCTGTTGCCGGTATTTAAAAATGCTGGGTTTGATTCTTGTGTGGGACGGCTCATGACTCTTCCAGTGACAACTCTTCTGACCAATCAGTCTGTTGACGTCACATTTAGTATCGGCTTGGCTCGCTTGGAACCTCAGCAGAGCAGGTACTAAAAAAGTACCAGGTACCAGGTACTATCCGTAGTGGAAACGCAAAAAAAAACAGAGTGGAGTCCAGTCGAACTGAGTAGTGCTAGAACTGTATAGTGGAAAAGCGCCACATGACTTATTAGCAGCTAATACGTTAGCCAGATCTACATTTGGCTGTCAAACATGAAGATCCTCCTGGTCCTCCTTAACATGTTCATTCAACTTCATACAAAACTTCTACTGACAACACGTGCCATCAAAGAAGGGCTAGTACTTTATGGGCAAAACTGTCTCCCCTGTAAGAAAAAGAAGAAGAAGTAGGTGTAAATAATTATTGGAGCCATTTAGCTCCATTCACTTACGTTCATTAAGGACTACCTCAGAGCGCCCTCTAGGTGAATTGCAGCCAATTTCAGTCAATGGCGTTAATATGAAGTGAACAGGCTCCCCATAGAAGGACTCTGGTACTGGTGGCTTAGATATGGCGCCATCATTATAACGGTGGGTTGGATATACAGTATGTTACAGTGAAGGGAGTATGGTTGCCTTAACTGCCTCAAAGGGATCACTTCATTTCAGTCAGCCAACTCATTATTCACATGTAAAATATGTACAGCATCAGTGTTTGGCATCTATGCTCTGACCTCATCGCTCCCCACAAAGAAACATTGATCTCACACAGCAGTGAGTGGTAAGCAATCATATTACAACAATACTAACTTCCTCCCAAATTAAATTCAGAGCCCAATCTGCTATGTGTGGGCCTAGGCACCAGCTAATGAGGACCATGAGGGGAATATGCTATCTAATGAAATAAGATGGAAGAATATAAACCCAGCAAATGGCTGAGACACTCAGCAAGTCATAAAATCCCAAATTTAAGGCTCAGAGCAGATATACTTAAATCATTATTGAAGTAAGAGATATTATTAACAATAAATGCATCCTCAATTCAATTCATTTTATTTATATAACACCAAATCACCACAGAAGTTATGGCCGTGCACTTTTCACATGCAGGGCTCTTTATCATACACACCCAACATTCCTCCTGTGAGCAGCACTTTAACAGGAAGAAACCTCAAGCAGAACCAGACTCTAGCTGGGTGGCCATCTGCCTCGACTGGTTCCATGAGCTTTGTTTGTCAAAGAGTGTGGCTTTAGATCTGACTGATGTATAGATTACCCCCCTCCAGAATGAAGAACACCCAGGGGGAATTACATTGTAAAACCAATACTCTACATGTCTGAAATGTGACTACTTGTATCACCACTGAAAGCAACATAAAGCACATACCAGATGAAGCAGGAAATTAGCCCAGTCACAGCAGCACTTAATTCACAATCAATAGCATGTACTTAGAAGCATAAAAGCGGAAACTGAATGTTAGCAAGACGTGGCCACGAGCGGGCCAACAGGACTGTGATTGAGGGACAGCAGCTATAGGAGAGTCTAATGCTTACTTTAGGTGCGCTGTGATTCTTTTAAAATAAATATATATCAAGATTCAAGATTACTTTATTTGTCCCAAGGGAAATTTGACTTGGACATAAAGGCTGCCACATAAAAAAACACACAATCATAGTAACAGACGTAAAGTCGATAGCACAGACAAGTGTAGACATAAAGTGCATTCAAATACAGCCCTTTATTTCACACACTCATTTTGTCCTGAGTTTAGAAGATTCATTGATAGAGGGAAGAAAAAGTTTTTATAGCTATTCAGACATCTTTTTAACTGGAACCCTGTAGAGTATACCTGATGGGAGCAGTTGGTATTCTGGATCCAGGACATGGGAAGGGTCAGCAATCATTTTCCAAGCCTGTTTAAGTAGAACTATCTCATTTGAAAGGAGGGATGCTCTCTCAACACCTTTGCTTGTTACCAAACTGAGCTGAGATTGTGTAATGTAATATAGTCTCTATCACAGTGTGATAAAATAACATCATTACCCTCTGTACAATCCCAAACACCCTGAGTCTGTGCAAAAAGTAGAGGTGCTGTTGGATCTGAGTGCATACAGAATTCACATAGACATTCCAAGCTAGAATACATCAATATGTAAGTAAGTAAGTAAAGCATATTTAGTTATATAGCACCCTTTGAAATATACAGTTATAAGGTTCTTCACACACACATCAAAAATATAAAAGAATGAATACATGAAGCTAAGTAAATATATATAACACAGCACAATGAGAAAAAGAACAAAATAGAAAAAAAAGATGTCAAGGATGCAGATCTTTAAAAAGGTTTGTCTATAAAGATGATTTTTAGAAGCTGCTTATAACAGTCAAATCTGGTAGATTGAGGATGATAATTCTAGATGAGTGGTTTCAAGTAAAATTCACTGACGTTTGTGAACATTCTCTTGAGTGAAGGTTCGGAACATCATAATGTCCTTATTACTTTTCAGTACCTTGAAGTAGCATTGTAGTTCCATCAGCATCTGTGTTAAGTGGGTAGATTGTATACTGTCAAATAAATACAGTAGAATTCATTTATTAGTATTTACAATTGAAGTGGTGGGATTCAAATAATAAAATAAATAAAATAAGAATAAGATAAATACATTTTCTTTTCTTATATCCAATAAAGATATCATTTTAAAATAAAGTGCATTACAGAAAGCTTCTGATTGTGCTTCTTAAATAAAATGTTTAGTTTTAGAAAAATAAAATGTTTAGTTTTAGAGAAATAAAAAAGAATCCCTTTTTACTTTTAAACTACACCTTGTTTTTCTCTTTCTCTTGTTTAATGAGAGAAGTGAGCTCTTGTTTGTCCGGCTAAGGTTTTAAATCGGGATAGAATGGTGAAACTTTTTTGGTTTTCTGTGTATGTATCTCATGGACAGTGGAGTCTCTTTGGATTTGATTGGCTGATCAGCGTCACGTGAGAAGATTCAGTATGCACAGTTTGTCTGTGAGTTTCCTAAGGCCGCTCCACTTTTACCGTAATAGCTGGAGAAGCTGCGTATGTTAAAATAGGAACGCTCAAACAAAATTTAACAATCCTCAATATTTCATCAGTTACAGGTCCGGGTCCGGATCCGGATAGGACAGCGTCTGGGTCTAGAGACCTCTGATCTGGACGGTTGGGCTAAAACTGCAAAGGTGCGGTCACTTTTTGTCTTACAGTTGGAAAGGAAGATGGATGAAAGGCCGAGATTTGAACAGAGATGATAAATGCAGGACTAATTGGATGTGGATTGAACAGCTATAACACTCTAACTATCCTCGAATTTAGAAAGTGAGGAGGAGGAGGACAAGAAAACAACATTATCTAGTGATGATGATGATGATTATGATTTCTGACGTTTAGCATCTCTGTCCAGTGAAGCAGCCATATGTCAGCTGAAGCTCCTGCAGAGCTTAGAGGACAACAGCCAGACACACTGTCTTTACTAAACTCACTGACTACAGAAATTGACTCAAACCATAAGTTTGCAAGTCAGCTCCACGGGAACAAATCGACATGTTTGTATTTATAAATACATAATGATGATACATATGATTCCCATTCACTATAGTAAGTGAGACTGTCTGCCTTCAGTTAAACCAACAGCCTCATAGACAGACTGGGAGCTGATCAATCAGTGTAGATGTGGTAAATAAGTTTAAAATACATACTGCAGGATATCCAACACCCCACATGGGCCTTCACAATAAACAGCTGTCTTTGCAGATTATTATTGGTGATTGGTTGATACCTTTATAAAGTGTGTGAAAACTTGACCTTGTTCCATGAAAAAAAAAAAAACCCTAAATATCCAATATGCCCCTAGTGTGTGAAAGCCTTAAGTACTGCAGTCTCAGTATTAGGCTTGTGGAAAGTTGGATTGAAGTTTATTAAAGATGTTTAGACTCTCAACCAACTTCAGGAGTTGGTCTGTAGTGACTTCTTCTAGGATTTTGGATTAAAAAAAGGTAACTTGGAGATTGTTTTATAATTCTAAAAATGAAAATAATTTAAAAAAGATAATAAGAGAGCAGGCTGGGGCATATGTCAGAACTTTAGGGAAATAGAAGCTAATTCAGACAGTAAAAAATAGGGTAGCTGAGCGAGGCAGGGGGTAAAACAGTAGGGGGGAAAGAAATTTGACGTCAGACTATTGATTTTTCCAACAAAAATAGATACAAAGTTTTCACAGTCATTAGAAGATGAAGCGGGAATGGCAGGATGAGAGGGAATTATAAGCATGTTGATAGTACTAAACAGAAACCTTGGCCTGCGTTTATTACTATTGATTAAGTCAGAAAAGTAGACAGCTTGTGCATCTTTAATTGTTTGGTTCAGTTTAATCAATAACTCCTTCATATGGAGGTGGTGAGATTCAACTTTAGAGTTTTTTCACCCCAACTATGTTCAGTTTTCCGATATTGCTTTCTTTACTGTGTAATATTGCCATTGATCCAAGAGGATGTATTAATAACTGGGACAAGCCTGGACATGTATGGAACAGAAAAGCTGATGTACGCAATTCATTGAACCAGCTGGTGAAATGAACAAGTAGGTGGAGAACATGGCTGTGGACTGCTCATTAAAGATGCAAGAGTGGGTTATACGTTTCTTAGTTATTGTAGAAAAGTAGCAAGGGTGCAACAAAAGGTAATACATTTATCAGTCTGAGACAAAATTAAAGTTTTTCATGGAATTAGGAGGCATGTTCAAAGAACGTAGCAGAAAATGATGATGGTGTAGATGTGTGATCCTTCTTTCACCTGTTTCTGTGTTCCCTAACGTGTGGCTGAGCACTACCTGCTGATTTAGGCTGGCTGTTAAAAGGGCCAGGGTTTCAGCTGATGGTGCCAGTGATTGTTGAAAAACTAGTTGCAAGTGATTGTTGTAGCCAATTTAGTTGGTGGTGTTTACTCCCATCTCGGGCAATTCAAGAAATTCAAATTTCTTGAATTGTTTTTCATTGTGTTTTGCATTGTGGTTTTATCCTTATTTTGGTGAACTAGATAATTAATTGGCTTCGCTTTCTTCTTTTTGAGAAAGTAGTTTTTCTTTTGACCTTATTGTGAACCTTATTTGCGAAACAAAAAAACAGTTTTGTGTTAATCCAACTCTGTCTGCCCCGTCTTTCTCTTTCTCTGGGTAACATCACTGTTACTCCCCTCATCCCCTATTATTGTTATTTTCAGGGATGTAACAGATGGATTTAATGGGTAAAATCAAGGAACTGAAAAGATAAAATGCCCTCTGTGGGTTGTCAAGTGGAAGGTCTGGAGCAGAACACCTGAATGACTGACATTAGTGTTAAAGGACTGTAATACCAAGCCCTGATCATATGCCAGGGCTGTGGAGCCGGCAGGGGAAGAGCACACTGAGTCTGATCTGGACTCCCTAGAGAAACTGGATGATCAGTTTCTTCAACAGCAAGGGAATATCAGTGGACTGCAACGATATTGAAGCGTGTCATCCTCTCTTCTGGAAAAAAAGAAAAAAAGAAGCTGTTTTGTGAGCAGGAAACAAAAACAAGCCTTGCTCAGGCAGGGGGAAAAAACTCAAAGGATGCAATGTGTATGTCAATGAGCACCTGACCAAACCAGAGGTCAGGTGCTGATCTGTACATCTGATCTGTACATGTATCAGTGATGGCGACTTCTGACAGAGCAGGAATCAAGGTGAATGAAACTGTCTCTATAACCTGAACTCAGGTCAGCTCGCAAAAAACATGGGACATAAATGACACTAAATACAACTTGATACATTTTAACAGATGTCATTCATCACTATATAGAGATAATGAACCAAACAACATGGATTACTGAATATGAGCTACTGGGATTGAAAACGTTATGAATAAACAGAACATAAATTACAAGACATGGAGAATGATACTGACCCTAAAATAATTTCTTCAGCTATCTCAATACAAGTTTCTGTTATAAGATAATCAGTTAAACATAAAAGTCAAGTCAGATCATAAAATGTCTATTATTCACTTTTACAGCAGAAGTCTACACACAAACTTTCAAAATAGCAGAGGTTATTTGAATTTATTCAAAAAAACATTCAATAGCTATAACTGAGACTTGGCCCAGTTCTGAGAAACGTGGATTTTTAGCTGAATGGATACGAATGGACTTATGGAAGTATTGGATGGTAAAGATAGAATAGAATAGAAAGTTTGCTAAAACAGATCAGAGGGTTATGTTCATTTGAGGTGTGTGGAAGTAGTGGGAGCATTTATAGACCTAAAAAATGCTTTTGAAACCACTGACTATGATATAATACTAGAGACATTGGAAATAAATGGTATCGGAGAGATTGTCCTGCATTGGTTGAGAAGCTTCTTAAGAAACAGGCAAACTTTGTAAAGATAGGTGAGCATAAATCATCATGCATGGATATTACTTGTGGGATTCCTACAGGGACTGGATTAGGCTCAAAATTTTGTACAGCAATGAAATATGCAGATTGGATGCCACATAATGACAGTGTCCCTGGTTTGATTCCGACAAGGGACCTTAGCTGCAGGTTATTCCACCCTCTCTCTTCCTGTTTCCTTTTGACCTTTCGCCACCTACTATCAAAAATAAAAGCAAACAAGCCCAAAAATAAATAAATCCAAAATCTAAAAAAATGACATGTGCAGATTATCAAAAACTTAAACACCTTTCTTTTTGTTCTGGGGAGAACATACAGCAGCTTTTGGCGGTGATCACAACAGAAATGAATAACTTAAAATGATGGTTTGACACGAACAAATTATCATGAATTTGAACTAAAGAAACATTATGCTGTTTGGAATTTACAAATCAAACACTCATGCAAAAGAGATAGGGTAACTATAAACAATGTTAACATATAAATAGGATATGAAAATACATTTCTTGTTGTAACTTCAGACCACAAAATCTGCTAGAAACCACATGTGAGATACAGTATGTGTGAGCAAAGCTGGTGAGGAGCATTGCTGTTCTGGGAAAAACAGAAAATTTTCTGGATCATAAAGCATTGGATGCTGTTTATTGCTCCCTTGTAGTATCTGAATTCCTGTGTGGAGGTGTGGGGTAACTCTTACAAAAGCAACTTACATTCATTATACATACTACAAAAAAGAGCCATGAGGATAGTTAATAATGTAGGACATCATGAACACATTACAAGGCTGTTTTTAAAGTCACATTCTTTGAAGCTCTTGGATATTGTAGAATATAAAATGGCACACATAATGTAGAAAGCAAGAAAGTATTTACTGTGTTTATCTTATCTTTTTTATATATGTTACCCAGACAGGTGGTTATAATTTAAGAGGAAAGTTTAATAAAATAAAGATTGTACCACTCTGAAGTATTTCCATTTGCAGGGTAAATATCTTTTAGAATCATGTTTGTCTCTTTAGAATAGGTTTTTTGTATTGCTGTGTTTTATTTATTTTATTTATTTATTCAGTGTCTGTACGGTACTGACCTGAGCAAAATGAATTTCCCTTTACAAACATCTATCTATCTTTCATCTATCTATCCAACTCACAAATATGTATACATTTTTTAAAGAGATATAGTGAGATATAGGATGAACATTGAGGTAATAGTCTAAATTATATTTGGTTGACATTGGCTGGATATTTGGGTTTAGCAGCATTGAGATAGTTGGTTTTGAGTATATAAGATAAATAGATTTATGCAGAATGGGTATATAAGTATCATCTTCCTGCTTCTTACTAGTATATACTTTATTTGCCTTTTTATTCATGTATTTGTCTTTTATTGTTATATGTTCAAAGTGAGGGGGGGGAGTAGAAACTAAATCAAGAATGTGCCCGTGGTTATATATGGGACCAGAGACTGTCACGCTTCAGCAAGCAAGTGGACCCAAGTGCTGAGAACAGCAGGCGCAGGAACTGAAGTGTATCTTTTATTCCACAAGTGTTCAACAAAGCAAAGCTGGCAGCTCAGAACAGACAGGACTAACAGAACTGAACAAGACAGAACAATTCAGGACAAAGCACGACACGAGATCCAACAAAGACTGAACGGAAGTAATGAGGAGGTACGGGACAGGTGGGGAGATGGGTGGAGCAGCTCAAGAAAGGTGATTGAGGAGCAGGAGTTGATTAGCTGGAGTTAAAACAGAAAGCAGGGCAAGGCTACAGGTGTGTAGAAGGGGAAAGGAGGGAAATCAGTAGAGGAACACAGGAAAGAAAAGATGGTCCATCCACAAATATACATGAATATCAACCCAAGTACACGCTAAGTATCATGCATGACAGTCCTTTAAACAATACAACCTAAATCATGTGAATAAGCAAAATCATGGCAAATGGGTTAAAGGGATCAAATATGGATGTTAAAAGTCACCTACTATAATACACCAATCAAATTTAAGCACCAGGGAGGAGAGTAACTCAGAGAATTCATTGAGAAAAGCCATGTTTGAATTGGGTGGATCATATGAATTTAAAATATTTCAGTATTGTTAAAGACAGTGTAAAGTGAATTCAGACATTTTCTTCTAAACACATTAAATAGGTCATAAATGTATTTCTAAAAAAGGTGTAAAAAGCATTTCAACCATTTAGATTTGAATTGTGGAGCTAGGCTTCACAAACTGTGTTTCAAGATATACGTGTTCAGGATTTAGTGGGCGGGTCTGAAAATCACAGCTGCGTTGCGTAAGGCAGCGCAGCGGTGATTAGCATAAACCCGCCCCTGCTGTTGTAGAGGTATAAATACATTCAGCGCACACTACTACTAGGCTACTACTACAGTCAACAGTTAGCCAGTTAGTTCAGTTAGCCGCCGAGCTAGCAGCAGAGTTAGCCGCCGAGCTAGCCGCTGAGTTAGCAGCAGAAAGCTCTCAGACGTAGCCTCCATGTTTCTGGTAGAGGTGGTGACTTTGATTGACAGGTGACACTTGGTAGGGGGCAGGGTTTCAGCGAATTTGGGAGCAGAGAAAGAGGCAGATTTTTACACAACTTTGAAGACTAATTTCATATATTTGGCGATTTTTTTTTTTCAAGTTTGGCAGGGTGGTTAACAACACACTTTTCTGTGGTATGTCAAACTACACAGACTTTAAAAGTTAGAAATATACAATTGAGATGATTCTTAAAACAGCTGCAATACCTCCACCAGCGTCTGTTAACTTTGGAGCTCTGCCCACCCAAGAGAAGCGCTCTCCAAGTTTAAGCCAGGTCTCAGTAAAGAGGAAGAAATCAAGGTTTTGGGATGTAAGTACACTGCGAATGAAAGATTTATTAAACACAGACTGAGAGTATAAAAGAGTAAGTAAAAAGAGCAAAGGGCTTAGCTGAACTAGAATTAATACAACTGACCTAGTAGTTAAATACACAGAATGCATAGGACAATGGGTACAATCTAGGTATCTTCCAAACAGGAATACTGTTTTTTTGTTAACCATTACAATACATTAAAGAAGATGCAGGAGCAAATTAAATCACCAAGAACATTTTTTAAGAACATCCCATATTTGGACTTTTTATAAAGGATGAGGAGGCACTTCCAGCTATAAAGGACAGCACTAACAGCTCTGAGCCTGCTAACTCATCCAAGGCTTCAAATGAGGTTTCATAGCATTTTTCCAGCACTTAATTCTAAATTTTTAATTTTAAAATCTGATTTAATTCATTCATTCATTTATTTATTGTATATATTTAATTTAGATAACGAGTATAAATGGTGAAATAAAAATATAGCATCAGTGGCTGTAGTTTTGTAAGAACAACTGCGTGCTCATGAGGGGTTCTGCATGTAGGCCATTTAATGAGGACGAGTTATCAGTGGATTAGTAGGGGGTGCATGTCATTATATCCTCCCAGTGTCCCTAGGAGTTCTGTTCATGTTTGACGATCCCCATGATTTACATCCAGTGTCAAACCAGGAAGCCATGACATTCTCCTAATCTCAAACTAGCATTAAGTATATGTTAAGCCTAAAGCCTAACATGTTTGTTCTCGAACCCTAACCCTTGTATACTGTTTCATTAAGCTTAATTGAAAAATAAAGCAAAAGGGGCACTGGTATTCCAATGGGGATACAAACCTGGTTTCAATCAGATCATAGAAATGATAACTTCTTTTTCAACTCTCTTCTATTGTCAAAGTAAGACCATGCATATATATGTCTTTTGGGGCATTAAGATTAAGCTGAATACCAAAATAACAAATAAAGGGATATCAAGAGGTAAATTCTCTTGTAAAAGTGAAACAGTTAGAAAACTGTGACTTTTGTTCTCCAGGATTCATTTTGATTCATTGCTATTGTCTGCTTTAAGTCAAACCCAAATGATATCTCTAAGATCCACTGTAGGTTTTCAGTCTGTTTGAGCTGTTCTTCTTTCCCTTCATCTCATTGTCCTTATTCTCCATTTCATTAGCCTCCTGTGTTTCCATCCTTTCCACCTCCACCTTTTGAATCATCATGTTCCTCCTTCTCATCTTTCTTCTCTTTCTCCTCCTGCAGCTGATTAGCTTTCTCCAGCTGCACCTTTGTGCTGGGGGTGAGCTGTATATGAAAGAAAGACATCACATTTTATTTTATTTCACTTCCAAAATTCAGGCTCTGAAACAAGGTGCCGGATTACTCTGAAGTGAAGCGATCAGCTGAGACAGCCTACCTAAAGGAGGTTGATCTCCTCATCTGTCTTGGCTGCACTTTTCTTCCAGTCCTCCTCCTTTTTAAGCCACATGGCACACACAGCTGGCTCTTCTCATTCTCCATCTCCTCCAGTTTCCTCCTCCAGCTCTGCTTGCTGTGAGCTTGCTCCTCACTTAGGCACATCTCCAGAGTCTCAAATCTGCTCTTCCACTGCTGGTTGCTCTGTTTCATCTCTTGTGCCAGCAGGGCATAGTCTCCACATGGATTTAGTTCTAGCCCGCCTTTTTTACGGCAACCTTTGTAAGTCGTCCTTGTCTTTGAGATGTTTTTTGAGTTGGCTCACTTCAATTTTCAGGTTCTCCTGGAGGCCAATTTACTCCTCAAGAGCTTTGTTCTTCTCCTTCAATGACTTGATGTCATTAATGGCTGAGTACAGCATGTCTTAATCCCTGAACAATTGAATTGTACGGGAGCTGGATGGAGGGCTACAGTTAAGCAGCTGGCCTGTAAAGATCTGGATTGTACAGCAAACTGCATTTTCCCAAACGCCTGAAAGACAGAAATATACATGTTGTAGTTAACGACAGTCCAGTGCTTACATGAGATACACATAGAAACACAAGCTGCGCATTCTAATGACAGTACTGCTTAGAGCTCTTTAACAGTAGTGTTGGAATATAAATGCATTTACTTAAGCACTGAATTTCAAGAAACTTTATACTTAAATATAGCATGTTTTATATACATGTATTTAACAGCTGTAGTTGCAGGTTACTTTACAGAAATGAAGTGAAAATGAGCTCACTGACTTAATTATGTTGCAATACAAACATCACTTTGTCAAGAAATTCTGTACCATTTATTCAGCCTTTACTTTCTATTGTTTTATTTTTTCAATGCATTCAACTTAGATCATTTCTTTGCATTTCAGACCTGGAGAAAGTCAGTCATGCCTTCTTGTCATCCTGCCTTGATTATTGTAACTCATACTTTGGTATTACCCAGTCTTGTTTATAACATCTCGAACTTGACCAAAATGCTGTAGCAAGAGTTCTAGAGAGAGATAAGATCAAAAAAGAGATAAGATCAAAAGAGGGAGAACATTACACCCATTCTTGCCTCCCTACACTGGCTGCCTGTTAGATACAGAATTGATTATAAAATACAGCTGATTGTTTACAGGGCCTTGAATGGTCTTTCTCCCACGTATATTACAGAACTCCTGCCCCCCTATCACACTGGTAGAGAACTAAGGTCATCTGACCAGATACTTCTGTTTGTCCACAGATCCAGGACTAAGTGCTATGGGGACAGGACCTTCTCCATTGCTGCCCAAAAGGGGAATTCTCTTCCTGGAACTGATGTCCATGTGGCTCGAAGGTACTATAGTGGGAGGTTTAGAGAATAAGTTGCACTCATGTGACTGTAGCACTGTTGCACTTGGAGTAAATGATGTGTTGGAGTCTTGGACTTATAGTTGTAGTTATATCTGTATTGTAGATATTATAGCTGAAGTTCTTGCTGTATATAAAGTTGTAGCTGTTTTTCAGTAGTTGATAATGACCGATTTGTCCATTTGTCCATTGTCCCAGAATGATACTGTCACATACAGAGGCTCCTAGAATAATAATGATAATTTCCTCATTATTTATTCATTTTCCTAACATCACACACTTCTAGAACAGCTCTTAAAGGGAATATTCTAATCTTTTGATTACATTTAAACAACATGGACTGACTTTTACTCTTGAAAGCAGGAGACAGTGGAGATGATGTGACGATTTTTACTTTAACCCATCCAATCAGAATCCTCTATGACCACTTACACAACCCCAGCTCAAATGAACCACAATCAGTACACTTAAAAGCTGTATAAGATTTAAAGATAAGAATTATCAGTGTCTTTTAGCTGTCCATCTCTTCTCTTAAGATCCAAGACATAAAAACATTTATGTTAATAGAGTGTTTTCCTTTTAATAGATGTCAACAGAAAATGTCAAGGATCAGTCCAGCCCTTATTTGACCTACCGCCCCCCAGATAAGAGCCAAAATCTTCTTTTTTAAATAGTTTGTATTAAATGCATGACATTATTTTGTATAAATCTACTGTAGATAACAATATAAGTATAAGGTTCATGTTAATGTTAATACCAATATATAACTTAATAATCAGTGCCAGTGTATGAGGGATGCATATGGAAGCTACAGTGTGTGGGCCTTTTTTCCCTATCTTTATTCCAGAGTGTGACCTTTCAATTTGGGAGCATGATTCATTGATTTCACATTCAGATTATGTACTTCCTTCCCTCAAACCCTGCCCTCACATTCAAATAGTCCCTGCTTGTGCTTAGCTATGCTCTGCTCTCACTATATACTTGCACTCAGATGTATTGTTGACTTCCTGCTCCAGCTTTGGCCCTTTTACTTGCACTCAGGCTGCCTCAATGCGTTCGTGAAATGTCTGCTCTCAGATTTCTGTTCAGCTCTCTGATTTCTTTTGTGCACCAACCCTGTCAAATCCCCCAACCAGTAGACTGCCTGGTGTTGTGTTGACCAATTAAATGATGCCTGCATTCTTGTTCTTAGTGCATCAGAATTGGGTGGTTATTCTCTAACCAGGTTCATCCAGTCCCACCCTCCGTGGCTTCATTACTGTTACTTCCTTTGTTTTTCTTGTATGACTTTTGGAATAAAAGTTTTTTTCCCTTGTGTTTCTTACTTTGTTTTGACCCTGCCTGATTCTTTGGATGTTTGCCTCTGCCTAGCCTCAGACCTGTCAAAGGACCTCAAATGGTTATATTTTTTAATGGTGGTATTACTTCCTTCAAATTGAATTGGTTAAGTCATAGTTGTAGTACGACAATACACTGATGATTATGTGTTGTACGTTATTATGGTGTTGCAAAGGTTAAGATTCTAGTGAAAAGTTAAGGAACAATGAGTGTGAGCAGAGATGTTTTGGCATATGTAACTTTGCCTATAACAGATGGATTTGGGTGTGTCTTGTTAGTCTCTTTTTCTGTACAGAATAAACGACTCCTTTTCCACAAGTCACAAAACTGTGTGTTGTCATCTTTGGTGCCAATACGGCATGGTATAGATATACCCGAAGAATCTACGATATAAATTGACGTTGTCAGCAAAATCTCAAAGGGAGAGGACTGCAGGGACCGCATCCCGGCTTGGGGGAATTCACATTGCAAACACTTTTGCTAGGCAATGAACAACAAGATCGACGTTGCTGTATTTCTTCTTTTTTTATCTGTATTTTTATCATTTAGGAATGGGGAAAAGTATAAGCAGAAAAAAAGACCAGCTAACACATTAAGACAGTAGAAAACAAAAGTAACTTGAATGAGAAATGGTAAACATCATTCAAACTGAAGGAAGGCACTTTAATATAACTACACATTACATGACCTCACCTATTATGTTCTGTCTCAATGTGTTAACTGGTTACTTAGCACTTTAGGAGACAAACAATTATACAATTGATGCACAAGATGCCACCAGCTGCCTTAAAAAACAAGGAGTGTTGAGATGGAGTATTTCAAACATCATGTAGCTTTGAAGTAGCCTGGCTATCGACAAGTGAGGTAGGGTCTGGCGAGGAGCTGTTCATTTCCTCGTATTTGAGGCGGGATCAACGAATGTCGATCAAATGCTTCTGTACGCTACTGGACAAACTTACAGCCAATCATATCAACGATACACAATGATGTATTCAGAGGCTGTAGGGAGCAGCGCGAAAACCCGGATGTTTTGTCTTCCAGTTGACCTCTGTGTGTTCACATGAGAATATGAGGGAAAAACCATGGACTGTATAAAAGAAATGGACGTAACATCCGTGACGTCACCCATTGGCTTGTGGACTGCTGCTCGGAAGTCAATAGTTTCGGATCTAGGCAGCGCCATCTTGAAAATTTCAGGTGCATGGTGGGAAAAATAAAAACACAGATTCTACTTATATGGGCATGAGGTGGGGCCATAGGTGGAGCCATGAACGGAGCGGGGGAGGTTGCGATTGTCTGCGAGGGCTGGATCTCGAGGACATTGGTCAATCAACCTGTCAATCAGGACGTAGCCACGCCCTAATGCATACCCTGCTTTATCGTCAAAGATAAAATCAGGGAGGCCAAAATTTCACAAATGAACATCATACTGCATTGAAGAATGCTTTAAACTAGCGATTGAGACCATAAACACATTTTGAAAACGTTTACTGAGGTTAGAAATCAAGTGAGAAGTTGGTGAATTCTCCATTGACTTGTATAGAGACGGAAGTCCTTTTGACACCAAAACGGTCGCCCCCTGGTGGCCTTTTGATAGAATGCAGTTCTAAGTTACTTCCGCGTTGGCTTCATTTCAGAGGACCAGAACTCCCCGCCTGGAAAAAACAGATAAATGGACAGTGAATTAGAGCAGAGCTGCACTCATGCGAGAGTCCTTGCAGACATTTATTGTGGTTTTCATGTTGGACTATGTAAATCTTGCTGCTGAAGAAAAGCTTGGAGGTCACTTTACCAGAGTTGGGACTGTTTATTAATAACTTGTTTTTCTGCTACTGAGAGCGTCAAGCTAGCCACGTTAGCCTAGTGCGCTAGTTAGCCATGTTAGCTCATCACAGCTGCCACGGTCGAGGGAGAGCGGTTGGACATCGCTTCACCTGCACAGATGAGAGGAAGGGACTGGTTGGAGCTGCAGCGGATGTTCTGCTGAGGCTGGGGACCATCTGCTTGCTGCTGCTGTTGGGAGTGTGGATGCTGCTGCTAACTGTTGCTGGCTTAGCCAGACCTGACGGGGAGGAATTTCGCGGAGGCGGTAGGAGCTGTTTCATCTCTTTGAATGGAGGTAAACATTACTACGTCATTATGCATTCCTCATATCACGAGAAAAGGGTTACAGTTGTAAACAGAGTCGCTGTACGGTCATCATCGCCTTGAGCCTGTTTCCCCGTTCTGTGATTGGTTCCCTATCTCAGGCAAAAATTTTGTCTTGGTGGCCATGCTAACTTTCTGAGTGAAGTGGAATGTCGCTGGAAAGATAGCATGGGTTTACCCAGGCCAGCTTTGAAGTAGGCTGATATATAATATACAGCACATGATGCTGTCAGACAGTGTGGGATATAAGAGCTTTTATAACTATAAAGCCACTTGAGATGGAAATAAATATATAAATTGCAATGCATGTTAAGGGGTCAAACATAAAACTGCAACATATGTGGATATGGTAATCAAACACTGTGTGGATGCTTTGGACTATATATCAAAACGCTAAAGGAAACTTGTGCTTCCTTTGTAGTGATAGTGTCACTGTGGGAGCTCTGTGTGAGTTGCCTTGGTTTCCTTTTCTCCTGCCCTCTGCTGTCAGCTCCCCAGAGCCCCAAACTCTACAAAACTACTCGAAAATATAACATTGAGCAGAGGGAAACTCTAAATTCCTGCAGCATTTCACTCTTTCAAGTGTAAAATAATGAATAAAAACAAAAAAACCTTTTTATAAAGTTTATGGGTGACAGCAGACAGTCACTTGTCTTTTTTATCACAAGAAAGTTATCTAGTTTTAACTGTAATTCCATATAATCATTAGTTAAAGTATTCTCTCCATGATATCTTTAATTTCACTAAGAAAGATCAATTGGAAATGTGTACTGCAGATTCTACATTAACATCCAAAAAGGCCATAAAGATAAAGAGGACTGACTCGTTGAGTTGAGAAACTGGTGGTGGTGAAGAGCCAGTAGGTGGAAGATATAATCTCTTAGGTTGAATCTCTTGTGACAATCTGATCATCATGTGTTGATGTAGAGGTGGAGGATTGTACAGTACTTGATCTGAAAGATCTGTTAATTCATCTTATCTTTACTGACAGAGCAAAAACTATGTAGATGTTATCCTCAACTGACATGATATGCTCACATGTGGGGTTTCCATCCAAATGTAGTGCAAATTTCAACTGAAGAATAAAAGTAAAATCAATGTGCATTTCCATCCAAAACACTAGAAACAGTCTTAGAGAATATACATTATGTAGAGTAAATCATACATGATGATAGCCAAGCGTAACAATTTTCTTGAGGTTTACTACGGAGATGCTTCAGAGATGGATTTGTTAACAGGGGTGGAATAGCGATTTTACAAGTGTTGGGGAGACATGTTCTCGTCTTCACAATATGCCAAATCACCACTGCTTCAGCTTATTTTAAAATAATTACCATATAACTGTAACAGCTCAGGGGAATTTATCTAGGGTCTGGTAGCAGTTTAATACCTATGCCTGGTGATTTGTATGGTTTGCTGGACTGCAGCATAGGCATCCTTATTAGATAGATAGATAGATAGATACTCTTTACTGTCCACAAGGAGATATTCATTTAGCTCAGGTCAGTACCATATAGACTATGAATAAATAAATAAATAACACTGCAATCCAAAAACCTGGTCTAAAAAGAAACATAATTCTAAATGACATTTTAAAAGAAAAGCAATGCCTACCACTGATTATTCCACTTCTAATAGAAAGAAATGGATAGGTATAGATCTTAAACTAATTGAACCCTGGATTGATAACAAATCAGTGTCTTCAATGAATCAGCTTAATAACATTAACAATTTATGGGTTCAAGCTGGAACTGTATTATGTTGCCCTTAAAAGAGAGAGTCTTTTCTGAGTCCATGGATAGTAGAACTGAAACATTCCTCAATAAAACAAGTGTTGGAATCCAAAGGGGTGTTTAATTGTCTTTACTTGGGAAATAATATCAATATGTTATCACAGCCTGTTTAAAGTAATAGAAGCAGTGTTTCTGAATGCACACATATAACTTCAACTGTTTACTCTTCCTTGGCTTGGTGGGTAGGACAGATGACTGTGATTATCTGGATGGCCAATCAATCTAACTTGACGAATGGGTTGTCATGTATGGGGAACTCACACTTTCATTTCATCAAGGGGACCTCAGGAAAAAGCGGGGGTGGTGGAATCTTGTTACTGTGAAAGTGCATGTGTCGCAATACTACACTATACTACAATAACACCCGCGGCTGCTGTTTACAAGTGATCACTTCAGACAGGCAAACAATCAAATGGGAGCAAGGCAGGCAGGCAAAAAGTCCGACAAAGCAGGCAAATGTTCATATCAGGCAGGTAAGGAGAGGTTCCCAGAGGGGTTGAAACTACAGGCCTGGTTACTCTAGTATGCAAAAAAACCAGCAAAATTCATTCACTTGGGTGAAGTAAATCTTCACAGGTTGTTTTGTTTTTCCTGGAGAGCTTTGCTTTTCCTCTTTAATAACTCTTTATTGAACTAAATGGTGTGCAGTGGTGAACAAAATGTCAGGAGGAAGTAAACAAAACAATGGAGTGAAAACAGAGAGAGGCAGTCAATCGCTAGCTAGTTGGAGAACTTTGTCGACAGAGTTCATTACACCGTCACCAGCGTGGGAGCAGACAAGGTGCCTGCATTTCCTGCCACATTGGGTTCAATGTGATGGCTCACCTTCTTGCCATAGTCATCAGCATTGAGCTTGTCCATATGTTGACACTGAATCTGCTTTGACCACCAATACATTTCTACTGTCCCACAAGGCAAGACATAAGTTGTTGTACTGCTTAAACTTTTGCAGCTGCTTAATCTCACCATAATTCAGTATGTATCTGGCATCAGCATTTGAGGAAAAACTATCTCTACATTTCTTTACATCTCTTGTTAAGAGTTTGCTGTGGTTTTTGCTTCACTGTTGCAATTGAGACTGTATCTTGTGCAATGTGATGAGTTAATGCTTCGGTTATCTTATTCCATCTGTGGGACTTTAGCACCTGTATAGTCAGGCATGCAAATTTCTGTTGCTATCTCTTTCTTGGCCATGCACTTGTCATAAATCATGTAATGGATTTGGAACAAAGCTAACTACTTCCCACCAGCATTTACATTTAGATATAGAGAGGCTTATAAGAAGAAATGAACAGAACTATATCAATTAAGCATGTATTACTAGTTAGTTTCTAATATGTTCCTCATCCATTCCTTTGTAACCACTAAGTATTGTTTACTATGTTGTGAAGTGTCTATGCCCCTGTAGAGTATCTATGCACCTGTGGATAAGGTATGGCTACTAAGAATCTTTGATTAATGTTACGGAAACATGACCCCCATGGATAAAGGAAACCAATGTTATCTCTTGGTGGGGATGCTATTAGGAGTGAATGATGCAATGCTCTTAGCTGCTATTTGTTGCCAGTAAAAACCACTTAATCATTCAGTCCGCTTAATGAAACACTAACTTGGAACCAGACCTACAAACTACTCTGAGCCCCACTGCTGTACATATCCAGTTTTTTGGTTGGTGAAGCACAAATTGGTCACACCAAATTAAGCAAGTTTAAAAGAGACTTAATTGGGCGTGAAGTCTGCAGTATCACAAAAAAGCATACTTAATACATTAACATTATTTTCAAATTATTAGTCATACCTAACCTTGGTATATTTAATGTGAACCACCACAGCTATGTTCACATTAATTGGAAACCTCTCTCACACAGAAACAGCAGCAGCAGGAGTGAGCTTCCAACTTTATACAGTGGTTGAATTCATTATAAATACCCTTAGACTTGCAGTTAGATGTTTTATTTAATTTGAACTAAAAACGCAATTAATTGGATAGATTAATAACCTAGAGCATAATCACTCCGACTCGGCATCTGTAGCAGACAACATATTAGCATTATCCGTATTTCTTACTGATTGACCTTCCCAGTGCACCTGCCTTTAATCAAGCACTAATTAAGACTCTGATTCTGATTAGGTTCTGAGAGCTTGCCAATTACAGTTTTCCTCAATTGCTTTGGCACATTTCAAGAAACATTTTTAAAAGCACTCAGCATTGAAGATATAACTCCCAGAACAGCTCATATGTTCAGAAAAACCGTATAGTTTACAGCAAAAGACCATAACTTCAATTAATGTTTCAAAATGATAGTTACTATGTCAATGAATAAGTCATTTGACATTGTGTAATACCAAGGTGGTCAAAATGTTTTAGAATGACAATGGACTCTGGAGGTTGTTCCTCATGTCCTGATTTCCAAACAGTCCTATAGGTTTGAATGCCTATTGTTGAGACTGTTTTGTTCTGAAGCTAACTGACTGCTATTGTGAATCAAAGTGAATACTCTTCAGACACTGGATTCAAGAGTACACATTTCACTTTGTTGAACCAAAGAGCACTTAAGAGTTGTACATAATGTGAGAAAGAACAAATGTATTTTTCAGCAGTGGTCACATAACACAGTACAATACAGGAAACAGAAAAAAAATTGAATATGTCATCACAAGAAGCATCCACTGCACAAAGCAAAGACATTTGATTATGTGGTCAATGATTGTACACTTCACACCTTCATTGCACTGATTGCAAATTGATATAACTCTACTTCAAGTTCAAGTTTCACCTGACAACAGATATATCAATTTAGCGGACTTCATGACCCTCCATATGTATGGATGGATGGAATGTTATTAGTTTGTAAGTGTCATACAATTCTGGATGAAATGTTAAGGGATCGTCAAAGTTACTGCAATAAATCCCGAGGGGAACATGAATATACCAAAATCATCGGCAATCCATCCAGTAGTTGCACAAAACCACAAATGACAACCTCTTAGTTGCAGTAGAGAAAAAGTCAGTAGAGAATGATAAATGTCTGTACAAAATGTAATGGGAATCAATATCAAAACCTCTTAACTAAAGTGGTGGACTGACCAATTGACTAACCTTGCCATCATAGATCCATGCCAATGGTTTAAAAACGTAGCCATTCTCAGATCCACAAACTTATAAAGCTTGTACTGAGGATCAGAAGAGGAAATGGAAGCTGAATGAAGAGGGCCACTTTTTAATCTACAATAAATTAGGGTTCATCCTCAGAGAACATGTCAGCTCTCAGACTGAACTGTACTTTGATGTCAGGATAAATGACACTGCTCACCGATAGATGTGAAGCAAGAAGCCTGACCTCAGCCCAAACTGAAAAATGTCTCAGTTGATTTTGAGTCCAGGTGCATGAGTGCTGGTGATGATTACTTCAACTGCCTTAACGTCAGGCCGTCCTCTTCACACTAGCCACTCCAATCACTGGGCTTTCATTCTCAAGGACCAGTGGGATGGTCTCCTAGATCAGGGCTAACAGCGCACTCCTCAATAGACAAAAAAAAAGAAAGAAAAGAAGATCAGGCTTTAGAACACAGTCTCTTGGATGTCTAAGCCGTGACGAAAAATCAGTGCTCTACGTCGGTCACCAACTGGGTTGTTAAGTGCACTCTCTTGAACAGGAGCGAGGGTAGATCTCAACTCCAGGGCGCTGATGTGCCTGGAGCCCTGCTGGTTTTCAGTCCTGTATATGAGCCATGTGGGATCTGAACTCTAATTGGTATGCAGGTGATGCATGAGCTGAACATTACAGGGAATGTGCTGGTGTGTGTATGTGTCTGTCTGTGTGTAGAGGCGGGCGTTGCAGAGGAGAGAACATTGCTCAATCATACCCAGGCAAATGCAGCAAGGGGGCGACGGGGAGCCTGAAAGACTGTGAGGGAAATCAGAGAACAAAAGAAATAAAAAAAGCCTGCTAGACTGAAAAAGTCAAGTGAGGCAATGGATGAAAAATGCATTTGCTTTTCTAATGTATAGTACATACTTTAAGTGACTTAAGTGATTATTTTGAGTGGGGATGTTCCATATAGTACAGTGGGTATCAGTGTTCCCTGTTTTGTTCCCATAATTTTTGAAATGCGCAAACAATGAAATGTACTATACTGTTTTTATACTTTCTAAGGCTTCCTTTCATAAAATATGATAAAAAGGAGAATACCTCTCTCATTTTTGAAGTTAGAGCCAGGAGACGATTAGCTTAGCTTAAACACCATAAGTGCGAGGACTGTTTCTTTTATACTAAACTAAGCTAATCACTTATTGGCTCCAATGTAGTGCTTAAAGGTAAAGTCAGCAATTCTAATCAAATACACTTTTTTGTCTTTTTGTCATTGGGCAAATATCTCCTCACGGTCTCCAAGCCCAAACACAGCATTGGCCCTGTAAATTGGTATATTAACGCAGTAGCTCAGAGTGGGTCCACACAACACTATGTGATGGGTTAATTCACCTGTCACTATGGCCTTCAGTTCCAGGTATGAAGTCCTAACCAATGAGTGAGCCAGCTAACCTTTTCTCTGCATGCCTAGAGAGAAAAACAACAAAATATCTGATTGGATAACTCTACTTTCATGGTTTAAGGACAGTAAACCTTTCACTTCTGAAGCAAACTTGATAGAAAATGAGGTCAAAATTAGAATTTGAAGAGAATAATTATTAAATGAAAGAGATTAAATATAACATTTAAATTGCTGATATGTTTGGCCTTCTCTGGAAGCCCCTAAGGGTTCCCATCTGATGTGACTGCATAAAAAAGTATAACAAAGATGTGAGTGGGCGTGATAAGATGGTAATATGCCTTGGGCAGAACAAACTGAGGCAAAGATGCATTTATGTGAGTTAAAAATGTTTCAACTTCAACTAAAAGTATATTAGCTTTTTAGCTGAAGTTGAATCCACTCCGTTAACATTCAGAGATAACACACACAAGTTGTGTTGTGAGCTAGCTAATGTCTAGTACGTGTAGTTGGCATCTTGGCTGTTTGTGGTGAATTCAACACTGCCTGAACTAACAGTCTAGTGGCAAAACTCACACAAGTAATGCTTTGTGCCTGAACACACCTTAATGAATATTCATGTCCCCGCTGTGTGTGAAATACTTTACTGTAATTGTCTCATGTTGTCAGTTGTGTCCCTACGCTCTGGCAGAAAGCTGTATGATTGTAAACCTAATTATTGTAATGTGTTGGAATGGCCATGTTAATGACTTTACTAAAATGTGGATGTGGCCAACAAAGGTGGAACTAGTTTCTTCGTATGACATCAAATTAAACGCTGCTGCCACTTTTCAGTCCATCAACAAATGGCCTCTTTCTTTTGTGTGTGTGAAAAAGGAAAGTGATGGGAGGAACTATGTGCAATTACACACACAATGGACTGTTATTTCATTTTAAATGTGACACACGCTTCTCAGGACTGTTGGTTACCTGATGTAAGTGGGTCATGTAAATTGAAGTGGCTGGCTCCTGGTTGTGGTTTTTTCGACTTTGTACGCGCAGAAGCACAGTGAGAAGTACCCAAATGTCAACTTTGGCTGTTCCGGTTTGGACAGCAGTGAAGGGATGGATCAAACGGAGGGGCTGAATGATGCACCTGGCCCGTCGGTCTATGCAGACACAGATGTGCCCCAAATACCTAATGCAGACCATTTCAGCATCACATTATCCAGAGAAACTGTCCACAGCTTGGGATTCCAGTTCAATATTTCCTCTACCCTTTTTATATTCACCCCTTTCTCACACTCCAACAACCCTAAAAACACACACTTAACTGACACTCATGCTAGCACACATTATGAGCAACTACTAAAAACGATTGCAATTACCTGTCATCAGCAGCTTGGAGCTGCTCTGAAAAGCAGACAGACCTTCAAGTCGTGAGCTCAGTGTGAAAAGCACAATCTTGCATGGCTGAGCTCGGAACCAACTTTGAGTGTAAAATTTTATGAAGCCCTTTCTGTCAAGATGGCTAACTGGGTGAGTGAGGTCTTTTCCTATATCTGGAAGGCCAATACTCACTTGTGACTCTGCGAACCAGTTATGGCCTAGAAAGAGAATAATTTACCCTGGATGTTATTCTTTGTCTGTTCATGACTGTTTATGGAAAACTGCAAAAATCTTGCACACTGTCCCATTTACAGGTGGTTTATTTCATATTTCTTATGTTTTCCTTCAAACAGCTTTCATCAGGCATCTATAAATAGACATAAAAGCTTAATAGATTATCCCATTAGAGGACAGAAGACATTAGGTGCTTGAGGAAGCTGAAATGGCCATTTTGGTAATTAAGTAGAAAAAAACCCCAAAAAGCATCTTATTGCTAAAGTGGGAATGAAAGTAGTTTTTTCATCTTTATTCTAAAAGCAACACCATCCACATAACAACATAACACTGTGAAAAATAATTTCTATGGTACTCTAGATGAGGATATAAAGGTCAGTATTCTTCATGTAGTTATTTGACCCACTGTTAATATAAAAATATTGATTAGTGCAGGCTTTATATAAGCATGGGAAAAGAAGTACAGTCGAAGTAATGCACTGGTTCTAATTTCACCTTTGACTCAGCCTCTTTTCTCAGCTTTTTTCTATCAATTGGTTCAAAGTAGTTAATTGATTTAGCAGTAGGTTGAATTGATGACCTGGTGTTTCCTTTATAATTTTCATGCATGTTTGTGCCTCACTGGATTATGCAGCAATGGCCTTCTTGTTTCCCTGCAACCCTACAGTGAAGCTTTGGAGCCACGGGTGATTTGGATGTTAACGATCAGTAACACTTTTATTTATTATCTGACCGCCCTCCTTCCGTCCACCCTGCCACCCACCTGCAGCGGTACACATGTGACACTTTCACCCGTAACCAATCCCCATGATTTGTCAGCCATGTGCAGCCAAGTGAAGTCTAATCTGCTGTATCTGACAGCTGACAACAGTGACTAAGTGCCCAAACATTTGGTATCGACTGTTTCCCCAGGGCAGCCGCCACTGATGGACTGGAAAAGGTAACAATGTTGTCCTCAAGGGAGAGCAACCCAGGCGCACCCCCACACCCTGACACCCCCGCCCGCCTCACCGCCTTCGGTCACACAGCATGACTGGTGAGTCAGAGCGGGACTCGCACAAAGTGGGCGTGTTGCCCACTTGATCTTTTCAGCATACTTAATTAGCATACCAGCATAATCCCTGAAGGGGAATTCCACTGATTGTATATTGTGTTAGTGTGTGTGTGTGTGTGTGTGTGTGTGTGTGTGTGTGTGGGCAGTGTGTGTCAAATACAGAAAGCTAGAGAGGCCAATTGAGACAAAAGGTAAAAAAAAAAAAAGAGAGACAGATAGAAACAGCTTTATTATGATATCCTTCAGTGATGAGGGCTGGGGTTTTTTATGCATTTTAAATGAAGAGATTTTTCACACATTCCTCTCCTCACAGCAGTCACAGCTTAGACAAAGTGCAAGACTGCCTGCAATGACCTAAAAAAAAGAAGATGTGACTCGAGTGTTTTTGGTTTGGCTGCTAGGTGGCAGTGCAGCACGAGTAGTGTGTGCAAGGCAGCCTCTTCAGCTGAGAGGACACTGCTCGCCCTGGCCAGTACAAAACAGATTAGGAGGATAATCCTGATTTAACAGGCCTTATTATCTTTTATTTAGGAGTATCCGTCTCCACAGACTTCTTGTCTCATGAGACACATTGTCCATAAAATCTTTGAATGAATGGTCTAATTTGATCAGAACACCTTAAAATCTCACTGGTCTTGCTGAAACTACAGGTGCCACAACGTGTGAGTTAATTTAACATAGTGAATTTTTGTTGAAAGATCAAGGCCATATTTTGGGAAAGTTATTTGATTACTATAATGTCATTCTCTTTGGTATTCCAATTCTTTGAGGAAAGAAAGGAATGGAATGCTTTGATGGTGTTGATTGCAGTGCAATTGAGAACAAATTGATTTTTCTCACATTGCATTACACTGTATCGATTGACCACGATTTTGCTGCCGGTTTCATGGAAATCAAAGTGGTCAGTAACCAGGGGTAATCTCACTGTTGATCCCTATATTAACACAGAACTTCCATCTTAAAGAAAAAACCTCTATCTGACTCCATAATGCTGCTGAAGCTCCAGCACTGTAAGAGGCACGTGAAATAGTAATACTGAAGTCAGGAGGCAGCTTGCTCTGGATGACATTTTCACTCTTGGCATATGTCCGAGTGCATTTTTGCATGAGACAAAACAAATTGAAGTGTCTCATCCTCTGTCTTTGCCGGCTCAAATACATACCTTAATTTCAAAGAGTGGTTGTTTCACCGTGGCGTGACAGAAAATTGCATCATTTTTACAACGCCTTGCAAGTTCCCTGTTAATGCAAAAGAAATTGCTGCTGTCCCTCACACGTAAATATGCATAACACATTTGCCTGTCATTGCATCCAATCTTCTTGACAAGTGGCTCAAATATGACCACCCACTTCACTATGTTGGAGAATATATCTGCCCCCATCTCCATCTGTCTTCAAACAGGGGTCTCCCTCCGTCTTTCCTCGGCGTTCATGGTCAGTTATGGCTGTTTACAGTCACTAACCCAGATCCACTACATGTTGTCGTATAGCCTGTGGAGGACTTTATCGACAAGTACACTCATAACTCAGACTGCTGGTGCTTCACAGGCCGTCATCTGTTACCGCTTCATCCATCTCCTCTATGGAGCCCTGCAGGTGACCTGCAGATAAATCGCGTGTGGGGCCTTGTGAATGTCTCCAAGGACAAAATTAGATCGGTATGCACCTGTCAGCCTCATGAAATATGGATTGGGTGAATTCTTACTCGCACTGGGCTAAGCCAGGGGCTTGCCGTACCCTAAAACCTTGAAGACAACAGTAGTAATAGCAAACCTTGTCAATGAAATAATTGTCCTTTTGACTTCCTGTGGTTTAAAAATACACGTCATACATATGTTCTCTAATTATCCGCATGACTTGTCATTACTGTACATACAATACCAGCAGCTGAAACAACAAATGCTAATATCTGTATGTCAGCTCATCTCAGGAGTAGACTGGCTCAGTCATTTGAATATAGCAACAGGCAACAGTGGACATGGAGGAATGCTGCTGGCGCACATCCCAGGTGTACATAGCCGCCGGCAGTCTCCGCTAGAGGCGAGTGGTGTTTGTTTACTTTAAACCGCTCCATAGTGAGGCCTCCACACTGATTCACTGCAGTATGATTTGGAGTGCTGGTGTGCATACCGCGATCAGCAAACAGTGCGGTGGGATGTGTTCCTTTTGATGCCTGTCTCTTCACATGTCTCCCTCCCTCAGTCCCTCCCTCTCTCTCTCTCTCTTTCTCTCTCTCATACACACTCTCCCTCTCTCTACTGAAAGCTGCAGAGCTCAGGAGGAGTGAAAAGAGGAGGCGAGCATTGGTGGTTGAAGCCATTACATCGGCGCATCCATCCACATGTCAGGGAAGTCATTACCATTGCAAACTTGAGAAGCAGCCGGGCTTTAGGGAAGACTACCCATTTTCTATCCCCATCGTTCCTGAGGAACATCAGCTGGGATTTGGTGGAGGCCTATGAACTCACCATGGCTGGCTCTCATCCTGGAGACAGGAATTTAATGAGATGGTTTAATGTGCCCACGCATGCTCACCATTAAGCACTGAGCATACAAAGTTCACATAAACAGAGAGTTCAAGAGTCCAGTCTCTGATGAGGGAGCATGGAGAATCCCTCTGTGCACCTGAGAACATGGAAGTAACGGAACAGAACATGGTATCTAATAAAATATACATTACCTATGCAATGATACTGTGACAGCTACCAGAGAGGCTAAACCACTAAACCAGGAAAGCAAATATTATACATATAAACAAATCTGATTTAACATGTAACCTTACCAAAAACAAGGATTTAAAGGGCAACATCAGTTGGATTACAATTTTATGTGATCATATAAAATGTCAGTTTTGGAAAATAGGTCGGTAATAAATAAAGGTTGGCACAATGAACAATTTAAAAATATCTTTAAAAATGGTCTTAAAGCAGCATCAGGTTTGTTAAGATGTACATTTAGTATTTTTGTTGGTTTGATGTCATGTGAAATGACATTTACATCATTTCTAAAACCAAAAGTCAGACTGAATGCTCCTGAAAATTCCACAAAATATTACATACATACATTTAAATACATATTAAATATTTTATCCATGTACAGCAGACATTTTCCACAAAAAAAGAATGTGTGCAAGTTATTCATACGTTTCTTTTCACATTTTAACCCCTTTAAATTTGAATAAACCACACGGACTCAAAAACACAAAGAAATGTTTTAAGGTAGTTCAGATAACAAAAAGATCATCTTCAGCACAACATAACTATGTAATAACTAACGTAGTATCTAATATTTTCTACACAAAACAAGGTGAAGTCCTGTGAGTTCACCTTCACCTGAGTGTTTTTTTTCACACGTTTGTGATGCAAAGGTAAGAGGTGGCGCTCTCCCTGATATGAACTTTTCAGAATAAAAATAAATAACTAAGAAAAAAAATGTTTGATGCCCGTGTTCAGATTGCACAATCTAACCACAACTGCATTGAAACACTAAAATAACTTGCTGTATAATGAGGACATGCTCTTTCATGTCACTCTTTCCTTTATCCTTTTCTTAAAAACACAGAATCTAGCTGATACCAAAACCACATCTAATTGCCTACTGGGTGAACATTTCAAAAATCTGTGTTTTTTAATTTATTTTTATCTAGACTTTTTGAAATGTCTGTTATAATAGAATTGTAACACAGTATTCACCACAGACACAGTCAGAGGGAATAGCTTTCCCTAGAAATGGGTTAGATTCCCTAAAACGTGTCCCCAACCACGAGTGAAGCGACAAATTGATGTTTTTGGACAAAAACAAGCCATTAATGGAACTACTCACTCCTGAGACATTGACAGTTGCAACGGGGGGAGGGCAATATGTTATTATTCTCTTTTGGACCATACTAAAAGATGGATATGGAAGTGGAGTGAGCCTGTACCCTTGCAGGGGTGACATAACTTTTGTGGTCAATACACATGGAAAAGTAGACGGATGAAGACAGTTCTAGAAAAACACAGATCAAGTACAAAGTCCAAGTCCATGAAGGCATTTGTGGCAGCAATAACTGACATCTGTGAAAAATCTTATTGGTAAAAGCTAATGCATTTATCTTTTAGTTTTTATAATCCACCAGACTGTGCACCTCCTGGTCCAAGGCTAAAATACTGAAAAAGAGGCAAAGTTGTGAAAATGCATGCTGTACCTTCCTTTGAGTTTATATTGTGTCTTCAGTCTCCATTGCTAGTTGCAGAGTGATCTCGCTGGTGGCTATTTTCGAATTTGTGAGCATCATGACATATGTTTCTTTTCCCCTAACATCATGAATAAGTCAGCGAAAAGGTTTCTTAGAAAGGTATATGTTTGAAACGCTTACATCCCAGAATACTTTTGGGATTTTTTCCTCTCTCCATAGCGCCCTGTGTTATGGCATCAGTGCCTGAGGTGTGATGCTGTTGATGCGATCGAGGGGAAATCTGTGAAAAGCTGGTGGGCTAGCTTTTCCACCGCTCCACTGAACAAGCTGCGGGCTTACAGTACGTCTAAATGCACGCAACAGGGAATTGCTCTTGCTGACATCTAAACTAGTTTTAGAGCCATTAAGAGAGATTTAACCTTAGGAAAGCTAAATGTCAGCGGGGAATGCTAAGTGCTTCAGGCGTACAAGAGGTCACCATGGACGATATGGCAGAATGAAATTATCTGTAAAGCTCCAAAGCACTTTACTGTGTTGCTCAACTCACATGAAAAGATACATGTTATGTCAGCTGCTCTTTGCTCTGAGTTAACAATTCCTCCTGACCTTGCCATCGATTTCCATCTCGCTAAGAGTTTAAACTTCTTTTGGGTTTCCAAATCCAGACGGTAGGTAATGAAAAATGAATAAGTCTGACTATACTTCAGTTACTGAAAACAGAAAGTTTCTCTGCTGATAAGTTTGTTTGCTTTGTCATGAGTATGCCCCCTCTGCTTCCATGTCAGCTAGTTAGCTAGTCAATGGCTACTCTTTTTTCTTTCTGACATACAGATCTGACTTTTTTTTTAGGTGTTACATCTTTTAGATCTTTTTTAGATACTGCAGTGCACTTTTACAGGCACTATTTTATTATTATTTATTATATATTTATATACACATATATTTGTTTTATTAGTACAATTTTAGATAGAGATGTGTTTCTATGTGATGTTACGTCTGGCTGTGTTAAGTGTGGATATGGCTGTTTGAATTTCCTGTTAAAGATCAATAAAGTACCTACCTACCTTACATATCTACATACATACATACATACATACATACATACCCATCCACCTACCTTCATATACATTTGCATATTAGCCGGGTCAGGTGGAACCCTACTCTGGTTCCTTTTGTTTATGGTTCTAAATAAAAAGTTTTTATCATAGTGTTTTATTAGGTTTTTTTTAACATTTTCAAATACAGTTTTAAATGTTCCTCATTGCTTTTCTCACTTATTGTATTTTGTTTGAGCTTTTACATTTTTTAAGTTAGCTGTGTCACATCCTGTTATAGCTCATGTTTTATTTTGAAGTTCTCCCTTTGTGTATTTTGTTTATTTTACTTCCTGTGTTTCCCCTTCCTTAGTTGATTGCCTCGTGTGTTTCACCTGTCTTGTTTCCCTCACCTGTGTCCTGTTTAGGTATTACCCCATCATGTCTATATAGGTTTTGGTTTTCACTTCAGTCTTGGTCTGAGTCTCTGTGTCAGTAGTTATTCATTCCTGATTTGGCCATTGAAGTGCCCTTTTTGTCCCAAGACTGTCTGCCTTTTTGGGTCCATCTGCGCTACTCACCGTGACAACCTGTGATTAATATAGCACCATGAATATTGTACTTACTGTTTTTACATACAGAATACACCCCTTAAGCAGAATAAACCTCTTTTACAAACAAACCCCACAGGTGAATTTCTTCTGCTTGTGGACCTAATATTGGTGTCACCCACTGTATGTCAATGATTGGTCACAACCCTTTCCTCTTTGCCAGTCTGACAATGTGATTGGCCTCTTACCACAAAACAAAATGTAAAAAAATCAACTAACTTGGACACAATATCAAGCTAAATAGATGGAGTAAAGTGAAAGAACAAGATAGTGGGTTCCACCAGGTAATGGAAACTACTACATTCTCCTACTCCTTAAAGAATCATACAACAATACACTATGATCATCTTTAAAGGTACCTGAAATAGCTCAGAGATGATCACCTCTAACAGGATGTGGTACTTAAAGTCAGGAGTTACGTGATTGGAAGGTTCAAAAGTAGGGAAGACTGCAAAATGGACAATGATGGTTTCGCCAAGGATCACTTCACTCCTCTTAGCCACACTTCACAGGGAGGTGGAGGAGGATGAATAGGGTGGACACGTTGTTATCCTGAGCATCAGACCATTAGCTTGACTCTTTGGTTACAGAGACGTGATGCTGATATTGTTGCAAAAGTACCACATCCAAGGCATGGTACTAATGGTAGTGTTTGCTTGGTAAAGATGACACCAAAAACGAGCTGAACAATACAATTTCATTGCTTGACAAGTTCTATTATAAAACCATTAATTGCTGTTGCTAAGTCATTTCTAAAAGCTGTGAAAGGAACTGTCCTGTTTCGAACTGTTGGACGGCATCTTTTAGCACATGGTCCATGAATATTAATTTTTTGGAAGTCGATTCAAGCAGTGAATATTTGTGTAAGAGGCAATCTTTGAAGTCATTCCAGAAACACAACAGGGAGCTGGAACACATGGCTCCTAAAACAAAGAGAAGAGCAGAAGACTATAATATTTCTTCTACTTTTGTAAGCCGTTCACATCTGTAGTTATTTCTTTATCCTAGTTGGATGAACTTGAAACAAATCTTAAGTCAACACAAATTCAATCGTTTATTCACTCTCCTCTGGGAGAAAAGGAGGGAAAAAAAGAGATAGGAGTAGGAGCTGGATCCCCACATTAACATTGCAAATGTCTCTGCGCGGATTCGTTTATGATCTGTATGCATGTCTCGTACTACATTCACAATGCATTCTTAAATAAATAAACAAACGTGTACGGCTTAAGCTGCCTGCAAGACAGCCATGAATATTTGATTTAATCACCTTTTAAAATGCAGATCGCCGTAACCTTTGCTCTTGACTTTGTGTTGAAGAGCAAGGGTGGCAGTGATTTCCTTTAGCTTGACGCACCGCCGGCTTATGATGCTATATGGTTTACTATTGTACGTACAGTGCTACACAAATCTTCAGGAGGCCAAAAGGTACAGCGCTTACATAGCAAGGTCACAAACCCCATGCCTTTATCCTGACCTGATCACTGCAATATTTCACATGTGTTGAATCTAAACAACAACAAAGAAACTGGTTTTATATTCTGCTTTGTTACTCTGCCTTCCATGGCTTCCTTCCTTCCTTCACCTGGCTACCAACCACTGCTGAGCACACTGGGTATTTCTCTCTATATCCATCTAAACCATTTGAATGTTACCAGAAGTGTGGCTCATCTGTCAACAACAATGATACCCAGAAAACTACTGTTCATTATATTGTAATAGTCAGTATGAATAGGAAGAATGATTACAATTTGGAAAACTTCTTACAGTGTTCATACAGGAACCTGCCTTTTGTTTTAAGACGCACTTGAACATTTATGAATCTGTCCTTTAAACATCTGGTGTTAACTCTGTCATAGTTAATTAATAGAGTTAAATTTGAACAAGTTTTCATTCACACCAGTGTTGCCAGTGTTTTCTTTTAACTTAAAAAGTGTTAATTGGTCAAATGTTCCTGTTATATTTGGGAGCAGGTATTTATCTTGTTTAGTGTGATTTAAATCCTCCATCTGCTGTAAGTTTGCTAATGATGCTGATGGTGTTCATCACCAGTTTACTGCTCTGCACCTAATTTAAAACAATTTCTTCATTTATTTGCCCGCAGATCTTAAAATGTACTGATTTCACTGTCAAGGAAAGGGTATACTGATACCAATTGAGTGCTTCATTCGATACCCATTACACATTTTGTTCACTTGCTTTCATCAGGTGTAACAGGCATGGAGTGTAGACAAACTTTAGAGCATTTAAATGGTATCTTAGCTGCTGAACATGTCGCATGAAATAGATGAACGCTTGTGTTGATTGGCTGTCCACACAAATAGATATTATATTTTCTAGCTCTTGGTGCAAAACGATCGATTTAAGGAATCTTTTAACGGGAGACGTTCCAATACTACTGGTATCAATGTTTTTTGGTCGATACCTTAAAACATATCAAGTACTGATACTAGAGCTGGGCATTTAATCAAAAAATAATTGAAAGCGACATTTAGAAACTCTAATCGACTTAATGTTGTTCATGTCAATTAATCGTGGTGTTCACTATTGCCATGACAGTAAAGGTTGCATATCTTTAAGGAATTTGAAAACTTGTCTCCAGTGATCATTTGAACCCAAACCATGATCTTTACATAGTTCTAATCAAGTAAACTAGACATTAACCACAGCGTCACACCTTCAAACATCTTTATTTTCACTCCCTAAAGATCCTCATGTGTGAGGGCAGCAGTGGAAAATACTAAACTAAATAAACTGTGAAAATACATGATTGTTCATCAACAGTGGAGATAATCGTTCATTAATCGTAATCCAGGTTAAAAGTTCAATTAATCGTGATTTTGATTTCTGCCATAATTGCCCAACCCTAACTGATACCCAGCCATATCACTGATATGCTAACAGAAAGCCAACAGGCTCTAAATGTACAGTAATGCATAGCTACAGAAGATGGCAGTTGGAATTAAGGAGGTGTTGCAGTCTTAAGAGTAAACTTATGATTTGTTCTAGACATTTTAATACATAAAATGTCCAATAATGCCCAATAAATACTGCAGTAGGGCTAGAAAAGCTCTGAATGGCAAACTCACTAAAGGCTAACCCCTGTAATGCTGCTTCTTACATTTAGACTAAGCACATGTACTCTTTATGATGATTTATGACAGGCAGTGTGCATTTTGTTGGCTGATTGCTGGATTTTTTGTTAATATGCTGTATAAGTATGCACTGTCATTTGCAACAGCAGATGTTGAATGTGTCCGAGATAAATGTCATTATCTTATCTTATCTTATACAATTTACTGTGTGTTCACTGTTAAATGTATTAGATGTGAATCAACCATATTTACATACATTTAATATGGAAGCAACACCTCTCCAGTTAATTTCTAACACTGCACACTAATGTTGAGACACACTGGTTAGAGGAGTGTTACACTCTAATTAAAACCCAATAATTACTATAGCATTAAGATACCAACAGTGCAAAACAGTTATATTAAACTCTTTTGTGTTGACCCATATAGACACTACGGGAGTTGAAATTAACTTGATAGTGTTGATTTATGTGCTCATTTTGCTGCGCGTAGTGTACATGCTGTGGATTTCAATTTCCTTTGGATAACAATTTGGTATAACTGCATAAGCACAAACCACAACTTAATCAGACTGCAAAACAAACAAACAAACAAAAATATACTTATCCTTCCTCTTAAGCCTCCGTTCACAGCTCTGCACGGAGGCAGACATGAAAACAATACAAACCTCTGTAACCTCCATCCGCAATCTCTATGCAGATGGTGTGGAGGGAAGAAAGGAACACTATTACCTTCCCATCATCCTGTCATGTGTTCACTGAATTCCTTTCATTGCTTATGCATTGAAACCTGAATAAAAGGAATATTTTGGGTTGGTGTCAGTTTTTCTATGACAGTAGTTAGTACTATTATGGAACATGCTGAGTGGGAGCAAAACACCATTGAATAATTGATTGGCACTAAAAGACGTGGGCACAGCTATGCATTATTCAAATTGATACTTATTACTGTCTCTACTTTCCTACGGTAAATAAAACAGGAGAGGTGGGGGGTGGGGGGGTACTAGACTAAAGCTGCTTGTGTTTCTATTTGTTGTTCAGCAATTTTAGCAGGAGGCTAGAGCTCTAGTTTCCTTATTTTTTTCCCCTCCCGTTTGCTGTCCCCTTCAATGACAGTGCTGGATTCAATGTCCAATTCTCACTCTTGAAAGAAAAAGCTGAAGGCTGTACCAGAAATCTGACATCTGTTCCTATTTAAGGAATATGTCCAGGAAATAGGTCGGAAATTAGAATTACAGAAAGTAACAAAGGCGTGGGTGAGAATAAAAGAAGGTAACGAGCATAAGAAGGGTACAGAGATACACTGCCGTCTATGCTGCTGAATGGAACTCTAACAAATGCTTTACAATGTCACATTGTTCTCCATGGTACTTAAAAGCTGCTTTAACAAACAGATTAAAGCTACACATCTATTTTATCAAGAGGCTTAATGTCACTATCAAAGCATTTAATTTCTATTGAGGGGCTTCTACGTAATGACTAACCCAATCTGTTTTTCATTTCTCTCATGTCCTTTGTTCTCCTTCTTGTAGTAGCTTTTATTTTATTATGTTCACAGAAGAAATCAAAAGCTATGTTCCACAGACATAATTATTATAAATGATCATAGCTCTGACCCATATTTTTGTCTTTGAATTTAGAGGTCACTTCTAAAATGAATAGTTGAAAAATCTTGAGGACAAATTGAGGTGTTAGAGTTTTGACAGGAGGGCAGGTCACAGAGCAGCTCACAGGGCTGCGTATGGTTGAATGGCTGCATCTATTACCTCTATTCATCCTCTGTGTGTTTTCCAACAATACATTTTTAAAACATGAAAAAGTGTGGCAGCTGCTGAGCTCCTACATACGTATCTATAACATGGTACGAGGCATGTACTCCTCTGTGGTGGCGAGTGTGCAGCAGGCATTCAAATTCAGCTGGTTCTAGCTGAGTGAGAGTACATAGGACAAAGAGAGGGCAGTGGTCTGACTTCAGATTTGTCTCTGTCTGTTTTCATCCTCAGATGTCATAATAGTGTGAGGGACGTAATTTGTTCCGCCAGCAACTTATTCAAGTCCCTCACTGTGTTGTGTTTTTTTCTCTTGAAAACAAGGCAGATGAACAGAAGAGTAAACTGCACAATCTCTGCCTCAAATTTGATAATACTTGACATTTTAATCTCCAGCTGCTCATTAAATGCAAACTTCAGAATTTCCATAATACAGTATGCTTTAACTATCTAAAATACTGTGTCTGTAAACCCCTACTGTGTGTGTAATGCCATCCGGATTATGTTTTTTTAATCAACATAATTAGGAAAAGTTATTGAAACGTAACTGGCAAGTTTCACTAAAATGCTTGCACTAAAATATGTCATTTGTTTTTCTACAATATTCATTCATAGCAACTAAATCATGATTATAAGGGATTTTTTCAGTTACGATTTAACACTGACAGATGGTGGTCTTGGTTTCAAACAGAACGAGGTCTACCGGTGCCATGCCATTGGTCCAACGTCCATTATTCCAAAACCCAATAATTTATGAAATTTCCCACTGGCCCCAAAGCCCATTAGTCCAACGTCCTGTTATCCCGAAAACAAAAGTGCATTATCCAAAAATACACATTCTCATTGGAGATTTTTGCCCTTGATATCTTAGTGTATTTTATCATGCAAACACAAAGATATAATTTACAAGATACTTGCTTCTTAGTGCAATCTGTACATACCAACCCTAACATTAATCCAAAAGATGTAGCCTAATAAGAACAGTTAAACCATAAATAATGGCAGTGTGTCCATCAACCTCTGGCCCCTGACCGATTCAACACCATGGACAGTCACTGAACTGTCTCTCCTGTCATTACAGATCCTGCCACCCTCTGCCCTGCAATCACCTCTTTCTCCTCACCTTAGCTTCCGCACCCTCTTCCACAGCTGGCCCTCATCATCTTCATCAGCCTCCCACTCAGTCTCCCTTTTTATATACAGCCCTTTCTCATTTACACTCGGTCAGATCGTAAAGCCACATGTCGTGCTCTCATCCTGCCTGCTCAGTTCAGCCTGAAATTTCCCAGTGTTTTGCTAGAGGTTTTCTTTAACCTCTTTCATTTAGTTTAGTCAGCATCTTTAGTTTGAAGCCTGGTTTATTTTTTTTGTGATTTAAAAACATTTTGTTTGGACACTGGATGTTTGCCTCTGAATGTGTGTTTTTCAGGATAATGGCTGTTGGCTTAATGGACTTTTGGTCCAATGGGACATTTTTTAACTATTGGGGTTTCAGAATAATAGGCTTTCAGACCCAAAAGTCCAGAAAAGTCCACAGTTGCTTTGTGACCGAAAGCACAATCTTTCTGAACCTTAATCTATGCGCTATTGTTGCCTACATGCAAACCCTAGATCGAACCCTCCCAGGTGTCAAAGTCCTGCATTTCCCTCCAAAACGTATTGGGTCAATTTGCCAATTAGTAGTAAATAAATGTAATCTCTCGGGAACACGTTTGGTATATTGCAGCCAAATACACTGTATACAGTACTGTTTCAATAAAGAGAAACAAACCAAAGCTTGCAGTTACTGCCTGAAGTGATAATCCTCTTTATTATTAATTATTTAAGACAGCAGATATAAAAGACTTCCTGAGGTTACCTGATATAAGTTTAGCCATTGCAATTATATGAAAATATTGCTGCTTGTACTTGAAGTAAGGATAAATGTACAGTCAATGACAAGAGCATAACAAAGTTCAAAGATGACAGACTACACTTTATCACCCGTACAGCATATATACTGAGATTTTTCATGAACTTGATCTTCCAAATGTCCCGAGATCACATTTCATTTACAGCACACAGTTCAGCAACATTTTAAAGCCGTTTTTCACAGTCTGCTGCATCGAGTAGTGTACAGCCCATATTGTGCTCCAGGTAACTGTAGAGGTTTCCCCACCATCAGTAATCCTTGGATCAATCCACTCTGGGGATAGAGAGTGAAGGGGGTTGGTGGGGAGTTCTAAAATTTTCATAGGATTAACATTCATTAGAGTGTTCAGCTCTTCAGTAGGCTGCATACCAACTGCATTTTAAATAGATTCTTGCCAAAAGCCACAATTGCCCCTAGTTGTAATAAAGGGATCTATTTTCAATATTCTCCCCAATAGCTTGGGATTAGTCCCAGAGAACGATGCTATTGCATCTCTCCAATTACTGTCTCATTACACACAGCTTCCATGACCTCTGCTGATGAACCAGATTAATCAGCTTCACTCAGGTCAGTGCTACCAGGTGGTTTTGCTTGTATTATAATAATGCCGACCTTCCTTTGCTGAGGGTTACTATGCAAGCTAAAACGGTGCCAATTCCTATGTAGATGGTGGCCTCACTTCAGTAGCAGTCACTGTATAGAACAGGATATTCTTTGAATTAAAATTATGCCTGTTTAATCATTGTTTGAGCCTTGGATCCTAGAACTCTATCCCGTGCCCTTCAAGATTTATAGTTAATTGTCTCCTAAAACAATTTTCTCTTGACTTGACTGCTCATTTTTCTGTCAAAGTTCATGTAACTTTCTTAAATTTGTTGTGAGTGCCATAGGCATTGTAAATGCTGTTAAGCCCAGCCAGCATGTCCCATAAGGGTTTCATCTGGGCAGCAAATAGGGGTCCCAATTGGGTTTGTCCACAGCTTCCATGGTGACCGCACCTGTGTTTGCCAATTTGTGCTTCAAGTTGGTTCATACTGGGTTTCATGTGGGGCCCAACTGGGTGAGACTCATGTAGGCCCCATATATTTGCCCATATGGGATCTAAGTGGGAACAGAATGAACTGGAAGGTCTCAAACATGAACACATGCTAATGTTCGAGCCACAGTAGCACAAAGAGACAAGGGGTTATCTTGTTATCTAAGGATTCCAAAGGTATTCAAGAGTTATCAAGGTTATCCAAGATGGATTTTTGGCAGCTCTAGCTATTTGTGATTAATTTCACACAGAAGTTTGTTTGAATTTGTGGGTATGTATCAATGCAGTCATATCTCTGACTCTTGTATTCATTTTATTATACACTTCAGTTAATGTTTGCACCCCTACTTTTAGTAAAAAACCATACATCATTTGTATATTTGTGTACATTATCTGCCAAAATGACACACCTAAAGGACTGCAGCAATAACTGATAAGTGGTTCATTAACCTTTTCGACTTACATTACCTTTATGAGCCAACATTATTCAAACTGACTTTGGTGATCTGATTTAGTTCAAACATTTTATGTCAATGTCATATTTAAAACATTTATGTGTTTTTGTCTTTCAAAAGTCCCCTGCAGAGAATCTGTAGTACCAATCAACCAGCAAGACAGACAACTTGAGACATGGTCAGTACTTTCATGAGGAGAAAAGGCCAATGACCTTCACGCCTGGTGTGAACAACCTAGCACGTAAAGACCATCAAAGTAGAAAAGCATGTGTGTGTGAGTGTGTCAGGTTTCTGGCCAGGTCTCAGCTAAAATGGTCCCTGATTGTGTTTCTCTACTATCTCATTGTCAAAAAATCAATTCTGGCCTGTCAGTCAAGTGAAGACCTATTTCGAGCAGGCCTCCTCTTTTGGTACAGTGTAATGTCAATATTTGCCTTGCATTCTGGGTGAAGGACATGAAATTTTAATAGCAGAATTCAAACATCCATCAAACGACAGAGCAACAAAAATACATGTGAAACTTCTGCTTTTAGATTTTGTCATTCACTGTTAGTGAAAATAAATGAGTCACTGCAACTATATTCCCACTGAACAAAAGCTTCCTGATTTTACTGTATACAGAAAGTGCACCCCTGATTATTTTACCGTTGATTCAAAGCCGTTCACTAAATTCATAAATCACCAGCCATCTTCCTTTTGCAAAGTGCCTTTTGTATAGCCTGTGTGAAGGCCTCACAATTCATTTCTAAAGGCTGATTGTTGCATAAAGTAAGAATGTAAAATTGCATAATTACAGCTTCTGAATAAATCCAGGCCTATTGAGTGAGAGCTGCTTGGCAGTATACATCATCTCACCTTATCTGCCTGTGTAGGATGATCAGTGTCATTAAAGGACAAATTTAATTTCCGGAAAAGGAAAAAAAAAAGGCACGTCTGAATCAGCTTTTGTGTACAACATCCAAAACATGAGTCAGCTAACTTTGTAGATAGCGGTTTGATGTATGAAATTCAAGCACCGGCAGACAACCAAATTTGTCAAGGAATCTGTTTAAGGCCGATAACAAAGATCTATGCTCCTCTGTATTTAGCTAAAGGGGATTTAAGCACAATCATCAGGTATACATCCATGTAGTATCGGCGACCTACTAACGCATGTCCTCCTCCTTCGAACTGGCAGCTTTTGTTGGTTTTGTGATGTATCGGTACTTGGTCTAAATATTGTTTTAGAGGCTGTTCCACACTGCCAAGATAAGTGTCTGTAGGAAACACTAGCGCACATAAACACAATGAGAGTGTATTGCTGGGAGTGGGAGGACTGTGTCAGTAATGACATAAAACAGCCAAAACACTACCCGGTGCGGCCTGAGCGATAAAGCCTCTTCAAAATGCCAGATTGCTCACTGTGCCCACACTAATCCCCATCCTAATCACTCAATATTAACTGCCAGAGAGTCAGAGTGAGAGACTGTGTGCCTCTATAATCATGTAAAAATTGTTGAGTGTGCTTTGAGAGTGTGTCAAGTTTCCCTTATTTTGTAGATGTAACTCCGAGTCCTCAAGCCAATTTTTTTAACCACTCAGTTGAGATGTATTCTAGCTGTATGAAGGATCTAATTTACAGGGCATCTTCTGTTGGCTCACAGTATTGAGCTTGCTGAACTGAATATACCCGTCAATGCAGTTATTTGTAACACTGTAAGGATATTTACATTTACATATATCATTTTAAAGTGGCAATTGACTGCTTGAGTCTTAAAAATATGACAAAAACGTTGATGTTTTTTAGACGTTTGAAATTTTCTCAAAAAAACCCCCCAAAAATATTAGCTCATGACACCATTTCGATTTTTACGATAATTATACAGCAATTATTTGGTAAATAAGAAAACCTTGGTTAGCTGTTGTTGAATAGGACCCTTGTGTAACACATCACATCCACACCAGTAATTTCTGTCTGAGAAATGTTTCTGTTGACCAATGTCCTCAGTAGCTGGATAAGTGAACAAAAAATAGCAAGCTTTGACATGGCAGTCCACTGTTCACTTCAACAAAAGTTTCTTTAGCCATGACCACAATCTTTCCCTGACTTTAAATCAAGCACTTACTTCCATCCAAAGCACTATCTCTCCCCAACCAGGTCTTTTTGTGCCTAAACCCGACCACAGTTTAACCCTAGCATAACTTCACCACCACATAACACCACTATACTCCATAAGACCTGCTTTTTGGATGGTCACATGGCTTCAGACACAGCTCATAATTCAACAGTCATACCTTTTTCTCGCAGCTTATTTGCAAGTTGTACAGAGATGGGAAGAGCGCCAGGACTGAACATCTCTCCTAAGCTCTTGAATGCCTCCTAAGAAGAGGAGCTGTCTAAAAATGTGTACCATTATCATCATAATCAAACCATACCATGTCTACCCCCTCTTTGATGACCTCCATCTTCAATTGTGCCTATTCGGAACAGTTTATAAGCATATTTGCCACCAACAAGGTTTGACAACGCATTGTACAAATTCTTTCTTTTCTAGCACAACGCAGCTCTTTACTTCAATGTGTCATTCTGGAGGGCATTTCCTAACAATTTGATTTTAAATGACTGTTAGAACAAAGCTTTCTTTTGTTGGCAACTCCAAAGCGTAGTAACCAGGGTGTGGGAAGTGCCTCCATCGGGCATGTCAAGTTTTCTTTTATGACTCATGCTCCCAAGGACATATTAACTCCATCATCTTTCCTCTTGTCTAGGGCCATTGTCAGGACACACTTGCAACCCTGTAAGACTCTAAGAACAATGAACTCAACAGTATATTTCTAATTTTCATGGGGTTTCATAAATACTGCTTCAGTTCTTTTGGACTTCTTTTGTTGAAAAGGACGAAAGGTAGTAAATTTGGTTCCCATCAGTAAAGGTAGCATTTTAGATTTTAAGGTTGTGTGAGCCCATGTGTTCATGGCACCAGCAGCAAAAGAGACAGGCCATTTCGAAATACATGAGTCTATGTTATAGTTATTTTTCATGTGTCATCCTTAGCCGAGCTTAAAGTCATAAATCAATGTGGTTGATCATCAGTTACAGCGATGGAAAGGAACATGTGGTCGTGTGCAGCATGACGGGTAGCTGTATGTGCTGAGTTCAAGTTCACTTTCCACCGATGTCACATATGTTAAAAATAGATTTGAGAACAGATGCTCTTTTTGGAACAATGATATGTTTTCTGTTGTGTGGAAAAGCTGCAGAGTCGTGACATTTGAAACTCAACACAAAGACATTATGAATCTGTGTTTATGCTTCGTACCAGACTTGCAACCTCAGGTCTCAGTTCAGTAAGCTGACTGACAGCACTGCACAATGAAGCAAGTCTTTCATTATATTGTTGAAGCATCCAATCCAAAAGACTTCTCCAACTCCACTTGTGTGTGTCCTTGATACTCAAAGCAAAAGTGAAATGCCATCAGTCATGTCTAAGTGTTGTGATTACTCTGCCATTGTTGCTGTTTGGGCTTTAGTTTCAGAGCTGACGCAAATATTGTGCAATAATTTTACACATCATAGCTGCAGATTAGTTACTGTGCATTAATTTTCAGGCTGGTTTATGAATGATAATTACTTGGCGTATCAGGCTCAGAAAGGCATGCAAATGAGCAGAGTTCATTAGAGGCATTAGAAACACGTTACCCAATTATGGCATTCTGCTTGGCTATGCCAATGACACGGACATAGAATTTGGATGCACTACCCTGTTGCCTATTTTCAAACTCGTTGGAATTAGGACCCAAATTACCTCTGTAAAATACATAATGGGTGTATAATGAGCTTGGTGGAAAAACAGCAACCTCCTAAAAACACAAACAGATCAGATATAACACTTTTCACATCAGTAGGGGGGAAAGTGGAGAGGTTTTCTATCAGCAGAGTAAAGAGTATATAAAATGCTCACTCTATGAAGATTTCATCATAAAGGAAATGAGCATTATTATCTTGTAACACAGTGAAGAGACACATATGAACAGATTCATTCTTACTTGGCACATTGTATGATTGGCACAAACTTTCTTGTAAGAGAGAGAATACCTCTCTCTAAGGAGGAAAAAACATGTATTTAATGTAATCCAGCAAGTATTAGTAGTATATTAGTATTAAATTAGTATTGCTCTTTCCCAATGTTGGGTTTCAGATGTAAAAAAGATGGTCTAAATCAATGCAGCAAAGCTGACAAATACTGATTTTCAGTCGTTATTATGGCTCAAACTATATATATATATATATATATTGTGTAACATACGTTATCTTTGACTGTGCTATAGTTGCATGCAGCCAGATATATACTGGTATCTTCTTTTGTTATAGATTTCTTGACATGATAAGGTTATTTATTTTTTCAGATTTGACAAAGGTCCTCCAGAGCTATAGAAGACAGGTTGCAGGTTGAGTAGTACTCCTCTTACTTTTACATATAAATCAGTGTCTTTGTAAGGATTAGTGTCCTGTAGAGCGCCCTTTACCTACAGGTTAAATTGCATCCCACATAAATGCAATGTCTAAACCTTCATTTGTTTATGTAATTCCCTTTTCATAGTCCACTTTTTTCTTGTCCTGTATCTACTGTCGCTGCTACAGATGATAGAGGAAAAAGTATTACACATAAAAGGCATTAAATTGCTTTAGAATTAAAATTATAACTAGTTCAACTGCAACAAAAATACACAACTAAAATAAACATGCAAGCATTGAGTTCATCATATCATCATCATGTTATGAGATTTTTTAGCTTTTTTATTGGCATGTTTTGCAATGAAAATGTATACAGTTCCGTATTTGCTGGGAAAATTGCCTCCACTGCCTCCGGGTCTTTATGCGTGTGTGACACTGGGGAATTCCTCAGTTGTACCTTATGGTCTGACATCATCAACACTACTGTATCCTCTCATCCATCACCGTGACTGTCACATCTTCCTCTGTCACACCCCATGTTTGTCATAATTCAAATGATTATTTATGGTATATTAATACAATGCTGTGTTCTGAATATCAGTCTTATCCAGAGTATATTAGCTGCCATATCAGATACTGTATGTGGTTATTTCATGAAGTGTCATCGCATTTATTTCTAACCAAACAAGGTTTATTTAAACATGGTATAATAAATCAAATGAACTGTAATTACTTATCCAGTATGTTCAAATATATACCTTAAGTAATTACTGATTGACTGCAATGAAAAACACTCATTATGAATATGATTTAATGGATACATGAAAAGACTTGTCTATCATTCTGAGTTAATTGCACATTTTAATCACACCATGTAAGCTGAGATCTAAAGAAGAGTAAACACATGCAGGTGGAGTGTGTGTGTGTGTGTGTGTGTGTGTGTGAGTTGTTAATATAGACCTGGAATGCCTTTTAATATTTACAGTAGTTCAAGTGATATGTGTGCTTTAAAGATTATGATCAAACTGAGGTTTATAGAAGTAAGATGTTTTGAAAATGAAGAAATCATCTCTGTGAGTGTGCCATGAAATTGTCTTTTTCATGCTAAAACGAGTGTAACACAAGATTCTTGAACACTTACTGTTGCAAAATCAGTTCTTTGCAGTGAATAAATTATATGCCAGCCATAAAATCAGAATTAACAGCGAGAGAAATGTAGGAAGGCAGTGAAATACAAACACAGAAGATAAAATGGGTGAGTTTACTATAGGGATATGATAATACATTAATATGTGTTATCTTCATCTATCACTAACTAAGAATCCATGCTCAGACAGGGTGTTTTTATATAAGAAATATACCAAAACCCCCTTTTTTATATACTGTGGATTGATTGACTCATCACATCAATGTCCTGCTCTTGAGGAGGGACACACACCTGTGCCTGTTGTGAGCCCACACACTGACGGCAATTTGGCGCGCATCATGATGAGTTGACGTCACTGTGAAAAGACACAACAGCAAAAGTGAGGAGATTTGAATCACATCTAAATGAAATTTAGGCTATTTAGCAAGTAACTCTTGTTAATGCACGTACCCTACTGGAAAGCATGTTTAGTTTCCTGTCCTTTAATGCCTTTATGTTCATTGATGTTCAATTCTGGCTTCTCTTTAAAAAGAATATTAACTGTAAATAGAGATGAAAGGATTTCTGTTACCTGAAAAACATGCTGATTTGGCAGTATCTGCTATTTGCCTGCCGTCTTCTTTTATGTTGCTCTATTGGCCCTGTCATCCTCCATTGATCCATTGATAGGACAGGGCAACCTTTACGTTGCCTACGAGGCAACTGCCTTCATTATTTTTAAGTAACAAGGCTGAAACAGTGTTTCCTAATATTATGAGATCATTTGAGCTATAAAGCTGTGACTGCTCTTTAAATGACATGCTTGCAATTTTCAACAATGCATTATCATCTGTTTAAAATGCTGTCGCTCTACTAAAAGTTAAAGAGATTGACTGATGGAATCCCTCACCAATAACGGTGTTCATGAGATCAAGAGAATCCATCAGGCCGCCATGACTGTATATAACAAAGCAGAGAATGCTGGGAACTCCAGATTGTTATTTTCCACTATTGACCACACACACACACACACACACACACACACACACACACACACACACACACACACACACACACACACACACACAGTTCTCTGCATCAAAATGTAAAGACCTTGCATTGTTCTACAATAACAAAATAACATCAATTGGAGCCAGTATGATGTAAACACTGGTGATCAAACCATGTAACCTGTATTACTGAGCTATGCAATACTGTCAGTGACTCCTCTACCTCATGTATTACCCCTGGACCTACAGCTACCTACAGTCATGTCCTAAACATTATAAATACCTCACTTCAAACAGGTGTCTTTCCTTTGAAACAGCTGCTGTTAAACCATTAGGCCACTAAATAAACCCTACCTATATGGTAATGCACTTACCAGCTACAGGCAAATATCCAACCTTCCATTTATTAGTACTTGAAAAGATAAAAATAAACTCCTTTCTGTGTACACAGGGCTTAATACTTTATGAGGTATCGCTAAATCTTATGTCTCAAATTATCACCACTAGGATACACATTATATTTATTGCATTTTCACTTCATTTTATCTTATTTCTATTAGTGTTATCAAGTGGATTTTATGTTCCATGTTCCATTTGTTACATTAGTGCGTGAGTGGCAAATTACATGTTAAATGATGTTGCTTTCTCAAGGTACTCAAAACCCTACTAACTTTGGTGACTTTTCCTGTATGAAGGGTTATTATTATAACTATCATTATTATCAAGTGTAACTTTAGGCAACAGTTTTCTTGTCGTAATCCCTCATTATGACCATGACTGTATCACATTTCCTCCCTTGATTGAGATCATTGCTCTGACTACCTCTTCTGTCTGCACGGTGCATGAATAAGTGGCAAAATACACATACTGAATGATGCATTGCTGCCCACGTTACTTTCTAAAGGAACTCAAGAAGATGCTATCACTGGTGCCCTGGATGACATATCTGTTAATACACAGACTAATATGAAACAGCAACTACATGTCCTATATAAAGCTGTTTAAAGCATTGTTTAAAGCAGATTGAGAGACATATAAAAACTTTATGTTTAGGTCCAATTCTCTGATGTAAATACACCTGCAATCTATATTGTATTTGGCCTTTACAATAACAGGTATTTCACCTGAACATTTTCAGATCCACCACAAAAGGTGCAATTTGAGATTATATTACAAAAACAGGCCCAGAAGCATCAGCGAGGGATTGGCCAAGACCAGACCTGCCAACAAACACTGACACAAATAATTTGTTACAAATACAAGGAGAAACAGAGCAGTTTGCTACATGTAGACTCTGCACAGTGGCTCCTCTGGGAATAAAATAATATAGTTTAAGTCAATACATTTAAAATCCACTTCACCCAAAGTTGTTTACAGGGTTGCAGTTGTAACTTTCAAAGTAGGATTAGACTTCGCTTGTCAAACCAATCCAATGAAAGTTTTTAACCTTTATTTACCCAGAGTAGTTACAGAGAGCAACGCTTTCTTTTTCACTCTCACAACAACCACAGTCTGATGTGTTAGTCACTGGACATTTCCACTGGAGCAAGTGTGGGTTTAAAGCCTTTCTCAAGGGCACCTTAACTCAGTGAAAAAAGGGAGGGGAAAGTGCTAATCTGTCACTTTCTCCACCCTTCATTTATCCTGCTATTTCAAGGATTGAACCAATGACCTTCCAGTCACAAGCCAGTCCCATGTGTTGTCTTGTGTAGCATGGCTCTAGGGATGACAACTTCAGCCTATCTGTCTGTCTTGGTGTATGTTATTTTGGTCAATCACTTTCATCCAGACTGAAATATCATGGAATTGATTGATGAGAATGAAATTTGCGACAGATAATCAGATAAGGATTAGGGGCAATAGGGCACAAACCCTAGAGGATAACTCCCAATGACTGTGGCGATCCCCTGATTTGTCGTCTAATGCCACTAGCAGGCCAAACCTTTGACATATTTAGTGAAGTATCTCAAGATCTAGTTGATGGATTGACACAAAGGTTTGTATAGACAGTCATGATTACAAGAGGATGTACCCTACTAACTTTGGTGGTCCTTTTCCTGTAGTGACACCATGAGATTGACATTTGTGTTGTGGATGCCTTAAAATTCAATACAAACACTAATGTTCCGAACAGAATGAATGGTAGATATGTGTGGGAAGGATTTCACTTCCCACTAAGAGAATGAAAAAGAGCCACAATTACTGTGAACAAACATGGTTTCATGCAGGTGTGCAGCTGGTTGTAAATTAACTTCAGAAAACCTATTTTAAGCAATGTTGCGTATACTATGATTTCAGCAATTATGTTGGTCAGTACAATATTATCATAAACAATACAACTGAAGAATTAAATTGTAATAGTGCATAATTTGGTGATGGTTATGCCACTTGTTACATGCATGAACACAATGAGTCAACATGAATGATTGATGGACTTTGTTCCCAGTACGCTTTGTAGTAATTAACTATGTGATATCACAAATTGAGGCACAGCACAAATGTACCTCATTGGTTTCTAATATGGCATGAATGCACACTGAATGACTTATGAGTATTAAACCAATCAGTCCTTGAACATGAAGGAAAAGCATTCAAATCTGAAATGTTGTGGTATACCACTACGGCAGATATAAATAGTTTCAAGCCTGACATTTGTCAAATAAGTCCTTAAACAACAGTCTATGAGAGAAAATGATATGCTATTATGGTCAAATATAGAACCCTTGAGTTGCAGCCTGCTGTCAAAATGCTTGTCATTAAAACTCACAACTCTCAGGTATTGATTCTCACATGAAAAGTGTGACTCAACTTTTCTATCCTACAAATGAATTCTTCCCGCATGTCAACCTGTGACAGAATCATCTCATTTAACTAGAGTTACTGCTGTCATTAGAGAGGACAGCCACTTCCCCTGTTTATCTGCCTGACTGCTGACCGCAGGTTAATGAATAATAATAAATAATAACACACTAATGATTATGCTCGGAGGGCTTAGCATGACAGCTACTCAGTCAAAGAGGGCCACAACACCCAAGGGCGGCAGAGACGGGGGAACTGTAAAGGCATTATCCTCCTTTATCTTCAGGATCATCAAGGGTCCTTGAGCCAATTGGATTATTCTGGAGACATTATACGCAATTGATTGGTGCGCTGTTGAGTAAGTACAGCCTTGTGGATGTGTGTGTATGACAAGACTATTACTTTTTAGATTGCTCAGTGAGTGAGCAGTGTTTCTGAGGGTCATTATATATGCACTGGAGCGATGTCTCATTCAAGGCTCCCCTGATGAAATTTGAAGTGCTGTGAAATGTGTGCAAGATATCAAAAAAGATGTGTGTGGTTATAGACCTCACATTGACCACTTGGTTAAATACATATTTGTGTCTTTGTAAATTATTTGATGTAACATTACCAAAGCAGAAGTATGGCAAGAAAACCCTCACAACCTCAAGAAAAATCATGTTTTTTCCAGAGTGGTTGATATGATGAAAAATACATGAAACCACAGCATTAATTCTCAGTGTTCCTATTCCGTGCAGACAGAGAAAAGCTGAATTTATTGAATGTATATCCAATAGAGTGAAATTGGATTAAATGAATTGCAAAACAGAAGCTGACATCTGACCTGGCACTCCAACCCACTAGTGATTCAACTTTCACTCAACAAAAAATGTCTCTAATAGAAACACAGTCACAGTGTTGACAGTGATGCTTGAGTTTATCAATGTAATGGTGACTGGCCCTTAGCCCAAATCAGCATCTTAGTCTTTCTCTGCTGTGGGTCTGTAAAGGATCCTTCTCCAAGCTGGTGAGCCAGGTGTCTCAGTCATGCAGGAGAAGACTGTGAAGTCCAATTTGGCACGGTTGTGGCTTTGGAGGTAGAGTGGTTGTCCACATGCCCTCCAGTCCACATGCCAATGTGTCCTTGGGCAAGATACTGAACCCAGAACTGCTCCCGAAGGCTGCACCAATGGTATATGAATGTGTGTGTGAACGTTAGTCTCCATCTGATGAGCAGGTTGGCACCCTGCATGGTAGCCCCTGCCATCAGTGTGTGAATGTGTGTGTGAATTGACAAAAAGCATTTTGAGTGGTCAAAAAGACTAGAAAAGTGCTATATAGGTACAGTCCATTTACACTAAAAGTTTAGTTTGGGTAAAGTTAGTTATAGTGGATAGCATGTCTGCCTAACATTGAGACAGATGGCTAGGGTTAGGATGGGAAGAGGCAGGCAGGTCAATTGTGTTGATTGGCACGTTGGCAGAGTGCCACAGTACTTCTTTGACAAGTCAACAAACAGTTTCTCATTGCAGTGAAAGTTATTTTTGTTTTTTCTATGTACGGTAGTGCACATAGTGGTACACAATTGGGCTTATATCTTTTTCCTTCTCAGGCTGTCAATAAATGACAGATGCTGTGGAATCCTACTCATGCCAGCTGCTGGCTCCAACAGCACAAATAGTTATCGCAGTATATTTCTAAATAAAATAAAATAAAATAAGAATATATTGATTTGCTCCTAAGTAAACACTGAGGTATTTTTGTCAACTGTCAACTTGATGTTTACTAGGCAAAGTCAAGCAAACACACCAGACAGTTATTACATCTTTTTTTCTTTTGAATTAGTAAAATTCTACTAAATAGAATTATGATTGAGAAATGTTCTCGTGTTCAGTATCAGATGAATGTATTTCTTGGAGGTAAGAAATATTACAATTCATCTCTTTGAGCTGGTCCAATATGTTCCTCCTTTTTGGGGGGCTGTGCAAACTCTTTATATTATACAGTATATAACTACTTTACAAGCTGACATAGTGAACTATTTGTGTCAATGCCCAATAAGAGGACTTTACTTCCATCTATAGGCTAGACATTGTTATAGCTCTTTTGTTGCATTTCAGGTTGAATATAGTGATTGGGAACATTGCGGCTATTATTTCTAAACATTTTATGCAATGGTTTGCATAAAATAAATAACAGCGATTTGACAAATAAACAACTACATACAATTTCCAACATTATGATCCATATACCAATGAGCCACAGATCACAGTTGTATGGATATAAATAGTATGGATACCCTGAAATTTAGAGGTACCTGGAAAATTGACACACACTGTTTATACTTCATTAAATAACAGACAATAAACACCCATGCTAATATTCAGCCCTTATTACTATGTCAGTCTGTCCTCTAGTAAATGTAAATCAGAGGGAGAGAAAAATAACAAACTATCCATATCTTCCCTTTTTGCAGATGAGGCAATATTTAAACGTCATTTAAAATGTAATTAACACACCTTCAAACATCAATGTGTGTTGATAGATGTTCATGCCTTGCTTGTTTCCGAAGCGTCTGTGACAGTGTAGGTCACCATTATGGAGTATCTGTCACATGCATGAGCTCCAGGATCATTGTCAGTAAGTCATAATCAATGAAATGAAGTCTCCAGATGTCTCTCAGGCAGAACGTTTTTGTACTAGGTTGTGTACTCCACATTAAAAGTCAATCATGTACTTACTTTATGTCTGATGCTCTTCACATCACCGCACAAGTTACGATTGATCAACTGGAAAGAGTTTTGATATTGCTCACTTATACGCATGAGCTGCTCCCCCAACTGGAATTGAATTTGGATGAAGTTCCTTCTCCATAAGCTCTGCTGCCAACAGTCTTGTGGTGATGCCGAGATGATTCAATTGTTCCATGCAGTGTTGAAGGTCCTTCCTCCATCATCCAAGGTAACTCTCAGCACTGCTGGAATAGATGACCTGGACTTAATCCTACGCTCCTTCAGCTGAAGTGAAGGTCCAATGTGATATGATTTGCTTCAAACAGTTACAGTTGCTTAGTTTGAAAGTGAAGGACTTTCACCACTATCGATCTGGAGATACCAGGGCTTGCGAGTTTGGACACAAGTGACCTGTATACACACTTAATATATAGGACTTCCTCTTTGGGTAGTTTGGGAGCCACTTCAGATAGTTTGCTGGGAATTGGAGCATATTTTCATCGCTCTCGATCCCTTCCTTCACTCCATACATCTGTAGATTGAACCTCCTTGAACATGATCATTGTGATCATCTATGTTGCTCACTCTTCACTCACTCTCATCCAGTCTTTTTCACATCCCCACATTTGCTCATTCATTCCTTTTAGAGATTCTTCAATTTTGTTCAACCTTCACAATTAATCTTTTCTCATTTCTTAAATCACAGCAAACACTTTGACAATCAGATTGCTAGCCACACTTGTTATCTCATTAGCTTTGTTCAGGCCAGCTTCCAGTTTGTTTGTAGGTTTACTCCAACCTTCATTTCTCTTGTGCCTACTTTGGTTTATTTTTATAACTGTATCAAGACAAACAGCATACTTATACTCTATTCAGAAATGTGGGTTTATAGTTCACAAGGTTGGCAGCTCAGTTATTAAGCAGCCATGAGGCAGGGGGGGGGGAACTCTGAAATATTTTATATGTGACAGTGTTATGATGGAGAACCATTGCTTATACCGCACATGGTGCTGTGGGAATTCTTTTGCAATATTGTTTGCAGGGGATTCCAGTACATTATACAGCTGCCTGGGTGTTTATATCTACCAGTGACTAACATCTTCAGTAGAGTGCCAAACACCCACATGACAGGAAGAGCCACTGTATTTTTGGCAGTTGGTACGAAATCTGATTTCCTTCCCACCACCACATTATGCTCAGGTTCATTTCAGGCTTTTTGGAAAATCACTCTGGTTTGACAGGTTCATGTAAATAAGGGGTGTCAAATTCATTTTAGTTCAAGGGCCACATACAACCCAATTTGATCTCAAGTGGGCCAGACCAGTAAAACCATTGCATAATAACCTATAAGTAATATAAAATATAATATAACTTTACTATAATAAACCATCTATTTTCAAAACAGATGAACAGCCTGAGATGCCTTAAGACAAATGAGTGCGGGGTTGTGCATAGCTCAGCGGGTAGAGCACCCCATGTGTTGAGGCTACAGTCCTAGGACTCAGTCTTTTACAGATTGTTTTGCACAGAAGCTGCTGATTGATATTCAATATATATACTGTATTAATTGTTTTTTCAGAGAACTGTAATGTGGTTAGGGTGGAAAAAAACCTCTGAAGCAGCATTTAACATGAAGTAGGTTCTTCACAGTTTAACTTGCTCCTGAAAGCTCCCACTTTACAAAGTTATCCAGTGGGCCAGATTAAACCCCTTGGTGGGCCGGTTCTTGCCCACTGGCTCTGTGTTTGACACTTCTGCTGTAAGGGTTGCAGAGATAACTAGTGTAATTTATCAGAACATATTATTTTATTCAAAATATTAAATCCCAAGATGTTTGCTGTGTTAAAGACTAAAGTGATGGCTAGTAGGAAAAGCACAGGTGTTATTAATACCATTGGCTCTCCCTATCTGGTATTAAAGTGTCCCAATAAGCCATGGCAGTGTGCCAGTGAGCCAGCAGGCACAAATGGAATTCAGCAATTATTTGTATTATTATTTACACCTGTGCTTCTTCTACTGTGACATGTTGAAACGTCTTCCACGAAAAAAGCATCTGGTGCTTTAGATGGAGCAAGAAGAACAGTAATGACTGACAGATTTTTGATGTAAGAGACCAGTCTGCTTCAAACAGCCAGTCCTCTAAACAATTATCACCAGTTTCATTATTTAACATTATTTAATAACCACTTCTGCTGCCTATTTTCTATGTCCAACATGTGCATTGAATAACTAAATGTTGTGTTGGGGCTAATTTAGCTCCTATTTGCACACATGCTTGATGTGAAGTATTTTGTTGGACTTTCATTAAATCATCCATGCAGCTGCTATAGATTAAAAATGAAAATATAGAGCCTGAGTGCTGGTCTGATTGTTGTATGTTTTGTTTTGTTTTTCCCCCAATGCTTCTGCAAAATAATCTCCCTAAAAAGGTTACATTTGGTTTATAGCATTCATTGTATTATTTTTGCCCATAGGTAATTGCGTACTTTAATAAGGCCAACAATCCATTTCTGCTTATTTTATGATGGTGCTTTCTTGGAGATTGATTTGATAGTGGAGATCTCTGTAAGACTTTCCTGAGGTACTTTGAATTAGTGCTACAGGGAAGGTAAAACTGCCTGATCCCACATCTTGTTAAGCACTGTATTAGTGTTTGACAGAGGTCAGCAAAGGTGATTGGTCAGCTATAGAACTTCCAGTCACCAGTATTGTGCTGTGGCATAAGAAGATTATATCCATCAATCCCTGTCCAGACTTACTTATTCTGTCAATTCAGCTGAGGATTACCCTGATCTACTTAGAGGAAAATGGGATTTCAGTAACTAGATACAGTATCTTAAGTTACTGGAACATGCAAAATATAATTTTTGCTACAGTGTGCTAATGAATTCTGTGGTGCTAAAACATCCCATGCAGACTCATGGAATTTTACTCAAGCTAAATTTAACAAACTCACCTCTCTGATTTTGGAAGGTGTGACTATTTTTGAGACCATCAGAAAGGAAGATGAATGTTTTTGGCGAATACACATGATGTATTTTTTGAGACCCCAAATTTTCCGTAATTCGGTGAAATTATAAACATTTAAAGATGAAAGTTTGATATTTTAAAGCTGCAAACTGTTCCGAGACGTCCTGACATTCTCATCCCCCACTTGCTGCCATGAGGGAAAGAAATGCATGAGTAAGGAAAGTCAGCCTAGGGACTACATCTGTATTAATTTTCTTGTAACCTCGATGATCTGAAATCCCCACAACATCTGCTTTATCCAGCTCCCTATAGCCTAAACCATGTCTCCAACTAATTACAACATCTTGAAGAATAAAGCCAATGATGAGAAAAGCAGGTGTGTAGAGCTGGAGGGGCCTGCTAACCAGAATTTCAGGCACAACACAAGTAAATTAATTCACCTAGTAATTGGGTGACCAAGAAAGCGTACAGATTGAGTTTGGGCACAAAGTGAGGAGATATAGTATTCCTCAACACTAAATATGGAATGGGGGATGGGAATGTTGAATTTTAAATGTATGGAAAAAAACTTTACCATTTTCTGTTCTATTCAGGGTCTTTTCAGTCACTTTATCATCTTGGGAGCACAAATATCTGTAGAAAATTTCAAGGCAATGCAGCTATAATAGCTGTTGGGATATGTCAGGGTTGTCCAAACTATTCCGTAAAGGACCATGTGGCTGCAGGTTTTCATTCCAACCAAGCAGGAGCACACCAGGCTTGACTCATTTAGGGCGTATTCACACCTGCCTTGTTTGGTTCGGACCAAACCAAAAAAATCGCTGGTGCGGACCTTTTGGGCTGGTGTGAACACAAACCATCGAACTCTGGAGCGGACCAAACAGTCGGACCGAGACCCAGTCGGAGAGGTGGTCTCGGTTCGCTTCCAAACGGACCAAAGCTTTTTGTCCAATGATTGAACGATCTTTGCACACATGTGGGTTTGTTGACAAATTCTGGCCCACTTGCGAAAAGCGCAATGTGAACAGGAACCGCACCAAACCAAAAAAGAAACATTGTATTTTGGTCCGGACTAAATAAGCGGACCAAAGGACTTTCCTGGTGTGAATACGTCCTTAACAGACTGACACTGGCTAAAAATATGTTGACGTCCCTGTGTTACTTTTGCTTAAGGCAGGCATATCCAAACTATTCCATAAAGGGCCATATACCTGCAAGTTGCTGTTCCAACTGATGAAGATCACACCATTCAACCACCAATCAACTGTCTGAAAAGACTGAGATCAGTTGATTAAATGAGTTAGGCCTGGTGTGCTCCTGCTTGGTTGGAATGAAAACCTGCAGCCACATGACCCTTTGTGGAATAGTTTGAACACCCCTGGCTTAGGAGTTTGCTTCAGCTAATGGGTGGGATTGGAGAGGACCTCAAGAAACTGACACCTGGGTAAATTTAGGCCTCAGCCTATTTAGGTGGCTTCTTTGTGTTTTCTACAAGGCCTCCACCAGTCACATGGGTTAGGGTTTTTGTTTGGTTGGCACACATCGACTATTTCACTCATCCTCACATTGAATTTGTTGCTGACTCTTATATTTTAACAGAGATAAATAGTAAATGTTATTTTAGAGGCTTTCTTCATATATGATTCCATTTTTTGTTGTTGACTTTGAGCTGGTTCATGACAATGTAAACTAGATGATGGACTGAATATAAGAAGACTGCTCAAAAGAACAGTCACTCAGTTGTTTGTGTAGATAAAGTGGAAACTGCTTATAGTGATTATGTCTTTCTGGGTGAAAACGATCACTATGAGCAGATTATAAACTTGCTCTTTTTCTTTATTTCTCGTGCAGATTACCATCTAATTGACATTTGTGTTTTATTACATAATTGTGGCTGTTTCAAGCCTTTGTGGTTTTGCTTGTTGCCTCGTTTGTGGCAGTTTTATCATAAGCTTGAAGGAGACTATTTCCACTGAGAGAAAATGACTTCCTTTTTCTCGTCATGATTTAAACGTGCACGTAGCAGCAGCCTCAGGTGACCAGCTGGAAGTAGACGAGTTATTATGAGGCAATAATGGTGCTGCAGCTGCTAAGTACATATCCTATATGTATTATGGGAGTAAAGTAAAAAAAATTGAATTGAATTTTTCAATATATTGTCATGTATGAAAAGACCCAAAATGAACATTGTAAGCAGACCAATTATTTAAACAACATTTGCATAGGAATTATTCTTTCCCAAGCTATTGGATCCATATAAGTGGCTTATCACCATCCTTGGTTTCCACTGTATTATAGATTTATTGCATTTCACATTTTCCTCAGAAGGACTGGCCTGTGTATGTAGTCTGCTTTTACTCCCTGCATTTTTACCAGTTTTCATAGAGCCACTTCTCTTCCACTTAGCCTCCATGAGTGGCCTTTTTAAAAAGAAAAAGTTAAGTGACAGATGACACTAACAGCAGCGGTTATGACATGCTGTATTTATTTGCTTTAATTTGAGTGGAGGGCAGTCAATTTCCTCACCTTTCCCCTTGAAGTAGGGGCTCTGCTATTCTCTGTTTGCTCTTCAAACATTTTAAAGCTGGGTTGTAATCTCGTGACCTTCCTCACTCTCTGTAAATACACAATGAATATACCAGAGAAGTCACAACTGTATTCCTTACATAGAGTTAGTGTTGGCTACATAGGAAATATAATAATAATAATAAGAAGGAGACATTTGTGTTGATGATGAACTGTTTCTTGAGGGTACATGTCATATCCTGGTTGGATGGAAAGGATCTAACAGAGCTCAAAACCCTGGGGGAACCATGCACTGACCAAATTTAATGTCTGTTGGGGAGAGGTAACTGCAAAAAAATGGTCATTTTGTCTTCAGCAGCAGGTAGCCTCAGGCTAGGTAGACTGAAATACAGCTGAAAATTTGCTGGATCGATCCCGTGGGCAGAAAGTATTTTCTTGTGAAAATGGATTTATAGCTAGTATTACAGTTTTTTTTTCTGGGTTAGTCTGGTGTTCGATTCAATTTAAACCATTTTTATTTCATTGTTAAGCTCATTTATAGTCAAATAAACTTTTCTTTGTATATTTAATAACAGTTTAATCATTCACATTTGTCAGTTCTTTTAGATTTTATTTTATTGCGATATTTGCAACAGTTGCTTTTCATTCGAGCTGTGTGGTTTTCTTACTATAACCTTGATCAGAGGAGCACATTATGATTTACAGCAGGCATTGTTTGAGGAGCACTGCAGGGTTTCCTGCACACGAAAGGGCAAGCGGTGCTGTGTGCTCAGCTGGCTTTGTATGTGTATAAATATACAGGGAATATGGGGACACACAATAGCACTTACTCACAATAGACAGCACCAAGTGTTAAAGGGGGAAGAACAAAATACATTTTGAGTTGCTGAATTTAGCAGTGAGACATATCTCTGGTTTAGTATTGAAATTCAAGCACGGTTAATTCAGGTGTAACTGAGGTGATCCTTTTCCAGGCAGCACAAGAAAGATACAGTTTCTGGCTATAAACTGGAATGTCTACTACAGTTCCTTACTGTATGAATCAAATTAAATCTATGATGCCACTAAGTCTTCCTTCTTAAGCACTGTTTACTTTGAATTACCCTTTATGTGGTGTATTACACTCATGTATATCATCATTCTTTAATATATCTCATAGTGTACATCATACTCTACATATGAATATCATTGTTACTGACTTTCTCCAATTCAGCTATTAGGGGTTACAAGGTAAATGCTAAATGCTCCATTAGGTTCATCATCTAATGGTTAAGTTGTTTGGCTGTTGTTTTGGGCAGTTAATGTACAGTTGGTTTATGGTAGAGCTTTTTAACTGAAAACAGCCATCAAAGTCAAAACAATATGCTAAAACAGGTTAAAAACAAAAATTCAGTGGATGTGATGTTAATTGAATTCCTGGGTGGTAGATCCAATTTTCCACTACAAGTGTCCCCTTCCACATTACACACAGCAGTTTGATCCATTTTCAACATAAGAAGTTTGACATCTGCAGCTTTAAGACTGTTTTAAACATGATATTAATAAAACCAGTAAGAAAAACATATGTCAGGGACAATTAAGTTCATTAACGTCTTAAACTTAAGAGTCCAGATTTTTCAATTGGGAATTTTTACTGTAATCCAGGCATGCCAGCCTCACACTGAATTAAAATTACACTTCAGCTATTAAATAACTGGGTGTTCCCAGGTCATTTATCATCATGCAAATGGACCTTCAGTTTTCCCAAAGCACCGAGAATGATAGTGTCTATACTGCTATTATCTCCCTGAGAAGGGATGAACTGGGGCTAAATTGAGTAATGCTGATAGTGAGGGACACCAAGGAGGTCAGGTCAGCCATTCAGTGGGGACAGTAATGGCCACTTTGTGCCCTGCCCTGTCAATGACTGTGATGATTATAGGTAGGCCCTCGAGCCATATGAATTACCAGGGAAGTCGTGGATGACACTGACACTTGCCAGGGTCTTTGGTTGGTAACAGCTGACAAACACAAAACAGGATAAATGACCTGCTCACCTCTCGCTGGAGGAGTGAAAAACATACATTCTCACCATAATAGTTATCCAATACCTTTTCTTTCTTCTTTCTGCTTGGCTGTTCCAATTGAAAAAAATAAAATAAAAATAAGTCTGTGCAAGCATACTGGCTTCAGGTAAACTGAAGATGATAAAAATACAAATCCTGGTAACATTTTAGATTAAAACCCAAAAATAAAGGGTACATTTGCACATAGTACAGAAAATATGTCAAATTAAAACTACATTAGGTTGTAAAATTGCTGTAGTTCTGTTCCTTTCAAGCTAACGGGAAATTTCAAATTAGTTGTGCTAACAATACTAATACATCATTACACATATACACAATGACCTTTACAAAACAAATACATTTATCTGATATGTGTTCATCTGTGGTGTAGAATCCTAAGTGCTTTCTCACTTTACTTCTCAGATGGTTTGGTGTTGCAATAACCCGTCCAGCATGGCTCACAGGTTTCTGTTTTATATTAACAAAGAGTGAAATTGCTAAATTTGCTGAGGCTAACAAAACATAACAGATTGAAGACACTGTGCAGATAATGATTGACTTTGCAAGAGTGGTCTGTTCCTGGTCTTCACCTGGTTTCACTGGCAATTTCCTAACTAACACTGTGCAGGCTAAAGCCAACACCAAAACAACAACAACCTGTTAACGTTAGCTAACTGTTAGTTCTCTGAATTGGTCTCTCGCTTAGCATGCAGGCTAACAGAACAAGCAAACTTTCTTTTTAACTCTTTATCAATCACACGTATGTTGTCAGGGTTTCTTCAGTGGTCATAAAATTACATTTAACACTTCTTAAGACCTTTCTTAATACCACTTTTCAACATTATAGTTTTGTCAGTACTTTCTAGCTGGATTATTTCTAGCAATATAATTAATCAGTGAGGTGAAATGACCTGGACACAGCTAAATGGTAGAAAATGTATGGGTGTGTTTTAGCTCAGATTTTCATAACTAGCTTTTGTAGCTAGAAGCAGTGTTTGCTACAGGTCTGAAACTCCCAGAAAAGGATATAACAACTTCCTGCGGCACAATTCACTGTCGCAGCAGTCTCACTTGTAGTTTATAAATGAATAACGTATTCTGACAGTCTACAGCAGGCAAGAAAAACCTTTTTATGTCAAATATATTATAAGGCATTTTTTCTGTTTGCGGAAGGACTGATTTCAAAGTTTTTTAAGGTTTTTCACAACCTGTAGAAACCCTGCTTATCTCATACAGATCTCTGTCATATAGCTGCCCATTAGCTGCACTAACTGTCTCTAAACACAGTCACACTCATAGTAACAGTAACCTTTTAAATATCACCCATATGTATTCCTCACAGAAACAGCCTTGTGTATATTTTTACATTAATAGGCAAAGGTATTCACTACCAGTTTTCAACCCAGTGACACCTATTTCATTTCAGTGATATTAGTATGCAGCACAAACAAGAGAACAGTCTGTTACATACAGTATCCGTGGACACTAGTATGCATGAATCATACGTTGTAATGACTGTTCCCGCGCTTGTTAGCCCTGCACAGCAGTATCTAAGAGCAGACAGGTTCCCTCGCACCATTGTTGTCCTCGATGGCATGATGTGAAGCATTGTGTGGAAAATTGCCTGCACTGCGGCTGAGGGGGATGTTTTGTCATGACGCACGCCTCTACAAAAGATTGAAAACGGGATACAGCGTTGTTGACAATGTGCGGAATGGTTTATATTGTGACATGCCCCTTATGTGTGTGTGTGTGTGTGTGTGTGTGTGTGAGGGAACTTATGACAAATATCTGAATGCTGCCGCTGAAAATGTCTTGGATGAAATTTCATCTGTCTGCTCCTCCAAAGTTGAGGACTTCAGCAGGATTCTTGTGGAATAAATGTCAGCTGTAACCTTTGTGGTAAACAGAGTCAGGGATGATTTTATTTCCACAAAGCCCTGTCTTTTTATTTTGATACATTTATATGACTGCACATATTGTGGATGTGTTACATTGTAAAATGCCTAGATGCAGACTAACCAAATCAGATATTTATGAGTGAAAACAAAATGAATCTCTTTGTTATTTATCAGTCAGGGCCACATTTCTCTGAAGGACTTTAATTTTGTTAGACTGAGCTTCTCAAAACTGATCAATCACTGTAGTTTTTAATCGCAAAACAGGAGCAATTATGTAAATATGGAGACTAATAACCAGAAAAGCTCCCTTGTTTCTTTGCTTGGGTGGCTTGTGTAACCAGGTTTTCTTTATGCATGCAAGCAAATTAGTCATCAGCTTTTCTTTTCATTTCTTACCAGTTCGCTGGCTGTTGACTGCGATCACAGTCAAATATTTTCAAATCAATGATGTGATCATTATTTTGTGCATTAATGTTTTGTAAGTGTTTTCTTAACCAGGTGGGATGTATAACTCCCTATAATATACGTCATATAAGTGTGTCACAATAACTACTTTTGTTGGACGATATATTGTCTCAGAAATAATCACAATAAACAATATTATTGTCATTTGAAGATCATTTTATACCACTGATATAATGATTATATAATAGCATAATAATGCTAGGAAGCAGGGGGTGGGTTTGGAGAGTGGGCGTGCTACGTTTTGTAAAAACACAGACTGGGCCAGGAGTTATTTACCTTTAATTCCATATAAGCGGCGCCGCTCGCTCAAAAATATGATCATGGTCATGTCCATGTATCATACGATAAGTCCATATATAGACATGATGATGTTGATATTTCTGTTATTGTCATATAAGTCAATAATTATTTTGACTTATACATTAATATAATAATCTGAAAATTAATATATTATTAAAAAGGTGTGAAGTATGACTGGTGATGTGATCTAAAAGGGTTAAAAAGACTTTTATAAATGGTGCCGTATTATTATTAGCTGTTACCTTACACAATTTGTCATTTTTAATACAGTTGAATCTACAGCCTGTCATTTTGTGGGAGATGTGTGCTCTTAAGTGTTCCAGCCCTACTTTGTGATTTTATGTAAGTCTTGGCTAGTGAGGCGTAGGAAAAGAAAGAGGTCAGTCAGATTTTATTTGGACAATGGGAATACAGAGTGAGAAAGAATGGGAGAAACAAAGGATGTAATGGTCCTGCAGTGTCTGCACCAAGGCCAGCAGAGACACTTATCGCCGCAGAGGCACACTCTCTGCAAGATCATAAAGAGAAAAAAAAGAAAAAAGAAACACAAATTATATTAAATGCTGCAATTCCAAGGATACGAATGATAAATATCTTAACCTTAGCACAAATTAGCCTGAGGATAAGTGTGCTTGTGCAGTCTGCATAGTGGTCTATTAATCAAATAGTGTGATAATTATAAGGTGCATCATTTCTGTGATGAAATAAACAAAAATATTGATGTTACCAGCACTGTTGTCGTTCCTAGACTCATCCATTTTTATGAAGAAAGATTTCATTTTGCAAAAGGCTGATACAGGCTGTACACACAACAAAAGAAAAAACCACAATGGGATGAAATGTTTATACTCCTGACATGCATCTTCACCAAACTACCTTTCAACTTTGAACAATTGTAGACAAAGGCCTCTGTGCTTTATTTAATGCATTATTCTCTTTACATGATGATCAGTGTTTGATACGACACTGCAAAGCTTGATTTTGTTGGCGTGACCATCCTCGGTAAAGACTGAATGTTCCTTGAGTTGAATGAGTCTGATGATGTGTTGTGTGGAAAATGCCATTGCTTAAGCATTTAATCATGCTCTAATGAAACAGATGAGGGATATCAACAAGCAATTTGGCTTGTTGATTGAACACAGTAATAGAGATCATACAGAGAAAGCTTTCAATAGATGCTGTAAAACCTTTTAAATGACTAATTTCTGTGTTTGCCAGGTGGAAAACACAGTGCTTCTTAACAAGAATAGCATACAGATGTTCAATGGCATAAAGAACTAGTTCTGCAGTCTAATTGAAATGAGCTTTCACTTTGTTTAAATGCACTTTAATGCTGCACCGCTAGCGGCTGAGAAAACATAATATTAAACTGGTGAAAAGAACAACTGCTAATGGAAACAAATTTGTACCGTTGACTCACTGTGTGTACGTATTGATTTGCATGCACCCTTGGGTCTCTTTCATTTCTCCTTGGATTTTCATTAGAAGTGGAGCCAGTGGAAAGCAGCCGAGGCCCTCTCCTGCATCATGTCTGCGGTTTAGCTCGCCGGTGGTTTCAAGGCCGGAGGCGATGTTTCAGCTACACAGGCTCCACAGACTCGTGGATGGACTGCAGGCTAACATCATCCCCGGTGTGAGTGTGTGAAAGGTAGGGGGATGAGAGGAGGGTCCGGATAGTGTGTGTGTGTGTGTGTGTGTGTGTGTATTGCAGGATATCTAGAAATGTGTAACACTTCCCATCTGAAAGAACCGGATGTTGGATCACCATTGGGGAAAAAGCCTCTATTTATTCATTTTAAAGTTTAATTAGAGGATAAACCCCTTATAACCCACTTGAGATTTTCGAGGAGATCATGTGACTGAGAAGATAGTGAAGGAGGAGGGTCTTCTTATGAAGTGTGGTAAACAACCTCCATCTGTGTTCTCCTCTGCTACCTGTGAAGATACTATATGACAGTGTATGAAGTGTATCCGCTTTTATTTCTTCTGCTCTTGTCTTCCACAGCAGAAACCACTCCTTCCCCGGCGTCTGTAGGGGAAAACATAGATGATGAAAGCACATAAAGAGAGATAATAATGTACTTCCCTGCGTGCCTCCCTTGGTGTACAGTAATTGTTGTGGCATCGTAATGGAACCTGAAGCAAACATTCTGAAGGGCCCTAATGTCATCATTATCTCCTGCTGAGGTTAGCCGTGTGTGTCTCCTCAGGGTCTGCTTGTGTTGTATCAGGCACACGTCAGACGCATGTTAGGGGTTCCACCTGTAGTAGATTCACTCTGCTTGGTTCCTTTGTAAGGGAGTCTTAGGCAACAGAGATATTGATTGGATCGGTAAAAATAATGATCAGGCACAACTAAACGGTTCAGCAGTTTCTTACTTTTTAGTTCTTTTATTGAGCAGTCTGCTACTTTGGACGAAAATGTCTCAACAACTATTAGATGGAGTGCCATGAAATTTAGTAGCAGCATTCATGTCGTGCCTGGATGATAAATATTAAAATAAATTTGGTTATTCCTTCATTTTTCTTCTAGTGTTACCATGAGGTTGACATAATGTTTATTTGGGTGAAATGTTTCACAAACTATTGGATGGACTATTGAACTTTGGCTTGGACGTCCACCTCCCGCTCATGATAAATTGTAATAACTTTGGTGATCTTTGACTTTACATCTAGCATCATTATTTTGGAAGATGTCTTGGGTCTTTATAGACAAAGTTTTAAAGCACAAAATAAATATATGTGGGTGTCAGTGTTCCATAGACATGGATCTTATTGATGGGGAATTTTGAGCCCCTCTCCACTCACAAATGGGTTTTTGCTTCTTGTTCCTTCACTTAGATGTTTGAGCATCACTGTGCAAAATTATGTATGAACAGAGTTTGTTTTCATATTCATCTGCAGATGGTGGAAAGTTTCTCTGCGCTCATTTTAAGTCTCACTTTAAGGCGAGGGGAAAAAACAAGGGTAGATATACTTCTGGTGCCTGTTATATAATGTGCATGCCAGTTCAGCATAAATAGTCATTACAGTACCTGAATGTAACTCCAGTTCTGTGAGTACATGCGTAGCCCTCTAGTCAACTGTAACTGAGAGTGGAGGGGGATGAAGGAGACACTATATTGTTTAAATACAGGGATAATTATGCATATTTTAATAATAATGATGGTAGTGACACAATGTGAATATGGGTAACCAGGGTAACTTGGCTAAGCTGTCAGCATGCAATCTGCATGCTACTCTACAGCTATGTGGTGCACTGCCAGAAAGTCCCTGGTTAATCAAACATAAAGGCCCCTGTCTTATACAGCATACGCCTGCTTCCAATAAAGGCCTGTTACCCTCTGTAGTTGAGCTAAATAAAGGCCCAGGCCACTATTTGAGGAAATATGGTCATATGTCTTAAACATATCTGGAGAGGTCTTTACATTCTTGCTATTAAAGAATGTAGCGATACTGTCTTACTGTACTGCTAACTTACTTTTTTTTGTGAGCACTGATTGAGTTTTTGCCACCAGGGTCTTTATTATAAACAGGAAGTAAACAGGAAGAATAATGCTGAAGAAAAGAGACAAAAAAGAAGCTTTGCATAGTGATGGGCAGCAGAGGTGTCTCTGACTGCAAGATGAAAAAATGAAAAGGAAATGTAAACCATAAAGATTAGTGGAAGTGGTTGCAAACTCAACCGAGAAAATATGAGATCAGGGATCTTTTATATCTGACATGAAGAAGGCATTTCATTTTGCCTCATTAGGCTCATGATGAAACACAAACAGGTCAAAGACTTAAATTCTGTTGATTAAACGGTTCATATACTGATTAATGATGGCAGGGAATGTCGGTAGAGCAGGCTTGGGAATTGACTAGGCAACTTATTAAGGATAAAAACACAAATAAATTATGCAAAAAATAATAATAAAAATAAAAATTGAATGAAAAAATAAGAACAATCAATGAATCAATAGTATGTTTAGTGCTAGAGTGCTAGAGTCCCAAACATCCAACCAATACATACATAATGAAAGATACAGGATTACATTACAATTATAAAGGTGTATAAGGATTTTCTGATTGTACTAAAATATAAATAAATATAGAAAAGCATGAATATTGTTGACATGGGACACGTTTTCTAACCTAAAGTTGGTTCGTATTAGAGTATGAAGGTTCATCCCACCCTGTGCATTTTGTATTTATCCATCAGGTACCATTTCACACAACAGTGTACACAGTCTGTCTCATTATAGTGTAGCTAGTTAAAGATACTAATCAGTACTGTTCTGTCCAAGGCTTTCAGTGTGTCGCCTTCATTTTGGGTAATTTATTTAAGTATGTGAACCTTTTTAAGTGCAATATCAAATGGAACAATAAAGGTCCTAAAACTATCTTTTAAGACAAAGCTTCTCTTCAACACAAGGCCTTAAGATCCTTATCATTTCTGTTGAAGTTGTAGTTTTTGTAGCGCACATTATTAAACTAATTTGCAAATTACCACAAACTATGTGACAACATGAAAGGGGCCCCTAAAGGTCTGTGACCCCGGGGCAGTTACTGCCTCTACCCAGTTGGTGATACAGCTTTGGGTTCTAACGGTTAAACTCAACATTTAAAAGAATAAGAGGGACTCATTTATCTCCACTATAATTACAATTCTTCATTTGCACATGAAGCATCTTCTGTCTGTACAAGCACTTAGCATTTTACACTAATGAGTAACATGTTTGCATTCTGCCAAGCTATTGAATCTTTGTCCAATCTTATTAACTAGGGTGGATATTTTAACCGTTTGTTATTCATATAATTAAGCTTTCATGTGGATTTATTGTTCTGCTTATTGTGTTTTGATTATGGTTTTAATGTCAAATCTCATTTGTAATCTAATCTTCCTTTACAAGAGATTGAATTGAAACACTGAAATCTTTAGTTCATTTCCTGGCATGTTAAATTTCTGAGGAGCTTTTTATCTGTCTGAGTCATTGCACTAAATATAGACATGAATTATGTCCTAGTAAATGCATCATCTTACCTGTCTGTTTAAAACCATGGAAGTAAATTATGTATTTTAGTACAGTATCAGGCTCTAAATGTCAGAAAGGTCCACTGTCACTTAAATAATGTATTATTAGCCAGCTTTAAAGGTATACTATGTAGGATGTTCCTAAAAAAATGTATAGATTAGATATTATCTTGCTATGTTAAGGACATTTATGGGTGTCAACCTTGGTGTAATGGATGTGTAGCCCCCAGTCATGGGGTCACAGGGTGTGAGGTCGAGACTCGTAGCATAGCGACCAGATTTCATCACACGCACACAAAGCAGAGAGGACACAGCAGAAAGGATGAAGCTCTGCATTCACACAAAATCCAGCAATGAGGCATCTTCCTGCAGATTTGTGTGGAGGTGTGGGCGTGTTTGGTTGTGCTTTAGAATGTAACCGCTGTGAAACAATCAGAAAAGAACATTTTATTTCTGTCATTCACGGCTTTGTTGTCGCCAACGCCACTCACTCGCTAGCTCGCTCGACAAAGCTGCTCTCTTTCTCTCGCTCTCTCTCTCTTTCTCTCTAGTGTGGAGCTGGGGAGGAGGCCAACTTTGAATGCTGTGTGTTTACAAACACCAACCGACAAAATACTGCATAGTATACCTTTAACTATGTTAATGCCTTTGAATAATTCAGCATTGGCAGAATGCATGAAGCTAGGGGAATAACAAATGCAAGGTCTGCCAGCACCCACCTTTTCCAACAAACAGCAGTCATCTAAACCCACATCCTTGAGACCCCCCCCCCCCCCCCCCCCCCATACACACACAGAGGATGGAGTGCTAGCCAAGGCTACCAGTCTATCGCTGTGGGAGAGCCTCTACTCATGAAAATGTAAATGCAGGTCCCATGTAGTGATTATGATCCAATGCAATTTGAACAGCCATGACCAGCTCAGAATAAACAGCAATTGATAGGAAGACGACCAGTGAAATCTCTGCCTTTTCAATCTTTTAATTAAGGTGCAGAGGAACCCAATCAGGAAGAGTGAAGGGCAACAGGCTCTTTGTTAACACAATCAAGCATCATCTTTAAAGAGGCACTGAGGAAATGAAAAGTAACTGTCAAAAGGATTAAAGCCTTTAAAAACAGCCACCACTCAAGGATAAAGGTAACACAATGGCAGCATATTAACTGTAAATAAACTAATATGAAAGATATAAAGGGATTCTTTTGCTGGTATGTAGTTATTGATACCTTTTTCATAACATTTCATATGTGATTTAAAGAAAATTGCACCTTTCCATTTCTACATCAATTCATATGAAACTGTGAAACTGAAAAAATGTAGTGAAAAATGTGCATAATAAAAAGATAGAGCATTATTACACTGAGTTTTCAGTTTTGCCACTTGTCAAGTCTCAAAAAATGTGCGTATGGATGTATAACCATATAATCAGAGTGTATAAAATACCCTCTGACAACTGAAGGCGTTGTGTCGTGAGCACTCTTCCCTAAACAGAGTAGGCATACATCAACATCCTATAAATAACAAATAGAATTTGTTAGTAAAAAATATTTTGAAACAGGTTTAAAGATGTGAATTTATGTTCCTCCGACAGTCTAACACAGCTCAATTTCCAAACCGGTACTCACGCTTCCACCTGCGAAGCTCAACACGAGCTGATCTGTTACCCAATTATCTCTAAATCAATTCAGAGCTGACCTGTTCATAAAACCTAACCTGATCTGAGATTAAATACAGGCTCAGAGCAGCTGCTTGGCAGTGCTTGGAGCAGGATGATACCATGGGAGCACACATCTGGAAAACTATATATATAAAGAAATTAAAATTAAAATTAAATGTAAGCAAATGCACTAGTATGGTGCAGATAGTGGAGACAGCAGCACCATACATGTTTTCAGTAGATTGAGTTCACTTTTGTTTCCTATTGCTTTGTTCAGGTTGATGGCACAGGATCGCACTCATACCTCTCCAAAATCTTGTTTATCTTATGCACAACTGGTACAGCATGTGTACCTTAAATTCACTGTTTAAAAATGTGGATGAAACAGTGATGGGACATGTACTTTGGAAAACACTCACTAGCAGATTTCCCAAATTCATTCTACTGTTGTCAGCATATCTGGGTGATGTAAATCAATATTTGGAGTGTCCTGAATTTTGAAACTACAGGTGGTACTTGAATTTGAATGAATTTGGAAGCATGGTGTTTGAACTGTGAAGTTATATACAGTAGTATTATATGTATCGTTGTTACAGTAAGTGCGGATGACTGTAGTTTTATAAAAATCAGCTTCAGCTAAACCCAGCTGGAGAAGCTGGTGGAAAATGACTTGAAAAATAAAATGAGCTAGTGAAATATAAAGGATGTAAAATGAATTAAGATTAATTTATTGTAAAAAAAAAAAAAAAAAGACTGGTGATAGAGGAAAAAAAACATTTTTGCATTTTTCTTTAACAACGGAAGGAAAAGTATTCAGCTTATATTTCCTTTTCCCTCTCTAATTTAAATAGTAAAATCCTAAAATTATATATTGATGTATTCAGTTACATTTTTTTGATAACCTCTTTCTACGTCTTATCAGTTTCATGGCAGCATAGTCTACAACAGGGAATGATAATATGAGAGATTCCCAATAGAGCCATGTTCATAGATTTAAATTCTTAGCGTGTGGCTGGTTGACATGACGGTGGTCTCAGTTTTACTCTGACTGACGTGGTTTCATGCTGTATTGCTCACACATCTCATCCCATACAACACTGCTCATCCCTCTCAGACGCTACCAGCCTCCCAATGCAAGACAAAGAAAGACTTCTGCCTCTGACAGACGCTTCTGGAAAAAGAAGAGAATTGGGTGGGGGGGGGGGGGGGTTTGAGGTCAGCGACTTTTGAGACTCTGAAGAACTCTGAAAAGTCAAGTAAGACCTGTATTTAGTTGCCCTTGTGCCACAACATCTTCCCCACTGCCCTTGGAGGTGAAATGAGAAATTGCTTTCATGCTTTATTGAAAGTCAAAAAGGAGGAAATATGGCAATGATGGAAAGCAGACTTCATGTCGAGCATTCAAAGCTTATGGTCAATGTTCAGATTTGATGGTATAATTCTATAGTATAGAACATTATAAGAATAGTTGAAAGAATGTTTGATTTCTTTAAAGTCAGTTCAGAGAGACTGAAAATGTATTGTTGCTTTTCTTCCACCCTGCCTTTGCACTTCCTCTTTTTCTTGTTTTCAATAAATTATTATATTGTGAAGGAGATAATTTCTTCTGAGGATAAAGTTTCAGATTAATTCGAACTGACAGTGCAGGTACTCACCTTCAGCTTTCTTCTCCAGGAAAACAAATTTCACATGCCAGGAAAGGTAGAACATGAGATACACAGTCAGCAGATGGCTCCATTTACAGCAGTTAATGGCTTGTGGAGACTTTTGTTCTTTTATCTACCCTGATTAATCTATTTAGAAAATGGCATACTCTCATGGACATAATGTATGAAAAACTAGTCACCATAATGAAGTGAATAATTATTTAGCTTAGCTCCTTTTAGAATCTAGAGTTGTACAGTAATGCTGTAGTTTAATTCTTGTTTGTTTTTATGTTCTTTATTCTTTGGAATTTGTATGACTTTATTTGGTATTTATTTTGCTTATGCAATGTCTAAAATTTGTAGTATTAGTTTCTGCCATGGTGTATGTAACACACTACTTTGCATAATCCTCAACAAAGATGTAATACAACAAACTTAACTTGGCACATAACATATTGGCATACCAGCAGTTTCAGTTATTGTTGTCGACAGGATCTTGGAGGTAATTTAGAAACAATGATTCTGATGATAAATCAAATGTATGCTTTATGTAAATGTATCTAATCCTTAGGTAAGTTATGAAAATGTGCTTCTTTCATCATTTTTGATACTGTCTCTAATCTTTATCAGTGATAGCTAAGACTTATCCTTTGGTATTTGAATACAGAAATCCTGACAAAGTCATTTCGTAGCAGGTAATTTAACACAAAGCAGAATGGGGATAAATAATTATTTAGCTTAATAGACCTTTTTCACAGCAGACATTTCTTTTTGTCATAGCAGGAAAAGCACAGGTGGAACTGATTGTAATGGCTGAGATCCATTCATGCCCATGGAGGCCATTAATGTTATTAATTGCAACTGTGATTCTACCGCTTTGATATGTCCGAATGTCTGTTGTGAAGACCTTCTGTTTCGCCTAAAAAAAGATATTGGTGGGGGTTTTTTTTGGTTTCATGATGGCATCTGGTTTAGATGGCATTGACTTTTTCAGTGTAGTGGAGGGGGGGCAAAGACTAGAGGGAGAATAACAGAAAGAACTGAGTTCCTGGTGAGTTCTCATGTCAGTCAAATGCTGAACTGAACACACACACAAAGAAACACTACCACAGGAATGACTGGTGCCTTCCCTTTCTAGCTTACCTACAGCTAATGTAGAGTAATGTATTTTGGCTGTTTGGGCCAAATAAAAACGGATGATCCAGCGATCCATCTTGTAGGAGTAACTAGGGCTGGGTATCATTAAAAAAATAACAATACCAGTAGGTAGCATCTTGGCTGCGGATCTGCTAAGAGCACTAACTCAAATTCACCATGACTTTACCACCACAGATGGGTTGTAGCTGCTGTGGCAGTGGGCCAATCAGTCACATTAAATTGAAGAACACTTGCTTTGATTGGCTGTGAGCAAGTCCATACAAATAGTCATATTTGGGAGCTCTGGGTGCAAAAAGGATCAATTGCAGGTATTGTATGACGGGAGACGTTTTGATACTATTTGGTATCGATTTATTTTGATCGATACCTTAAAAGGTATCCAGTAGCGATTACAGCCCACAGAGTAACGCAAGGCGAAAATTCACTTTGTGTTCTGTCTGAACTGACCAACATTAGCTTTCTAGCTTATCTCATTTTATTAAACAAGCACAGGCTATAATTTGTGTTGCACCTTGCTAATGGAGCTACCAAGATTATTGACCAACATTCTTATTAGAAAAGGTAGACAAAATTCTGTATTTCCTTCTTGTATGCTATATTGACTAGCGCAAGTTTGTTTACTTTGTGTTTTGTCAATCACACTTGTAGCCACATTTGTTCGGCCACTCTTACTTGGAGACTAAAGGAGCATTTTTGGTGTGTCTTTACTCCAAATACTTTACTTTGTTCCTTTCTGTCATAAAACAAGTATGAATACCATACTGACAATAATTTTGACTGCAAAAAGAGAGGTACTTTTAGTTTCAATTGAACTTTAATGGTGCGTTCCATTCGAGATGCAGGTCGTAAATTTCCAACCTGGAGTTGAGTTTGAAATCGAGGTGCATGAAATTGTCTGAGTTTCCCTGTCAGAGCTCGGATTTTGAGAACCAGTCCATAAAACATTTTCAAGGAGGAGGATGGAATTTTTTGAGTTGTAAATTGTCTGGAATACAGCATTAGACAGGGCTTAGCTTCCATTAGCTTCCACTGCAACTTTGTGATAATGCATGGTAGTCTGTTTGCTATTATATGACAGGTCCCCATATTAAAATACTCTTGATTGTGAATGTCACTCTACACTGTCTGGAGCAGCTCATCTCTATCTGTTTTGATTGGCTGGCTATGTTTAAGTGCTCATTTTATAACCTGTCCACTCAAGAGAAGTAGTTTTCTGTCAACACTTGTAAATGTCATACCTGAGTGCTGTTCTTATGTCAACTCTGGCTCAGAATCCAGCTTTAGTAATCCATTCAACAGATTAGTGTTACATGAAAAATCTCCTCTTTAATCTGTGGTCAAGGCTATTCTGTTAATTGATTTATTTATGGCTGAAGCATCAGGGACACTCAAGCATTAAATGTTAATGTAAACACTTAATCCGGAATAAACCAGATTAACCCTCCGGTTGGCCTCTGGGTTTAAATTAACACCTGTTGTTCTCAGGTCAATTGTGACCCAGGAGGACAACAGGAATTAACTCAAGAAGGATTTAAATTAAATGAAGCCTTTTGAACTGTAAAATATGTTAAAACCTGTGGTAATAAATTGGAATGAACTGGGTTAAAAAGGTCGATTTTGACCTGGGACTGTGCAACTTTGACATGAAGACAACAGGAGAGTTAGGTCCAAATTATAGCTCCTATATGGCCAATAACCAGGCATCACTGGGTCCTGACTGGTCAATAAAAAGACAAATGGGCCTTCAGTATTTTATGATATTGTGTTTTACTATCAAGGACCTCTCTTGGTATTAAGTATTACAGGATGCTGATTAATATTTCTTATTTTCTGTAATCTAATCAATGATCATAACAAGCTAAAAGACTCACCTTGGCTCTCTCTGGTTGTCAGAGATCCTCAGAATTGAGACATGTTATGGCCATTAATAACTCCCCCAGTCTCAAAATGACTTGTCACACACTTCATTACCATGAAGACTTATGTGTTCTGGTAGTATTGTGACTCTCTGCAAAGACAAAACCATTACATTTGTTGTTGTTTGTACACTGCGCTGTCATTCACAATCTTGACTAGTATGATGCTACATGATATCTCCATGGTGGATAAGCACTTGCTTGCATCTTGGGTTGAAGCAGACCACAATAAGGCCAAAAGGCAGCATTAAGATAAAGCTCCTGCCTGCAGATGATAAATGAAGTATTCACTGTATCACTTAGTTCTTTGTTTCCCTTGTTCCACCTGGCAGAATCAACCACAATCTGCTTCAAAACATCCTTCCGTCAACCGTTTGAAAAGGTAAGTGTTGCTGGACCTATCAAGGCTGTCATGCAGTTTTTTTTTCTTTCCAGAAGACGTATCAAAACAATGTGGCATTTCAAAATGCTACCGATTTGACTGGTGCTGTCTCCTGAACGTATGCACTGTCTCAGATTAACAAAGAAGCCGTTGTGTGCTTATTTTTATCTGGTTATTTATAGGCAACACAGGTTGTTCTTGTGGCTCAGACAGTGTTATCAGATTGAAGTGAAAAACTGTCTGCTTTTATAGGGACTATAAAGAACCTGAGAACACACATACATGGTAAAGATAAACAAAGATGGTCTTATTTCACTTTGTGGTGTGACTCAGACTTTTCCAAAAGTAATTTTGCTTTTTGTAATACTGTTTTTTTTTTTTTAAAAAGCTGGGAAGAAAACACAACACAGCCCCAAACAAACAAATCAATTAAATGCCTGTGGTGAAGCAGATCTCAGGACTGTGGGAGTTTGGCTGCTACAGAAATATGAGTTGTGTTACAAGGTGACTTATCACTCATGTTTTTTTTGTTTTTTACACAAATCCATTATTTGCCTTCATTTGTTTGGATTTATTTTGGTGGATGTAACATTTTCCAACATGAGTAGTATTTGTTGCACGATGTACAACAACAACAACAGTGTTGCTCATCCAGCCAGCAGCAGTGAGGGATTGCAGTAGATGAGCTCTATAATCCACTGGTGAGAACAAAACTCTGCTCATCTATCTGTAATTACAGCAAATGTGTGTTATGTGATGGTTGTTCTAATTCTCAGAGAATAGTTTAGGGGAAAAAAATATTTCGAAGGATACTCTGCTCTTACAACAGTCCTTCAGACCCTGCAGGAGTAGGTCTACAATGGTAGATCTACTCATTTACAAGCTTCCTTAAAGTCCAATTTACAAAAATGTAATGTTCATTCCCCTTGTGTCCTTAAGCTGCTCAAAGCATATAAACAGGCAAATAGGGAGAACATCTACAATATTTGATGCCTGCACAATCACGGAGACCTTGTGAAAAATGTAGTTAAGGGAATGTGCCAACCATGCACTGCTGTATAAAGGAGCAAGTGAGAGTTGCTGCTGCATCTGGAGGTGATGTCAAACCAGGTCAGGAATGCAATTAGTGTATGTTATTCTGGATTTAATCATAAGAAAATGTCCATTATAATAACGCTAGACAGGAGTTAGTTGCTTGGTTATGTGTAGAGAATGGATAAAGCTCTGGTGCACATTATATACTTAAAGCTATTGATTACTATATTTAAAAGTGTATTTATCCTTACATCTTTAACAGTATGGTCTATTGAGTAATTTTAGTATTTAGTTGAACATTGCAGCATTTGGTTACTCTCTCTCTCTCTCTCTCTCGCTCTCGCTCTCTCTCTCGCTCTCTCTCTCTCTCTCTCCCCTGAAAGGAAAGAATATACTGTATATCTGCAGCCTTTGGACAGCTTATGCAACAGGGAATAGGTTTAATTTGAAAACAAGTTAATAAAATTGTCACATTCAGCCATATGGTCCACACGATAAGCCTCAAATTAGTTTCCCCTGGTTTTTAACAGGCTAACACGGATCCAGACAAACAAAAAAACAATAAATACATGTATGAACATTTACCACTTTTTATTGATTGGGGTTATGTTATGAGCTCCACTCTGATTTGTCAAGATACACATTTTAGCATGAATTTATAAACGCCTTTTATTATATTTTAGCAAATTTGACATTTTTATGGTCATGTCAGCAGGGGACTAAATGCTGACTGACAGCCTTTAGATTTTTAAGATATTAAATGTTGAGGCAGAAAAGTCATACATCACTTAGAAATGCCAAGGGCAATTCTTTTCTGGTTTGATATGGAGAGCCAATGAAATCCTCTTCAGTGGACTGTGCTCTGTAGTAAGTGAAGCCTTTGTAGAAGAACTGAGGCACATAATGAAATCTACCAAGTGAAGGCAGCTCACAAGAGCAATAAAATGTTTCACTTATTGTCATTGGCACCACTGATTTAGCACTGGTCGAGGTTCTTAAATGAAGGATTTCCCTCACGCCGTTCTTCTGGTATCTAGACTAACATGTCAGTCTGAGTATTAGCATGTGCACACGTGGGTAAAGCGACGCTCCCCTCCTGTGAGAGCCATGCGTGACCCACAGAGACGATCCTTTGTGACAGACCTCAGCTCTGTGCAGGACTTCATAAAACATTTATGGGAGCCTGGTGAGGTCACCTTGAGACCGCTGCTCTCTCTGCTCGCACATGCCGGACTGCTTGTGGGACTACATTAACATCACTTTTTTTATCATGCAGGTTCATGAACTGCTGCAAGTTTGAGTCATAATTCATAAACAATAAGAAGATAATGGACAGAGGTAAAACCTGAATGAGAAAAGACTGTTCTTGTCTGTGTTATAAAAACAACAATTTGTAGAAGCATACAACAAAATCATATTTTTATGTAGATTTATTTTGCAAATGTATCATTTTGTACATTAACTGAACTGATCAGAACATATTGAACAGATAGGATTCAGGACATGGTGGAGGGTAAATATACTGAATTTACCTCTCAGATTGTGAAACAGTGGTGATGCAGCCCAGAACAGTCAAATGTTATTCTTACTAAATATCAGTTTGCAGCACAGGCTCGGAGGTAGGGGAGAAAGGACACAGATGGAAGCGAAAGACAAGAGACACAGAAGTGTGATAGATATTTAAATAAAATGATAAAGGAGGAAGAAGGAAAGAAAATGATAAAGATGCATCACAGGAGTCAGCTGATGCAGAGATATGTACAAATGCTAAGATCAAAACCTGCTATAAAATGATGAATTTCTTTATAACACCTGATAGTATATGATTATATTTTTCAGTAACATGTAGTGTGAGGGATTATATTAAAATTCAGTAATTATACTACAGTTTCTAATCCCAGTAACACTCACAAAAGTAAAGTAAGAGTAATGTAACTAATCACTTTTGAAAGGAGTAATTGTAGGAATAATGCAATTACCTTTTATGAGGATTAATATGCAAATCATTACATTTTTTTAAGTAGCTTGCCCAGAGCGTAGCAGTTAAGTTGGTTAGTTTTAATTACAGTTTAAAAACACAAATAAATGCTAATTTTGTGAAAGTCAGACCTTTGCATATGTGTGAGATTTGGTTTGAGGTAATAAACTCATTTCACATTAGTTTCTTTTGTAATTTAGTTATATTCCAAAACTGAAATGAAAATTAACATATAGATTGTGTTTGATTCAAGATTACTTTTTTAAATAGAGACTTTTAGCACTATGTATTCATTCATCATGGCTCTACAGCCACTACAGCCCTGACCTCGACCTAGTTTTTACCCCAAAATATTCTAGTAGCCTATGCTTAAGTTAAAGCATTTTAATCAAACTGGACAAATAGAGCTGAATACTCTTGCTGCTAACCTTTTCTTTTACATGGACTGGTGCACCAATAACATCCTCAAATATTTAAAAGTGCTCCGGATTAATGAAAAAAAAGCTTCCAATGAACAACATATAATCAATTCTATCTCAGTGTTGCTTCTCTGTAAATTGTACCACCAAATATGAGTCTTGTCAATAAGTGAATGACCACCACTGGTCCATAACACATTAGCAGACACCACAGCAAATGCTAGGTTTACGCTGCTATGTAAGGCAGCTAATATCAATTTGATATTAAGGCCACTTTCACTCTAACAAAGTGGTGAATGGTTTGAGTGCTTATTAAAAATCTGAACAGTAATATCCAGTGATCAGTAATATCCAACACTGCCATTAACCTTTTATAATTTTCCTCATCTCTGCGCCATCCACATATTTTCACCATATTATTATACAGCAATGGAAAATATTGAAATCCTTATCTCAAGTGGAAGCAGTAAAACCATAGAAGGTTGAATTTTTTAATGTTTTAGCAAGAAAATGACTCAAAAGAGAAAGTTCCCATTGAAAAAATGGTCATTTTAGGATTACTGTGAATTATTCTAAGGCTGAACGTGGTCTTATACCATGTTATACTTTTCAGTGGAAAAGAAATCACATTTTAGAAACTTATTGTGTTTTCATTCAACATATTGTAACTAAAACTGTATATATTTGTATGTGTATAATGTTGGGTAAAGTGTTAAATATTTCCCTTAGTAAGTAAAATACAAAGTCATATGAATTAAATCCACAAAAAGCACTTAACTTAAATCAATTGCTGGACATTGTGGAAAATGCACTTACTCGCTTTATATGAAATACATTATACATTAGTGATATTTAGAGGCTCTGGTATGTGGATTTGTTACTCTCAGACAGAGCTAGGCAATCTGCTTCCTCCTGATTCCAGTCTTAGCTTCCAGCTGTTATCTGTAGCTGCAGTCCTACATTATACTCCAGGCAAGTATGAGACTGGTATTGATTTTTCATCTAACAAGAAAGCAAAGGGCATTTTTCCAGAAAGTTGGATTATTCCTTTAAAGCTACATTCATTGATTTTTCTGGCCACTTGGGGGCAGTGTAACAAGCTAAAACCATTAATGTATTTATGTATAATACCTGATAGGGTGCTGCTGCTCAGCCTTGCAGCCAATTTGTCCCAGTGGTCACTTGCGGTATTGCAGCAAAATATTCCTCTGCGGCTCAAAAAGCATTTTCCTTATAGACTGCCATTGTAAACTGTTGACAGGACACCTTTGAACAGCAGACAACGTCAATTATGATTCTTTTTAATATCAATGTTTGACCCATGAAGGTTAAATATTTGTAAAACTTTCCTTGAGCCAAGAAAAGAGATTTTTAAAATTCTATGACATTATCACAATGGGCCTAGAGGGAAATGCTTCACTGCAGATAAAATTTGCAACTAGCTGATGAACACAGTTTGGTTTTGGGCATGTTGGTTTCTTAGAGGGATTTTCTTGTTTTTTTGATGATGTGATGAAAACAGCTGCATACCACTTAAAGATGTTGATGGGAATGGAGTTTGTGGGCCAGAAACTCAATAATCAAAATAGACTAAAAGCTCTATAGAGGCAACATTTTCTCTGTCGGATTGAGTGACCTCTTTATGACCCACTACAAGTGAAGTCTTTCATTTTAAACATTTGATGCATCGGAAACATAAAAATATTGATTAGTGCTGCTTTGAAGTGAAATGTTTCTGATTTCCAAGCTTTTATGCTTAATTAAATGGACATATACCACCATACACACACTCACATGACAACATTTTAAAGCTGAGTAATAATAAGTGCACTTTAAATAGGCTTTGCAGAAAGTACAGCAGTGAGCACTCTATATTCAACCTTGTCCGTACAGTAAAATGCTCAAATCTTGAGAGTTTTGCAGGCACATACGAAAACAGCAGATACAGACTCCTTTATCACTCTGTCACTTAGCAAGTGACAGCACAGACTAGCAAAAAAAAAAAAAAAAAAAAGCAGCCTCGGTTTCTTTTATGACTTGTGAAAATGTGTGATCATTCCATGAGTGTCCCACATTTTTATTACTGTCAACAATGAGTGCTGGCATTTATTTTTAAAGATCAAATTTGGGCAGCTTCTGATGTCTTGCTCAGTATTTACATTGTTCTATATTTGAAGATAATATGTGTTGAAAGGTTCTTGTGACAGAATCTACTTTACTGATTTTGCTCCCTTTTAACTCCATTCTTTATGTTTTTATGTCTGTCTGTTATACTACAAAGTTGTGAATGTAATCCTATGAAATACAAACAGGGTATAAATGGGAGCTGGGGTAGTTCATGATCTAGAATAAATTAACCCTGGCTTCAAATGGTATTTGTTGAAACTCATCTTAAAGTACACCCACACAGATGTTTTCTGGCTGGGTAGAACTGTAATGATAGGAATTTTACAGAAGACAATTTGACATATCACAGCAGGAAAAGCACTTGCGTGATTAATTAAATTAGGGCTGAATTTAATTGGTATTGTGCCTGCTGGCTCACTGTCACACTGCCATGGCTTACTAGGACCCCTTATTAATTATATTAATGACACCTGTGCTTTTCCTACTATGACAACAATGACAAAATGTCTGCTGTGAGAAAAAGCCTGTCATACATGTTGTCCCATTTTAATAGATACAACAAAACTAAAAACTAAAAATGTCAAGAAGACCAGGACAATGTGAACACATTTGTCCGAATAGACCATGTGCATATCGTGGCTGTGATCAATGGACAGGAGGACCCTCAGAAAAGCTTGGCTCCCAGAGAAACTCCTCACCAACTTCTACCAGTGCACCATAGAAAGTGTCCTGAGCTTTGGGTGCACGGTGTGGTTATGCAGCTGTACCTCAGAGGAGAGGAGAGATCTGCAGCGAATCACCAAGACTGCACAAAAGATCATAAGTGGCCCTCTTCCACTTTGCTCAGCTGAGGAACAGAGCTGGAAAGATCAGGTTTGACTGCACACATCCTGGACAATGTCTTTTTGACACCCCCCATCTGGCAGACTATCTATCTATCCATCCATCTCTCTATCTATCCATCCATCTATATGGATGGATGAATGGATGGATATTCATCCATCCATCTATCCATCCAGGAGTTAAACCAGAGTAACTGAAAACACCTGTGTTATCCCTCATTTATCATTATTTGTACCTCTAAAAGCTCATAATTGGGTGAAATTGGAAAAATAAAAATGCTAGAGAGTATTTACAGGATAGAAATATAATGTGACTGTACCTCAATGGTGTTGTGGTTGAGTTGGACTTAACTGTAACGTAACAGTACTATAGTTGCCATGACGGGACGCGTTTTTTTCCACACGGGTCAAGAGTTTAGCTTCTAAACAACAGCCAGTCACAGTGACGAAGGGATTTTTAAAAAGCCATTGATGAAGGTAGCTTGATAGGTGCCAAAAAAACCCTCAGAACTCAGTGATAAAAGAGCAGCTGATTAACCAGCTGTCACCGGTGTAACACAGGTTAACTAGTTACAGCATTATAGGTTTGTTCAGGTGCTGGGTAAAAGTGAGAGCATGGAGGCTGCTTTCTCAGGGCATCTTGGTTCACTTTAGTGACTGCAACAAAAGACACTGTATTATGGCATATCAATATGCCAAGCTAAACAGTATAGGCAATGTGTTATTTGATTCCCTATACATGAAAAATGCATTTTGTTAACCATTCCAATAAACATCATTAAATTAATACACACAAAAAACATCTTACACTATCTTAACAACACTGAAATTGAGCAGATATTGTTGTGGAGTGGCGTGTTCATTGAAATAGAGTTGAGTGAACATCTGTTCAGTACGAAGATTTTGTGTGAAAACTTTTAATTGAATATAATAATAATACATTTTATTTATAGCACCGTTCATGACACACAAGGACACTTTACAGAATGAAAAAAGACATTATTGTCTTTTTTTTTTGTTACTTGGTTTCTTTTATAAGAAACCAAGTAACAACAATGGAATAAATCTATACCCACACAAATATACATACAAAACAGCACAATATAAGCAAGGATATATGCTTATATACTTTCTTATGGAATTGTTACAATAGAGAAGGAAATGCCAATCTGAAGAGGTGAGTTTTAAGTTGTTATTTAAATGAATCAACCAATGCACACTGTCAAATATCCTGAGGGAGAGCATTTCAAAGATAAGGACCCACCACACTGAAAGCCCTGTCGCCCATGGTGTGGAGCCTGGAGGGGGGAGTGATAAGTAAGTGGGCTTCAGAGCAACGTAGTGTGCGATGAGGTGTGTGAGTATGGAGATGGCTAGATAGGTAAGGAGGTGACAGTCCATGGAGTGATTTGTAAGAAATCGGTACACCAAAGAGAAGACCATTGCACAAGTTGAGCCAGGATGTTACAAATGCATTAATAAGGGTTTCAGCAGTAGGATGTAATCTTGAAATGCTTCTCAAGTGGAAGAAGGTAGATTTGGTGATGTTTTTTAATGTGTACATTTGAAAGTAACACCAAGGCTCAGCAACAGAGGATGTGCTGTCCGAGGGTTTGGTGTGTAAGTAAAGTTGTGTGTCATCAGCATAGAAGTTTGTGCGTCGTCAGCATAGCCTTATGGATATATAACTCTCAGAGTAAAAGGTTGGCTCCTAGTGAAGGTATATAGCATACATCCTCACTGCTTTTTCTGTGCACATGCAAACATGGTCTCTGAAACTGATTTCATCAAGTGTACTGAGTAAGGTGCTCCTGCCAGTGAAAATGTGACTGGTGCTATTTATGTGCAAATAATCCATGTGTGTCTCCACTGACAGATAGCATTAATCTGTACTGCCATCCCAAAGGTTTATTTTAAGCAATGCTGTCTGCAATGAGTTTGGTGTGAGACTGGCACATCAAGCAGGGAGCTCATGACAAGCATGGTTGTGGGGATTGATTGCATGTGGCTCTTGTTTTAAATAACTTATTTCATTTTGTTAGAACATTGGTTCAGAGTTGTGAACGCCATGCTTAATGCATACTGCTACATGTGCACGAGCTCTGTGGGACTGGTCCCCTGTGCAGGAGAACACTGATTTCTCTGTCAGAGTGAATTTAGCCAGTGTGGTTCCATTTGCAAGGGACTACAAGGACTAGTTTCACATGTATTTTGTGTTGAACGCTTCCAGGACTGCAGAAATTAGACTGTACTTCCTGCTTTTATTGGCATGCATGTCAATGAAAGAGCATCACATATCCATCGTATGAATTGCTCACTGTGTTTCTGCTGTGACTTTGGTAATGCCACATTTTTCTCTAGCTTTACATCCATGTTAATTAAACGATAATATTGAAGTTATGCAGATTATGAAATAATTGCAGGGCTCAAAGGATGAGGGAAAGACAACCCAAGGACCCTCATACTCAGTAAACAATGTTGTTCTCTGTATTCACTCAGCAAAATTTCATCTACAAGAGTGAAATTCATCCATAATTCATAATGAGCTTCACTCTGATGCTGCATAATCAGTTTTGCAGACATATTCCATTGGTGTAATCAAAGATTCAGACAGTTTGAAACACATTCATTCCACACTCAGAGAGACACAAATCACTTAACCTGTATCTCTGTTTGGTAGTGATATGATACACATAGAGCCCATTAATAAGCCTGTGCACACTGTGAATGTACATGTTATTGCACATACAGCAGACATGTGGACCAGTAATTATCTCTGCCAGGCATAAGACTGGAGGAGATTTTGCTTGGTTGGCTGTGTTTGTGTGTCCATGTGAGTGTGTGTCTGTCTGCAGCTAATCTCACATACTATTGGCCTAATATTTTTTGTGCACATGTTTGACTGTATGCTTGAGGACCTCACGTGGTTACACTTAATCACAATAATTGAAAGACCTACTGACTGACTGCTGACTTCTAACCTTCTCTTTAGTGCTTAGTAGGAGCAACAAAAAGGTAATTCCGGTAATCAGCTAAGCTAAGCTAAAAACAAGTCTGTTGCAGGCCATATTTTGGCCTTTGTTGTGGCTCAAAAACTGACATACATAGAAAGGTTTGTTGTCAACTTGAACTGCAGCATCTACAGATTTATTCCATACGGGGCTCCAATCTGACAGAGCGCTTTTTGCAGGTTGGAAAATGTGCACTGCACTGCCTTTTTTGTTGAAGCCTACAATTTAAAAGAGCATCTTCCTCTGTACTTTTTTTTATTGTTACTAAGCAACCACTGAATCACCTGTCCTTAGCCTAACTGTTTGCTGTAAAATAATCTCAGTCCAAGCCTGTTGTGTTCTGTTCAGTTCATGGTAACTACAGTTGCTCTGGGTGTGCAGTAACAGCAACCACTATCTCCACTTATCATCACAACCACAGAAGGTTCATCCCTCAATTCATCTAATTGGATGATGGGAAAAAACACATACATGATGTTGGGCACTTTTTCACTCTAAACTGAAGTCTTTTTAACTTGAGGAGCTCGGAGCGCTCTTGCAAAAAATGCAAGGCTAAGCAAATGCTGGGTTTACCCTGTTATGTAAGCCAGCTAATATTCATTTAATATTAAGGCTATGTTCAGCTACAACAAAGTGGTGAATGGTTTGAGTGCTTATTAGAAATCTGAACAGTAATATCCAGTAATCAGTTATATCCAACACCGCCATTAACCTTTCATCATTTTCCTCTTCTCTGCTCCATCCACATGTATTCACCATATTATTATGCAGCAATGGAAAATACTCAAATCCTTCATTTAAGTACAAGCAGTAAAATCATAGAAGGTTGAATTTTTAAAAGCAAGAAAGTTTTAGCAGGAATATGTACTGATGTCTCAAAAGTGAAGGTGCAAAAATGTGAGGCTCACATGCTCAGCAAGCAAAAAGCTTCACTCTCATTGATTGAATTGAAAAGCATTATAAAAAGACTAATAAAAAGAACTTTGTATGATCAGGGAGGGACAATTTGAGTGAGATTCAAACAACTCTTCTTTGTTTGGGAGGGGAGGGGAGGGGAGAGAGGTAGGGGTTTGATATTGTGTGGTGTGTTGCAACAAAATGTTCCAAATAAACAACAGTGTTTAAATTGACACGTTTGGACTAATTAGTCTGGTTTATTGTTACCTTATAATTTAGTTTATAGTTTACAATGCCATTATAGTATTCTATGCATCTTTTTAAAACAACTGAATATACATGTCCCCAGACACACCAGGCGAATATCTGCACTCTTCTAATTACTTAATAGTATTGACAGTGAAGGGAACAAACATGAAAAACGTGTTTGCTTGCCAGGACAACAGTATTCATTAGTTATTACATATTACGACTGTATTGTATATGTCCATCAACAACTTATATTTAACTATCTTGTATTTTACTAAGATTTAAAAATGGAAAAGTCACACCATAACACGACAGATGGAAAAAACTTAAGCACTTACATTATAATCCGAACTACATGTTGTGAGCAGCATGATGTGTGTTATGTGCTCTGGAACTGTTCATGGTTTCTGGGAGTTCAGCATTGTAGGTGGCACATGGACACAATAAATCCTGACCATGTGCACTCCAGATCGACCAATAAGAACATTTTGTAATCTATCAGCCATCGACAGCAATCAGCAAGAGAACATCATGTCAGTGCTTTCAGATACCCTTTCAAATCACTTTACAGGGGGCCCCCCCCAAAGGGAGGGGGGAATTTTAATTTTACTAATTTCCTCACTGGCAGTTACCACAATGAAATAATGCCTTTGGCATAAGAATGAGTATTCTGATCTCCTCTGTTATCCCTACACCTACAGACAGTTATAGCCTAATGCTATCAATTTAGACTATTTTTGTCTCTGTGACCCAGTTTTCAAGGCATTAGGGGGAGCAAGGGCCAGATGACATAGGCCTACTTATTGGGATTAATAATGTTTTATTCTTAATATTCTTAAAAAATATTCAGTAAGAATAAAGTTTTGAAACAAAACATTGTTTTTTTTCATACATACAGCTGGTTATGTCTATTATTGAAGACCCCGTCTCTCAATCATATAATACAAATTAAAAAAGGATATTGATTAATCTGCTGAGGGTATTGTGCATTTTTCACACAATAGCTCCAAGGCAACACACAAAGCAAATATGATTTCCCTGTCAAGACACATACAGATTTTAAGGAGCCTGTAGTTGAAGGAAAGAGGATTTCAAAAGAGTCAAAGTTCCTCCTACCCAGCCCGGAGCAGGTCACCACCATCCCACGCATGAAAAAACTTATCATGGACCAATCTGACTTCATCTCCATCTAGGTCAAAGATCCGTTGAGCATGAAAACTCTGTTACACTGTTACAATGAATTGAATGTTCTGGATTTGAAAGTAAACCGATCTGGCTTTCCCTGAGATCATGTTAATTTAGTTCAGGTAATATTTTCTGAGAACCCCCTGGAACTCCCCAAAGACCCCCCTGGTTGTTCATACATACATACATTCTGTTTTTACCAATTTTGTAAATAAAATCATATTTGTGTAGATTTCAAAAAACATATTATTTAAATTAGCTGCAAGCTGTGACCAAGAGGTAACATACAAATACTGTGGGCTTAGGAACCGGCATCAGCTCTGTGAGAAGCCAGATATAGCAGATTCAAATTTTGTCCCTTTGACAAGTCCATTCACATCCTGTCAATGATCAAGCTGTGATACTGCAATGGGAAAATGCAATAAGAGAGAATGGGTTGTGAGTGAGAGTGAGTCCAAACTACTTGAACTATTTCAGAACTGTCCTCATTGTGGCGATGCCATCCAAGAACGTGTCATCACCAGCTGTGGCAGTCAAATAAAAAATCGAGTGGTCTTGCTTCAGTAAACACAAAGGGACATGGCGACATGGTCATGTTCAGACCTGCAGGAAATGCTAGAAAACAACCTACTGGCTTCTGCCTGTGTGCTATTCAGCTGTGCCACCCATAAGGACCTATCAGATTGGGCAAAGCTATTCAAACTTGCAGTTACCCATGAGGACAAAATATAATACAATACAAATCTCATACCTCTTCCCAGTAGTTGAGAGTTATTATTGTGACCAGCAAAAAACAATAATGGAAAAGCTTATTCAGCAGTCAAGAGATAGGATCAGAATTCATTTGTGCAGAGATGGAAGACCTGATAGTCTAGACCATTCTGCAAAATATACAACCTACTCTTCCATGGACGATCAAACAAAAGAGATCATTCACGTTCATTTAGCTCAGGTAATATTTTCTGAGAACCCCCTGGAAATCCCTCAAGGACCCCTGGTTGAGTACTACTGCTCTAATTTTTCTTTATGCTTCAACTCACTAACGACTGTTCCTCATGTCAGACACTCAGGTTCAGAGAGATTTACTCAAAGCACTTCAGTCTGGGGGCTGTCAAAAAGACTTACGCCCATCACACAGAACTTCTGCTACTTCAGCTGGCAGTGGCGAAGCAAATGGACACGTCAGTGAAATACAAGGACAGACAATCACACGTGCATCTCTCTCAGTTTAGTTTCCCCCTCCCCCCCCCCGAGCATTGCTCCCATTCGAAAACCCAACAAAGAGGATTGGATTGCATAGCACCGCTTAAGATTCAAGGAACTATAAAAGGGATAAACCACACTGTAGACCAGAGTGCACTAACTACTGCCATTTGATATATGATGGTTCTCAAAGGCATTGAATTGAAATTTCTACTGGACTTACAACTGGTTTTCATTTGGATTAGCTTTCCTGTTTGATTGGTTCAGGTAAAGATGAAGCTTCCTGTTCATATTTAGCATTTGGATGGCAGATTACATGGTCTTACATTGAATAAATGCTATGAAATGACATTTAACATAACTTAAAAGCTTAAATATGTCCCCCGTGCTGGGGAACAATAGAGAGAGTGCTGTTCAACTTAAAATTGAAGTAAAGATTCTGGGAAATTTGAGCACCACAAGCCGAGAGCCGTCCAGTTCCATTGTATTTGGGAAAAACAGACATCACATTTGTTGTAGGAAAAATATGTATTTTTAATTTTAGGGTTAACTGTCCCTTTTAAAGTAATTTTCCAATGGTGAGCATCACTAAATATATTTAATTCCACTTTTTTATTGAAGCAGTGATATAAATCTTAGGAGACAGAAATCTCAAAACAAATGCACAAAACCATCTGCGTGTCTAGATATGACTAAAGGTAGGTGAGAAAATATATTTATATAATGCAAGTGAACCAACTTTGAATATATAAAAAGCACACATTTACATATTGAGAAGTTATTTTGAGTTTCATGCAGCCAGATCTAAATAGAGCTTTCCTGAACACAGCTTCACTTCTCCTCATTTTTTATGATATGTTAAAGCATGGTAGCAGAAAGCCATGTAAACATTCTATTATAAAGCAGTCATAGAAATGGGCTTTTCCAACTGAAACATTTTATTACAATTCACTGTATCTTCTTAATGCTCTATCACTTCTGGAACATACCCCTCACCATATTTAAATAAAATGTAACACTCAGTTAAATGACTGTAATGTTACATGAAAATGATATGGAAGCTAAGCATTTGGGGAACTGGCTATTCTTCCTTGGATTGGAGCCAGTGTCAGTGCCCATATGCAGCCATAGTGGAAACATGTATTGACATGCTAATGCCATTTAAAGTGCTGAATTATGGTGCGTGGAAATCATTTAGACCAACTATAAGCTCTACATGGTCGGTTCAATCCACTTCAGCTTGCCCCATCTCGCCAAGGTTACATTTACAAATCTCACTTTGCCTCAGGTGGCCTTTAAAAAAATCAAACTACTTCCATTTCAACAGTTTTGATTCAGGGGTAGCATGTAGTAAGTAGCAAGTCAAAATAATATAATCTCAGGTTTTGCTGAATGAACAGAGTGTTTTATTCAACCATATTTTTTGTTTATTGTGGTCTGGGGATATAGTAATATGGAAAGTAGTTTTTTCTGTCTCATAGATAAATAGCTAATGTTTATTTATAGATTTTACATGAACAGAATGCATTTCCCGTATGCAATTATCTCAGCCCCCACAGGACTATTGTAAAAGACTAAATGATTTCTAAATTGTGTTCTGTGGACAAGGGAGCATTTATCATGTTAAAAAGATTCATCCCTGCCATGCTTTCCCATAATAATGGATATTTTGAGTTGAGGCGGCCTTTTGCAATGATGTCTTCTTCATTTTCCTTCTCCTCTGCTAGAAATGTATGAAGTTCCTCTGGAGCATGCCACGAGATTGCTCATGAATTGTCGTTTCATGAAAGTGAGTTTGCCTTCATCCCTGAGCATCTGTGAGTAGATGTCTGGCTGCACTTCCAATAAGAACCTTGCAGGGCCTCTGACACTTTCTTTGTCAATGTCTTGTTCTTTCCAACCTTGGGTTTTATAAAGGCCAGACTCTCTGCTTCTGCTCTCCGACAAGGTTATTGACTCTTTTTATGTTGCAGTTACTCACATAGTCTGATTCAGCAAAAAATGGTGAAATAAAAAGATAGTAACTTACATTATACCTTCCATTCCAGGACAAAATGATTCTCCCAGTGCAATAATATTAAAGGTTAACTTTGATCATGTCATCTTCAAACCACCTGAATCTCACCACGCCTCCTTGTTTTATGAAGATGCCAACAGTCATCCAAGTAATCATTTTCTACTAAGTACCCACACACCCCCTTGCTGGAAGAAAAGGGATACAGAAATGAAGTCACTAGAAGATAAAGAGCTTACCTTTACACGGTTGACAGGATAGCCTTTGAGGGGACAGACTCATCCGTCATTGTTCATGCACAAAATATTATAATCTCAAACATGTGTCATGGACAGAAGCCATACCAGCTTGTTGTATAGTATACCTGCAGAGTGCTGTTTGGTGGGTGGAACTCACTTCAAAATGTTGCTATAGACACTATATCAAATGTGATCTTTTATGACTAAAATACAGCCCAGAATACATTTTGTATTAAATCTTCAATTAAAATGGGTTCAGAACTGGTAGATGATATCCTTGTAAAGGTTTCTACATCCATGTCTGAGGTTTCCAGCACTAGCACTTACCTGGTAACGGGTTTACTGTATTTGTATGCTTCTGGCTGAATACTGATGCCATTGTATTGGTTATGACAACACTTCCCCAAAAATGAGCTTCAGACTTAAGAGACTTGGCCAAGTATTGGACTCCTACAACTCATTCATGCTGCTAAGAAAACATCCAGTCTTTATCCCACACACTCTTCTTCCTTGTCTAAACCTTGGTGCCTACATTCCCCACAATGCAATTCAACCACAGACCATTAATGTCTGGACAACAGGTCTATTATCCTCACTTCATTCTAAATCCCACTTTTTTCATTTTCAAACATTCATTTCATTTATAGTTTTCAGCCCCAACTGACATTGACAAAAGTCATCAGCTGTTCTCCCCTTACATGCTTCGCCATCTCACTCAGGTCATGTTTTCGTTTTTCTTGTCACTTCCTGTTTTATTTTGTCACAAACTTTGTTTTCTGTTTTAGACTTCCTGTTCTCCATGTGTTTCCCGCCATTCCCTCCCAACCTCATCCTAATTGGCCTCACCTGTGTCTGTATACAAAGCATGTCTGTCCCTCCTCGTGTTGCCAGTTCATTGTACTGTAGTACTTCTTGTCTCCTCATTCCAGTCATTCTCCTAGTGTTTGTAAGTCTCTGTGTCTTTCTCTTTGTTTGCCTTGACTGGCTGCTTAACTGTGTACTGAACCTTGTACTGGAAAATAAATGCTGTCGTAGCCCTACTCTACCTGCCCTGTGCTGCTGAGTAGTGTATTTGGTTCCAAGCTCAGTGTTTCCATGAGTCATTACACTCCCCAACAGTTTCCCTTCAAGTCCCAAAACTAAGAACTTTTCAACTTGACTTAGCGCTGACTTGAAACACACTGTCAAGTTTTTTAACTAGTAAAATCCAACAACAATCGACAAACAAATGACAAATAGGGCACACATCCTAAAAATATTGTACTGATTAATTTTAATTGTCAGCATAACAGACATGATTCTTGTGTCGTGGATAAAGCAGTAAAAGCACAATAGTAAAACAATTCCAAAACTGATTCAAGAATGGCAAGTAAATGGAAGTAACTGACTTAACTAAGCTATCAGGCTCCTAAAATTGCTCAACAAAACACAATTCTACTGAAAAATAAGCATAACACAACGAGACATTAACTAACAGACCTCACAGTATGTTGTTCTTCTAATGAATTTCCGATTGTGAAAAGCATAACCCTGCCCTTTTTTATACTTTTGAATACAGTCCAATCATGTGGAGAAATCTCAAGCTTGCTCTACCAATAGGTTGAACATTATAGATCCAAATAGGGCATGAAGTATTCTGACACCATGCCGGATCTTAGGCGTGCTGTGTATGGTTGTGATGAAAAAAAGTCAATACATTTGGGAACTTGTCATGGATGCAGTTTTTTAAAATTTGAGTCAATTGAGTTAGTGGCCAGTCAGAAGCAGAGCAAGGCGGGTCTTGCCAATACGGTCTAGTTGAGCTCCAAATATGTAGCATCACGTTAGCATTGTCGACTCGCTTAAGAGTGGAAAACTAATTCATGAAACCCAGGGAAGATCTCCTAGAAGTCGACAAAGGACTTAAAAATAAATGCTGTTGGGCGCGCAGGTGGTCGAGTGGTTAGAGTGCATGCCATATACACAGCCGACCCCGGGTCGAATCCCGGCCTGAGGTCCTTTGCTGCATGTCACACCTGTCTCTCTCTCCCATGTTTCCTGTCTGTCTACTGTTGAATAAAGGCGTCTATGCCAAAAACATCTTAAAGAAAAAAATAATCAATAAATAAATGCTGTGGGCAGAGGAAATGGGTAGAGACAGCAAGCCTTTTGCCAGTTGGTGCCAGAAACTAATGGAGCCGGGTGCCTGTTCTAGCATGGTGTGCTCCAGGAAGCTGCTTCATGCCAACAGTGGGGAAAAAAGTGCTTCCTCAGCATGAGCTAGAACCTGGTCACAGAACAGCTGTCCGCACACTCCATTTCACAACGACATTACCAGGTGCAACAGCTGACACACGGTCACCAATGATTGACTGTGTGTGTGATTTAACAATATGTGCAATGCGCGTTTATCACGGATCACGTAATTCACCATGTCTCAGCCGCTTGTCAGTCTATGCAAGAAATTGGTAGAAGACAAAAATGCTTTGACAAAACTGTCAGTATCCAATCAACAACAGAGGGAAACACTTAAGTTGCAATTACAGTGTTGCTGTATTGTTTACAGTTGTGTTGAAAGCTGTTGCACTGTTACTGTTAACATAAACAATTTCACATATAGTATTTGAAAAAGATAAGACTGTGGTTCTTACACCCATTCCAGAACACTAAACTTCACATACACAATGTCCGTTTGTCTACCTTTAAGACTTCCTTCCTTGTACTGAAGCCCTCCTCTTCTACCGACTTGGAAATCTAAACATCCTGAAAAACTATAACACACATGTCTGCTTTTTCTTTACTTATTGCCACAGTACAACCATCAATCAGACCTGACATTATTGTCTTGACAACTTTTCCAGACATTTTAAGGATTCTGGAGCATATTTACCTGACTGGTGTATCCAGACCTAACATCCCACATAATTTCTGTTTTCATCTTTAATAGATTTGCTTGCCTATGCTCTGCATCTCTTGGAATAATCAATAGCATTTGCCTGAGTAGGGTTCATACATAAACTTCCTCACTACGTTTTCACGGTCCCTATTCCATCATGGAACCATAACACGATCCTCAGAGGCCTCGCTGCCAGGGATTGTTTCTGAAACCACACTCAAGGTCATTGCCATTAAAGAATCGTTGTACTCATCTATTGATCCAACGCTATTGATTTCACCTAAGCCTACCGCAGTACCTTCCTCAAACTTTTAACTCTGTCCCCAGGATCCATAATTAGGGACCTTCCAAACTGGCTCAAAACAGGAAAGTCATCACTACCCATTCAGTCTTTTCCTGATACATTCCATTCCCCAACTCTTGCTGGAGAATGGAGGCTGGAGAAGCAAGCATCATATCTAAAGAAGATATTTTACATGAATTCATATGAAATGAAATTGGTCTGGTCATTCATAATTGCTAGATTGCTCATTATCTGAGAGTTCTTCAGTTTAAGCACCAGGGAGTCAACCTTACTTATTACATCCTCAAGTTTAGACAAAATTAGAGGCCTGCATAGATTATAGAAGCTGCCCAAATTTATTTTGCCTAAAGAACTCCACACTCACACACATTTTATACTGAATCCTTGATTTGATACAACTAGCACACCTGGAATGACAAAATCTGGATATGGTTTTAGCCATGTTTCCGTATTGCAATATATTTTGTGTGTGATGTCTCTTTATTTGAATTCAGACTTTATTCTCAGAATAATTATTACTTTTAACAAAATGTTATTTGATTACATTTTTTATTCTCATAACATAGATATATTACACATCATATATTACCATCCACATAGGTATGTGTCAGGTTCTTCTCAGTATATAAATTAATGTACATATTTACAGTCAAGTTAAGTGTCCATGAGCAGTCCATTCACTGCCTATAACCATCAGCTCTGTAGGAAGCTGCCATCATGTGTTGATGTTGACGCCTTGCCCTTCTATAATATGCAGGAGGATATGGCTCCCACATCATGTCCATCACCTGATCACTGGCACTGTAGTACATTCGTAGGTCAGCCAGGATTTGGCACATGACGGTCTTTGACTTGGCCGGCTCCATCTTTTTTACTGTGTTAGCAAAGCTGTATTTGTCTGGTGCTGGCTTTAAAGACACGATCCTTGACTCCACTTTTTGGACTCCATTTTCAGTGTATTTTTTTACTGCTGCTGGTTTTAAGGAGACAATTCTCGACTCTACCTTTTTAGGTCCGGTAGCACCTTTGCATTTATCTGCTGCTGGTTTGAACGCAGCTTTTGGATTGTGTGTTTCGTATAGTTTTCTCATCTTGATGCTTGTTCTTTGTCACGCTGTTTGGTTCGCTCTTGAAGTTGGTCTGAGAGACTGTCCTCACTGGTCAAATGCTAACTTGCAAATGTGCCAAACATTTAGAACATAGCAGTGTTCAGAACTCAGAGAGTGACATCATAAAAGCAGAGTTCTCTATGACCTCACAATGTCACAAATGACCTCACGGAATGTGCTTTTTTAATTGTTTTTTCAAAACAACACAAACTTATTTCTAATGTGTTTTAATACACTATACAACAGTACATTGGATCACATACTGGAGGACATAATATAATACTGTAACAGACCTATATACTGATGCAATACATTAAATGCTTTATATAGGCATTAAGTTCCTGTCCTGTATTTGTCCACAATAAGATTTCTTGGATTCAAATAAAGGATGCAGATCATCAGAAAAAACTATAGAAATCATCAATATCCTCAAGTCATTCTTATCCATATCCAGTCCTTCCTCCATTTCACTGTGGTTTATTGTTCCTTGGCAATGGACTGTAAATGGACTGTACTTATAGTGCCTTTCTAGTCTTTCCGACCACTCAAAGCACTTTACATTACAGCTCATTCACCCATTCACACACATTCATAAACCCATGCAGTGACTGGGGAGGAAGCAAGAAGGGATTCATTGTTGAAGTCACTGTAATCAACAATGAGTGATGGAAGATGAATGCAGCACAAATACCATACAGTAGATGACACATTTTTACCTTATTTTCTTTTCTTTACTTTTCTTTACTACTCCCACTCTTTTCCCTCCTATTTCCCCAATTTTCTGTACTCTTCCTAGTTGATCCACACTCTTACAAATCAATGGAAGCGCCCCGTTAGGGAGAATCCGTGAGGGAGAATCAGCAGATACTACCACAAACCACATGAATACGACTTGGGGAAAACTTGTGGGGAAATTTGTGCTTCTTAGAGTATTTCTTTGTTGTAACAATGCTTCTTGGCAATAAATCTTATACCGTTGGAAAGCCTGTTTATTTCCCTTTTAAATGGTGGTACATTTGTAAGGAACATGCTTTTGTGGGATGAGCAGCAGAGCTGAGTATGTGGGTTGTGCCCATGAAAACTTTGTCACTATAAATGTGCATGCTTTATTTAGAAAACAGTAAAATGTCAAAAGGTGCTAGTGTGTGTGTGACTGTGTGAAACCACCAGTACTCACCAACCCTGCTCCTGGAGAGCTACTGCCCTGCATGTTTTAGTTATCTCCCCACTCTAACACACCTGATTCTAATTATTAACTCCCTATCAAGCAGCTGAAGCCTGTCAAGGGCTTGATAATGAGCTAATAGTTTGAATCAGGTGTGTTTAGAGTGGGGAGATAACTAAAACATGCAGGGCAGTAGCTCTCCAGGTGAGAGGTTGGTGACCACTGCCTAAAACCTTTCAAGGCATTGAAATGACATCCATTGAAATTACTGTGTCATTCATATGAAAAAGCTTTGAAAGGAACATTTTCTTATGCTATTCCATTGAAATAGTCAGCATCCAGAGACCTAGGGCTCTGATTTCATGAATCCAGTGGTGCATATTAGATGGCAGTCAAGTGTGCTCTGCAAAGTGCACTGGGGGTGTAGCAAGCACACTTTTGATGTTTTTATTGCCATCCGTGCCAGGCTCAACTGTGCTGCACTTATAGGGGGACGCGTTAGAGCCTGTGACAATCATGGCCAAACATATTCACTAATTTCATCCCCCTCATACACAGAGATACAGGATTGAGATTGCCAAACCTTCAGCTGTACTTCTCCTCCTGTGCTTCATGGAGAATCACCAAGATACAAAACCACAGCATCATCTGCTGGCACGAAACAGGGCCCTTATAATTAGTTGCACCAGTTTTTTTTAAATTCCATTCTTCTTCTTAAATTCTTAATAACTCATTTCAAACTAGTGATTTACTCATGAAATCTGGTTGCATCATTACAACTCCAGGAATGTCTTCAGTAGTAAAGACATGTGTACATGTTAGCTTCTTCATTGGTTCGGTTAGCTATGCAACAGTTACACTTAACAGTATGCGTAAATGTGATGGTAACAATTAATACTGGAAGAGGTAGTTTCTATGGTGGAACCTGTTTAGTGTGTAAATCTCCACTCACTTACTTTATTACTAAGCTAAAGCTCCCGTAGCTTCAGAGTTTACACTTGTAGCCACTGTACATACAAATATGTATACAATACATGAATCCAGTTTACATTTAATAACCACTGGTGCCACCATAACACTAACCTGACTTGTACAGTAGTTTGTTTTAAAGACCTGTGAAACAAATGCACCATTGCCACACCTGTGTATTAACATCCATATCTGGTATTACTGGGAGGCTCATTGGAAGAATCGACTTGTTTTTCATACACTGAATAAATATTGTCAATATTTATGTGGGCTATCACCCTTCCCTCCACTGAACTCCATTGCAACTATTGAATATTTTTCCTCAAGCCTGAATCACAATGTGTTGGAGTAAAAGTTGCAATAATCCAGTCTGACTGTTCTGATTTAAAACCATAAAAAGTAGCCAAAAGTAAAAGCTTCAGTTTAATCTAATTTGTTTAAATTGTTATTACAAAATCTGATCTGAATCACATATATCTCAGATACAGGAGACCAAGTTGGGCTCTTTCATCTGCAGTGTGAGAACAAGAGAGAAACTAGTTCAGTCTTACTGCATGAGTTGTTTGGACATTTAAAGGGCGACTTTCATTGACCTCTATTGGTGCCCAGTGAGTTGCAACACCATTGGCAGATCTGTGGCCCAGCTTACAGTGGCCTGTCATTGACACACTCAATAAAGTCACAATGGAGATGCTAATTATAGCAAAGGGCCAGATGGAGTATGGGCTGAAACACAAGCTTTGAACCGCAGACGTTTCAGCACCTGACTCTAATTGGTGAACCTCTGAAATGGACTATGATGGATTGATTACATTATTATTTTAAACCTGAGAAAAGCTGAAATGATCTTTACCAAAAACTCAATGGTGTAGTCCCTGTCCTTAGAGGCATCTTGATGGTGATCATAGAAGAATCACACAGTTAACACATTCCCTAAAGCTCTGAGAAGCAAGCTCAAGCCAATTAGTGCAGCATTGCCCCTACACAGAACCGTCTGAAAGGTTTATACGAAAATAACATCATCATGAAAGAGCTGGAACAAGACAGGCCCTACATGTGATAACGGCAGGGCACTGGGCAGGCATGTGAGTCCGAGTCACATATATTTAGAGATGGATTAGACCCGAGAAGCTGCTAATTGTCTTATTTTAACTCCAGGCAATTTCTGAGGAATTTCCTACATACAAATAAACATTAACAGCCACACTAAGGTTGGTATTTGTGCATGATTATGAAATTGGTAGCTATCTCATAGGCTGTTGCCTCTAGCCCAAATTTACAATTCAAATCTTGAGTTAGATGAGTTCCTGTTAAACATCCTAAAAACTAAATATGACATCTTATTAAACAGGAAAAAACAAATTAAGCTTCTAATTTTGACTTGAACCTTTAGCGAACTATCTCATACACACAATCCTAAGGCACTGTTTTTCCATATTTAAACTTTAAAAGAAGATTCATATTTATTCAGTTATTTTTCATTTACTGGCAAATCTAATCAGTCATAATTCCTTTGCTGAAATGGAGGTTGCAGGTCTCTATACAGGCTGTATACAAATTTACAACTGTCACCATGGCAAATACAAGTAATTAGACACGTTTTTAGATATATTTAATATACACACAGGACAATTATGGTAAACATTGGCCATTTAGTTTGACAGAATATACTGTTCACATTGTTTGAGTCTGAAAGCTCATTCTTGACCTTGGAAACAACATTTTGAAGACTGGATTTATATTCTAACAGCCAAGCGACACAAGGCATTCCTGCTGAGCTGTTTCTGTACCTGTTATATCATCATTATATTCATTTTCAGTGGTGCTGATGTACAGACACACAATAAATGCAGACATGACTAAATCAAACAGGAATAAAAAACATAATAACTGGCTTTATACAATACCACGTTAAACTCAACAATGGTTCAAAAAAATTGACAGTGAAACAAATAAATATTGCTTTGTTATAATAGCTTTATAAATAAGTAAAAACAAATGCCCATCCCTCCTCACTGATAGAGCAGACAGGCCACTGTTTTGATACAGTAGGCAATGATGTAACTACCTCCAGTGATGAATCTTGATGTGGAGTAATATAATACATCTAAAAGAGTGGAACCAGCTTCCTGTCAATCAATAACATCTCCATAGTCCAATGCAGAGAGAAAAAGGAAAGCAATATTTATTTATTTTAACTTCAATTTCAGCTTTGATGGACGTTAAAACATTTTCATTGAATCAAATGCCAACATAAGTATAGTGTTGTACTCTCTCTATTATGGTGATAATAACAGGAACACATTTCAAAACCACCATAGTCAATATATATTGCATTCAAGAACAACATCAGTTTTGTCTTTGAACAGTTTAGGTCAAGTTTCAAATTATAAAGGTGTTTTTAAAAAGAGGTTAAATTATAGCTGTAGATTTTGAGTAGTAGCATGAATAGAATCTGCACAGGAATAAAGGACTGAGTCATCTGCATACAGATGGTAGTTACAGTTGTTCAATGAAGGGATAACATTGTTTGTATAAATAGTGAATAAAACTGGTCCAAGAACAGAAATTTGGGGAACTCCCTCTGTAATGGGCAGAAAAGAGGGCTGAATATTACTTATCATGACACACTGTAATCTATCAGAAATATAATTCTGAAACCACAGACAGCTAGCATTGTCAACACCTGAAGAAGAAAGTCACAGAATGGTGAACTGTGTCAAAAGCTTTTGTTAAAGCAATAAAAATAGAAGCACTGTGTTTTATTTAGTTTAGTTTGTTGTTGTTTGTATAATGCTGAGACTATACTGTTAATAACTAAAGAAGTAGCAGAAATAATGGAATGCTTAGGCCTGAAACAAAATAACAAGTTAGTATAGAATCTGCGGATACAAATGATTTTAACTGTTCATTCACAAGTGACTCAAGTGTTTTAACATGACAAGATAGTTCTTGGATTGGATGATAATTATTTAATTTAGATTTGTTACCACCTTCATGAAGAGGAAGAAAATAAGCAGTCTTCCAAACTGCAGAAAAGATGCCAGAGGTAATGCAAAGATTGAAAATATGAGTTATATATTCAGAAATTAGCTGTGCTGAAGATTTCAAAGCAAATGGTTCCAGTTTGTCATCACCCGTTGATTTTTGTGCATCAATATTACATAAGGCGTCAGCTATCATCCTACTGGAGACAGGAGATAAGCTTAAGGAGTAGTTTACTTCAGCAGTAGTATTAAGGAAGGATGACCTATATTCTTCCACACAACTATTGAGACCAACACTAAGACAAATAGCTGACAGGATGCAGCCAAATGATTGTTTAAAGCAGTGCAAATTGCATGAATTAAAGATAAATTTACAGTCATTACATTTTGTCAGTTTCTTGTCTTAAAAATCTGTGCATCATTTAAATAATTAAAATTAGCATCAGAAGTAACACATGAAGAAAACCCAGACATAGTAGTAGTAGCTGAAAGAGCTGGCTTCAGGCAACTTTGAGGCTGAAACTGAACAACAACAAGGTTCCTGGGACATGCACCAGACAATTTGACTCCAAATCTCATAGCACATCTAAAATAAATTATCACAGGGATACCTGTGTCTGATATAACAGTAACCAGTGTTATAACCAAACAGATAGGGACTGGAACAAAAGGAACATCATTGGCTGATGGACTGATCAGTTCAAAAGTTGCAGGATGGCATGGTTGGTATCTGTGAGGAATACCTGTTAAATTGGCAGATAGCATCCGAACTCCAGCTTTGTTCGGGTGGAGACCATCTGTGTCCAAAAGTTACCCCTGTTTCCAAAAGACGATAAAATTATCACACCAAGAGCATCACAAGCATTGGACAGTCAGGTGTTCACGCTAAATGGCCTCCTAAAATACTCCATTCCATATGTGGGAATTGGTCTGGAAATATTGATTTTACCTTTGAATGGTTTGAGGATGTTAAACAGGTGAGGGGAAATCATGCTTGAACAGTTTGAACTGCTGCTTGAGAATGACATGAATTATAATGTTTTCTACTTCAGGGTGGGATTTTATTATGTCTGGAACTTTGTAATGTCGAGCACTTTGGCACCAGGGTAACAAAGAATAGAATGATTCTAATTTCATGCTAGATCTCCCAAGATTGTTGAGAGTGGTAACACTGCTTGCTATTGTGTTTACCCCTGCCAACAGCAGACCACAGTTCTGCAGGCTCAGTATGAGGGGTAGGGCTGGCCTGGGCTTTGGGTTTAGCTCTCAGGAGGATCCAGGGATCTTCAGGCTGACCAGGGGCAGTCCCCCAAACCTCCAGTGGTGCTTAAGCAGGACCAAGGAATGGTGGTATCGTTATCTGCCGGTGGAGCTGAACAGTTAGGGGAGTGGGTTGGGCTGGTCATGTTCTGGACATCACAGCCAGAGGAGCCCAGGACAATTAGTTGTTGAGCCTGAGCAGTAGCGACAGCCGAGAACTCCAAGACAACCTTGTCCTTCTGTCTGAGTTCAGCCTCCAGATGAGAGATACTGTTCTTCAACTTTCATAAGGTAAGGTGACAACACTTCCACCCAGCCATCACATTAGAAAAATTCTTCATCTGATTAAAATGACCAAATTTAAATAGTGTTTTGTAAAAAATATAATTGAAAGCTGGCTAAAAAGTATATTTCCAGTAGAGCTTCTGGCAGGCACACACACATTTTTGGATAATGTAATCTATAATAATGAGACATATTTTGTTTGTTAATCATATATTTGGCATGTAAAGCCTGGACCTGCCAAGTAACCACTAGCAAGCTGTCAAATATTATGATATACGTATAAGTACCTCAAATTAGCAGTTAAGCATAATGCATGAGTAAACATACTTGTTTACCTTGCACCACTGGTATAAAGGAGACTGCTGATTGACATGGATGCAGTCACATACCTGTTTGTGTTATGCTTCTCTGACACTTCACCTGTCAGGGAAAAGTTTCTATCCATCTATTTATTTAAAATGAGATAACTGCACTTCACTTGCATGTTTCATTTTTGTGCTACTTTAATTTCTACTCTATTACTTTTAAAAGATGGTGCATCATTATACACATCATTAAAATAATAGTTTAAAAAAACATTAAAAATTAAAAATATAATGTTGTTCACATGTCAAAGCTTTAATAATAGCAATACGTTGTATTATTAACTGTATCATGTAGTTAAAACTCTGAATACAGGACTTCTACACTTCAGTGTTGCTATTTTAAATATCTACTGTATATATTTCTTCCATCACTGAGACCAGTATGTAGCCACGCATTTTCTTCCTCTCCCTCCTCTCTTTTCCTCTCCCTCTATTATTCACAATTATATGAGTAGCACCTTGAGAGCACTTTGTAGGATAAGCAGAATAGTAACACCATTTACTTACTTATCATATCACATATATCTAAACCTCATAATGAATGTGTAGGTGTTTGAGACCCTTGTAGTTGAGTCTAATTACTGCTGTGACCCAATCACAGTTCACAATGCAAATGACATTATAATTGACAGTTGGAGTGAGTTCATAGTTGGACTGAAAAGACCAGAAGGAAAACAGTAAGACTTAAGTGTAGTCCAATGACTTTCTGTTACTCACATTCATGACAGGTTCTGTTAAAACATGATTAAAACAAGTCAGGTTTTACACTACAGCATACATACCATATGCTACCCAAGGCTTGATATGTAGTTTAACAAAAGATTTGAGCATTGAGCAGAATTTTAGGTGTTTCATAGGCGGTTTTGTTTGTAATATATGGACAAAGCCAGTTCTCTCATCTCACTTAAAAAAATGCATTCTGGCTGACCTACAACTCCTTTATCAGGGAGAAACACTTGACCTACATCACAAGGTAAACTAAATGTGTCCAAAGTAAAATCAAGCTGTTAAAAATGAATCACAAGAGTCCTTTAAATAGCACAACATTTATGAATGAGCTGGCACTGATATGAGTCTACAGGGAACTCATCACACATTTTTCAAATAAAGACGTTAGTGATGATGTGTGTTGGTTGTTACAAGGCCACATTTGAACATGTTACCTTATCTTGAGTGATATTTTAATGGAATGAACTAAAGCACGATTAATAGGCTATCATATAAAACACTTCATTAACTATGTACAGGATATACATTCCCCACTAATACACAGTGGGAGATCATACATATTTATTAGTAAAAGGCTGAATGTTGCCAAACCTCCACAGCCTTGGCTCTTACAGCTCACCTGCATTACTCACGACTAACGCAGGTGAGTAGACTGAATTGGGCAATTGTACTTTAACATGATTTAATGAAGCACATAAAGCCCTGATTTGCATAGAAACCACATTCGTCTTGGTTTTCAGACCTTGGATTAAGTGTTCAAGGAGAGAAGGGGGTCTAGTGGGAGCTCGGCTGTCAAGCTGGGGGAGGAGGTATACAGGAAAGAGTGAGTTCTCATTTCCATAGATGATTTGTCTGTTAATGGGTTCGCTGGGAGATGATAGTGACTGTTCCTCCAGACAGCACTGAAAGGTCATTTCTGATGTGCAGTAGATTTGGCTCAAATACCGCTAAGGGATCCCCCCAAAAAAGTATGTCTAGGGCTTGTTTTACACTAAAACTCACATATGCACTCCAGAATGACAAGGACAATGATTTATCAGTGCATAGAAACATCAGAAAGCATGTCACACAGTAACCGACAACACTGTGGTCAGGCCAGTCTGCACACAAGGGTAAACTAGGGAATCCTCTGCTTTTTCTTCTCGCTTTGTCTCCCACAGATTTATACTCACTAATCAAAACAAATCAGGATGGCATCCTTCATGTTGACAGCACATAGCACTCAGGAGAGTTGAGTCATTTGATCTGGATGGCTGGCTCTCCCTCGTCTCTGCCTGTTGCTTGTAGCAAGGGGCTGACAAATCTCATTGTATTAACACTAGCCTGGCTGAGAGAGAGGGGGGGTTTAGTCCTCAGAGCAGTATCACTATTGACTACATGGATGACAATCATATACAGTGTTTGGGTTTATAGTTGTCCCCTTTGAGAGATAACGGTCTGCAGAGAGGAAACAGCGTATACGACCGTGACTGTAAATCGATTCCCTTATCATGCATGTATGTGAATGTCTATGAAACACAGAGCATAACTAACAGTCCATGGCATATAGTAAATATTAAACACAACCTAGTAAAGGGTTTAGTCTAGTTTCAGAGAGCTGTAGATGCATAAACC